>NC_133777.1:23097124-23111115 GCF_003597395.2 Chelonoidis abingdonii
TGTGAATGCATGATGTAATATATCATATGCATATGATAGAGTATTAATTAATACCTGTATTACTAATAAATGTGGCGTTTTGCCTTAATCCCCCTGAAAAGATCCCGTATAGTACTTTGAGTACAACAACCTCACCCACCTTGTCTTGTCAAAATCCTGGAACAGAAATGGCTACAAAGACATTGCATACAATATGGGCAATATAATTTATTGTATTAAACTCCATCATTGTCTTCAAATATTGAGTATACTTTTTTCTAATATATGCACACAGTGTAGTCTACCCTAGTTGGAAGAGGAAATATTTAAAATAAGAATGGATTAATTTATTTTATCCACCTCTTTAAAAAGTACCTTATAGAAGCGCCGCAGAAGATGAACACTCTCTTCTCTTGCACCCTAGAGAGAAGAAACTGATCAGTGATAATCTGATCAATACCCAAAATTAATGTTATTTACTTGCAACTAGAGTTCTTTGAGGTGGACTCTGAATATTTGCACTAATGGAATGTGCATGCGGGTGCACTGAGACAGTGGCCACTGGAACACTCGTGTCCCCTCCTGCCCCTCCCCTCACCAATCCCAAATGTTCCTGGGGTCAGGCTATAAAAGAAACTGCAGTGCTCCAGGCACCTCAGTCCCTTCCCACTGCTTCCTCAAGTCTAGTTTATAAGAGTCAAGGAAGAGGGGAAGGCGGTCAGGGATTGCAAATATGCAGAGTCCATCTTGACTTACAGTTACAAACAACATGATGTTATTTCTCTTTCGAGTGGCCTCTGTATATTCCCCTGCATAGGAGAGATTGGCAAGCAGTAGATGCAAAGGAAGGCAGGATGAGAAGTCCTAATTAATAAGTGATTTAAGGACTGCTCTGCCAAACTAAGCTTCAAATCTGGTCTTCAGGTTCAGACAGCAATGTTTTGTAAGAACGTGAACTAGAGCTCCAAGTTGTAGATTTACAGATTTCCAATTGGTTTGTGTCTGAGACATGGTACTGAAGCTCCATTGGCCCTAGCACAGTGAGACCTTATATGTTCCATTCCTATTCCTGAAGTGAACGTAAAAGCCTCTCCTGCACAGACTTTGACCTAGATAAGTAATGTTCAGGAAGACATAACTTGCTCCTTTTTATTTTAAGCAAAGGTGATATAGCTTTGGTGAATGTCTGTACTATTTACAAGGGAATACAGAGTTAGCTAAAGCTTTTTTTAACATGAAGAGCATGCAGTTTGGCTTCACCCTTCTGCCCACGAAACTCAGAGAAACAGAAGAGAACTGATTAATGTGAAAATCTAACTACTTTAGGAAGTGAAGATGTACAACTATTTTGTCCTCATGAAAAAACTGTAAACGTAGTTCTGCCATAAGTGCCTATAACTTGCTCATTCACCTTGCACACAGAACTGCCTCCAGGAGTGCAATTTTACAAACACACACACACACACATTGGCTTAAATGGGAGTTTCATTAAATGTGTGAGAAGCAGATTTATATCCCATCAGGATGAGTTTAATAGAAGGATAAATGTTACATCTCTTTAAAAGATTTCTTAGCTGTTTTAAGAGCAAAACATATTCATCATCAAAAGAACAGAAGGCTGATATGGCGGATAAATGAACTGTCACTAAAGAAAGCAACAAGTCTGAGATTTTCAGCAGGAGCAAGCATTCCAGTATACACTGAATTGGGCAGTCAAAGGGGATGTGTTATTACCTGTAGACACTGTGAAACTTTTCTGTTTTAAATTGTACCATCTGAGTAGATTCTTTTCTGGAGCTCACTAAGACATTCTGAACATCAGCAGAACAAAGTAGTTCAAAGTCCATTAGAAACCTATTGCCCAAGTGGTGACATGCAGAGTACTTTGATCTAGATGACTGACTCCATTATCTTGTTGGATCAGTAAATATGGAGTAACAGGTAGCATTTTGTAGGTCCCTGCTAAGCGGTACAGTAAGTCTGGTGACCATTGTTCTTTAGGCCAATCAGGCGTGAATAAGATTATCTTGACCTTGTTCTAATTTACTTTTAGTATGATCCCCTACATAAGAGGATAGGAAGAAAGGCATGCAGGAATCCTTGCCTTCATTATATGCAGAATCAAAATTTAGACGCCTGTCTCTCTGCTCACGAATAAAACCTTTGACATTTCACACTATTTATGAAGAAGTCCCCACCATGCAAAAATTTCCTCCGTCATTGGTGTTTTCAGTGATCATTTGTGAGCATCTGTTGTGATTCTTCTTAGCTGGTCTGTCAGGCTGCTGTTCTTCCCTGACAGGTGCATAAGAATACATCATTCCTATAAAACTGTAACCTCTGTGCAAAGTGCAATAGAATAGGAACCTCCCTGTTTGTAATATTGTTCATAACCACCTAGACCCACTGTGCTGGAGATGATGTAAGAAAGTTTTTAATGCTTAACCTCAGAGGTAACTGTTGTAAATGGAGCACGAGGGCTGAATGCCATACCCCAGAAGACATTGCAAGTTGAGTGCCCCACCTCAAAAATTGCAGCACTGTCTTTGGAATGGTTAATTTTCAATACATGCTGTCTGTAGTCTGTATCTGGTTGACAGCCAGTGCTATAAGGTTCTCATTTTGAGATCAGCATATAGGGCTAGTTATTTTGAAGCTAAAAATCGCATCAACTTGAGGTAGAACACTAATTAATGTCCATTCAAAACATAAAGAGCTTTTATAGGAGATTTGTAAGAGTAACTTTAATTTATCAACCCAGGTCTTTCAAAGGGAGTATATTCAGAAGAGAGCATTGTAAAGGTGTTCCTTTGATTACATAACCTAATGTTCAAATTGTTCACATAAATTCCCTCTTATGAGTTGCCACCAAAGATGCACATTCTGTAAATACGCTATGGCAGCAGAAAGTCCAAAAAATGATTTTGCCCCACTAAATGAAGGTACGTGCAATGAGTGATTCTTTTGGAGATATGGAACAAGTGTCCTTTAAACAGAGAGCAGCAAACCACTCCTGAAGAATAGGAGAGTATGGTAGAGGCTCAGTTCAGCATATGGAAATTAAATTTTCCTGATGAAAGTGTTGAGCTTCTTAAGGTCTAGTATAGAGTGAAGGTCTCCTTTTCTGGGAATTAGAAAGTACCTTTGAATAGAAACCTGTGTTTTCCAATTTCTTTGGTACCTCCTCTATTCCTTGGCACTACCCTCGTTTGGGGAGGGCAAGAACCAATTATCTCAACAGGTTTTTGCAACGAGGGTTCCTGAATAGGGAATGGGAGGATGAAGAGTTTTGAACTGTATTGATATCTCTTGTAATTTCTAAAAGAGACTTGCCTATAGAAATGCAGTGGAAAAAATGATGCAGTCAGGCTCTAAATTGAGGGAAATACACTTGAACCGGGTTGTAGTTCCTGGGCAGAACGTCAAACTTTAGGCCAAAGGCCTGATATCATAGCTCTCAAAGATGATTGTTTGCACTGATTCTTGAAGTTTCTTCACACTGAAAGGGCTACTAAAGAGGATATTGTTGGTAATAACAGTCTCCTGTGGGGAAGTTGGAGAGGAAGACTATGATGGGGTACTTTAAAACCAGGTTTCCTCTTGCGCTATTGCTAGATGCCCAGCAACCTGGCAGCATGTCTGGTCTAACTTTTCCAGAAACCTCATTAGTTCTGGTACTAGAGTCCTTCTCTAAGAGAAGATCGCCAAATTCAGACTTTGTTTCTGGAATTCTTGAAGATTTAAACCAAGTGAACCTTCTGATAGATCTGTTTTTGCAATTTCTAACTGCAGAGTTGGAAGAATCAAGAGATGTTCCCAAATCATATTTTGCACTTGCTGATCCATCACAATGATGGCATTTGCGAGTTCTCTGTTAGTCTGGGAGAAGTTCAGTAGGCACTGACATTTTCACCCAAATGTGGTATTAGTACAGCATGAACACTGCTTGTTACTTCACTACTCAAACCTAAAGTGGAGGAAGAGGCGGCTTCCTCCAACCCTCATAAATCCATCTTCTTTTCATCCTTATATGAAGCAGTATAGAAGGACTGATCCACCTTTAGACCTCTGAACAGCCACTTATACCACCAGGAAGTTTGATGGTGTGCATGTGTTAGAATATAAGAAGCCATTTTGGGGTAAATGAAAACAGACAGACAAATTATATCAGATATTGGTTGAACCAAAGCTGGGCTTGCCCACATGAGCATCACAAGTTGTAGAATTCCATCTAATACTGCTGAGAGACTATACAATGTCAAAGACTGCATATGAACTCTTTTCTTGAAGTAGCTGGTATTCTTGTCACCAATTCGAGAAAGGCAACAGCATCTTCAGAGGAAGATGAAGCACAAGTCACTCCCATGTTTTCATCAAGGGATAGTCAATCATTAAATACAGGATCTGTTTCCTGAAGTTTGTGTAAAACCATCTACTCTTCACCTTCCAGTGTATTATGCACTACAGTAGGGAACTGTTCTTCCTCTTTCATTTTTACAGACAAATGCAGTATCTTTAGATGTGAAGGTTTAAAAGAAGGAGACTGGCATTGTCTGGTGCAATGATTGGAATGAAGGTATGAGTAATGTCAAGGAGCTGGCCAATAGTGCCTTCTCTGCCATGGCAGCATTCACCAGTCTGGCCACTAATCAACAGTCTGATCAATTAATAAATAATAAATATCCTTCTCTGGGGCAGGCAAGGCACTATATGACAATGATGCAGGGAAGCCGGAAGGGCAAGCAGCACAGGGCTTAACGCCCAACTGCTTAATTTTTGGATCTGCCATCAAGGTTTCTTCCAGGACTAATGCTTGGAGCACCCACCCTAACCCTAAAATCCTAATCTGTATAAAATTTTGTTAGAATATGTACAGATTTTTATTAAAGATAGCTGGGCAATTTAAGACTGATTCAGAGCAATGATCTAGAGCAATTCCTAATCCATCACCGCTAGTAACTGGAAGGAACTGAATTGGTCAGAGAGCCACACCCTCTTTCCACGAGCACTCCAACAGGCACTCCTAGTTAAGGTTCCACTGTCTCAGCTGTATCCAGTTGGCATAACCCATGAATGAAAATATGAAGAAGCCACCCAAAAGAGAATTATTTCCTGATAATTTCCAATCAGAAAAAAAGCTGATTATATACTAGGCATGGTTTCTATCCACTCAGCCTCCCAAACTTCACCTTGATGAAAAGAATAGGAGTTTTGCATTTACAAAATGCCTTTCATCTAAGCAACTCAAAGTGAGTCACAAACAATTAACTCACTGCACCACTGCGAGATGGGGAGCATCCAAATTTTACACAAATGCAGGGCATGTCTGCACTGCCCCGCAGTTCTGGGGGTGTGAATAGCAGTGCACACCAAAGCGCTGCCCTGTAACTGCCCCATGCAGATGCTGCATAAGAACTAAAAGGTTCCTAGTTCCCATAACTTAATCCTCTTCAACCAGGACCATGTTAATGTGAAGCAGCAACTGTTTGGTGTGCACCGCTATTTACACCCCTGGAGTCAGAACTGTGGGGCAGTGTAGAAGTACCCTTATACATAGCTATCTTGACACTTTCCTGAGTTCACACAGCAAGGTGATGGCAAAGCTAACTGCAGGAGTCCCAACTCCCAGTTCCTTAATCTAACCCCTAGACAGCCTCTCTCCTCAGATAGTTCTGTGCAATTAAACAAAAGGTATTTGCTGTAAAGATGGATTATATGAAACTAAATAGAATGATCTGTGCAGCTTTAGTTCATGTCCAGCTGTCATTGTAACCAACAAAATCATTACTTATGTGGGCCCTAACACTAAAACACTTTCCTTAAGGTGATGGCTAAGTAACACTAACTAGCACACACTTACCTCAAGGCAAGCAAGGTGAACATCTTTTATAATACTGCCACTTTTAGATAATACCAGCTGCTTTAGTAATAGACACCCCAGTTCCAGTGTTGCCAGACGAACTTTTCCATCTAAATTAAGAGGTCAATTAGAATTCCAATGTACAGGGTATTTACTGAGGAGAAATCTCCTTTTTACTCAGAGGCTTTCCATATGTTTTCCATTTCTTCTCTCCCCCACCACTCCACCCCCCAATGGCCACACACAACAAAACCAGAATATACTACAATGCCATTATCTATATTCAGGCACATAGATTATGACCTTTCGAAATAGTGATCTCTCAAGAGGAAGTTGAGGTTATTTCTGTCACTGATGGAGTCCGCTACTTCTCTGGGAGCTGTCAAATCACCATTGCCAGGAGACTCAGCCCCAGACAAATAATAAAAGCAAATGTTTTGGCTTTGGGCTAATCCAGACTTCAGCAAACAGGATTTTTCAGGCATTTGGGGAGGGGAAACCTTAAGAGCACTCTTCTCTCCCCATCCCCAGCCCACTCCTTCAGGTTGAAAAACTGTGCTACACCAGTGCAGTTTTCAGGAACAGAAGCAGAATCATCATCATTCACTGTCATGGACCAGGACCTCATTGTGTTGACGATATACAAACAAGACCGTCTCTGTCCCCAATCTAAATATAAGATAACAGATAACAGGTGGATAAAGATGAGAGAAGATACATACAACAGGTGGATTGATGGGAGAGAAACAGCCAACATTGGTCAGCATGACAAGCAGCAATCTCAGCACACTAGCAGTCTTAAGATTTTTCAAGGCATTAAGGAAAAGAGTTTTAAGGCAGGATTTGAAGGAGAACAATGAGGTAGCTTTGCAGATGTTTATGGGTAGTCCCTCCTATGCATGACTGAAAACTTGGAAGAAAACACAGGGTACTTATTTGAAAAACAACAAGTTGCAGTTAAGGCTGGCATCGCTGAAAGAGCAGGAGTGGGAGGCAACATCGCAAAAGAATATGAGACAACAGGCAGCATGGGATAGGCAGTGAATGGCCTGGAAAGTGAAGACAAGTACCTTGGGTCTGATGTGGTGGAAGGGGGAGCCAGCGAAGGTATGCAAAGTGGCAAGTGACAGACAAAACAGCAAGCTAGGAAAGTGATTTTTGCAGCAACATTTTAAATAGATATGTGCGAGGCAAGGTTGCCTCTGTCAAGGGTGAGAAAAAGAGAGAGAGAGAGAGAGAAAAAATGTTGCTGTAGTCAAGATGCAAGATGAGGACTTGGATGAGAGTTTTAGTTGTGTGGATGATAAGAAATGTCGTATCTTAGCAACATTATATAATGCAGAAAGAATTTGCCATGTCTAGATTCTCACATCTAGGCTGTGTTTAAATCTTGCAGAGAAGATGATGATACTCAGATTACAGGGAGGATGACGATGTTGCCCAGTGATAGGGAAAGGAGGAAGGGTGGCAGGATTTGGGGGAAAAATTAAGACTTCTGTTTTGGCCATGTTGATCTTAAACTGATGGCTAGACATCCATGAGATGTCAGAAGGACAGGAAGGGATTTTAGTTTAGACAGCAGATGGTGGTTCAGAGGAGAGAGAGATCTGACAATCCTCAGCATAAAGATCATAGTCTCATCCATGTTTCTGGATGCTATTACTTAGAGAAAAATTGTAGAGGGAGAAGAGGACCAAAAACAAGGCCCTGTGGACACTCATCCAAAGTTGGAGCAGTAAGAGGGAATAAGGAGACTTCTCTGAATCATGTATAACACACTATCAGTTTTGCCCAGCAGTGCTAATTATGGATTCCAAGGAAGTGCTTTTGTTTAAATAGAAACCAGACAGACTTTAGCCCCGCATATCTTCCTTCCACAAGCACATGCCTGCTCAATACATGACATCACGCAGGATGTTTGAGAGAGTCACTTATTAAAACACTGTCAGCGTATCACTGTTTATGTTCACCGAATTATATAATGTATTAGAAAAACCAGAAGTGAGGTCACTGCAGAGTGTATACATGAAATATAAGCACAAGTTAATAACTTCCCAGAATCACACCCTATTAAGTAAACAAGCATTTCAGATGTCCACTTATGCATGGCTGAGGACTTGATTGAAGTGCTTTGGTGTTGTAGCATGGGGGAACAAAGTTGGGGAACGCTTGTTTCCTCATTGAGTCTTTTGGGGGGAAGGCAGGGTAAGAGAAGGGAGAAGGGCGGGGGGCAGCAGTGAAGAGCTAATCCTTGAACACAATGTTTCCATGAGTTACTTAATTTAGAAGAGGTGAGATGACTAGAGCCACTGGAAAAATGGGTGTGTTCCTCCCCCCGCCCGCATAAATTTGAACTTTAAAAAAAAACTTCAGTTTTCTGATTAAAAACAAAAAAAATTGAAGGAAAGCAGACATCTTTAAAAAAAATTAATTTAGTGGAATGCTCAATTTTGCACTAAAAAACATTGATTGAAAATTCGTTTCAGCCTAGAAATGAAGGGCAGCTACAAACTAAGGAGCTAAATACTGCAAAACTTACACATGGAAGTAACTTTACTCGCAGCTGAAGTTTTACTGAAGTCCATGCATGCAAGATTGGGACCTAATATCAGTTACTAAAATGTAAACTCTCACTCTCGTCATTGCTTGCTGGACATTTTGCTTATGTAACTCAACAATAAGCAGGAATTCAAAGGTCTTAGGCCTCCCTGTTGTCTTGAATGCAACAGCAACTATTCAGATGAAAAGCGGAATTCCTACTTACTGTGCACCCCAGTGGAATGCCACCATGTATCTCTTTCACAAGGCAAATCTGCTTATCATCTAACAAGAGTATGCTAGTTCCAGCTGAATAGCAGCGAGTCTCTTCCGCATGGGGAATGGGGCCAGTTACTTAGTACTTCAAATATTTTAAGCATTGACACTACATTTTCAGAACTTATTGCTGCACAAAAAAAAAGTAATCAGTTAACGTGATCAGAAATGCTCTACCTGGTTGAGCAGCATAATTCATTATCCTGATGAGCCTCTCTGCAAGCACGTGGTTGTATGAGCTTTTCTCCTCAGCATGCTGGGCTGGAAGCTGAATTCTCTCTAGCTTGACTGGGTCAATTCCTTTTGAAGTGGAAGAAAATAGGAGGATATTTTTTAGCGAATAGCTATTAAAAATTGTAATAAGTCATCTTGAAAATGCAGAGTATCATAAGCAATATAGAACTGCATTGGCAGAGAGTAAAATTGTGACATTTGAATGGTTGTGCCACGATTAGAAAAGAAAGCAACAGAAGATTGAACAAATTTTACAACCTTCCAGGTTGGGATATTCAAAAGGAGCGTGAGGGACGGAGGCACTCAAATCCCACTGAAATGGACGCCTAAACATCTTCGGTTCCTTAGAAAATCATTTAAAATTATTATTACTTTGTTGACAACTGAACAAGTCATCTAAGTGTCCTGCTGGAAGTCTGATTTAAGAAAAATCAGAAAAAATTTTTTCCTATGTGTTAAGATGAATTTCTCTTAAACAACAGTTACCAGGGAACAAGCCAGATTAAAAGGCTCATAATTACAACTCCAAAATGTTAAACACACTGGCTTTTGTGAAAGTACCTACAAGAAATTAAAACAAATGCCAAGTTTTCATGCCAAGTTGGATTTCTCAGAATATGCTGGTTTGAAATATTACCCTTTATGAACAACATATGTTACAGTAAGACCTCAGACAATGATTACAGACTGTTAAAAAGCTCATTGTCTTGACTCCAAGTAACTAAAACATTTCCATAATAGATCAAAACAATGTACTCCACTTTACTGAATTTCTTCCAACCCTGAACTCCTGCTTGCTAAGCCAATTCAATGTCACTTGTGTTATCTTACGGTTATATCTTTAAGTGTGCTTTTCAAAACACTTGATTTCAGTGTTATAGTATAGCCTCATTTTATTTATTTGCCAGATAAAACTAATTCCAACAGCTTGTATGGTAAAAGTAAACATTCATTTTGTGGCAGGTATCAAATGAAGCCTGTTTAACATTCTTCTTTCAAACAGTTTTGCATATTAGTTTTGCACAGTTACACTGCTGACTGTAATTATAATTGTCTGATGCAACTGTTTTGTTTCCCACTAAAAATCTTAAAGAAAGGTTTGTTTGCAAGGGATTAAGTCATTTCTATTCATTTTGAAGTATGCAGCATTTTATCATACCCTGAAGTATGATTTGCGTAGTATGCTGGATTCAAAGCAAAGCATGCTGACTACAACAATGTAGTGGCAACACAGGATTCATGTACTCCTTCCACAGTCAGAGTACACCCAGCCATAGGAACAGTCTATTCCCTGCCCCCCTAATCTCAAATACTGAGCATGGTTTGTTGGTCAACATCATATTTTTACACCATAATCTTTATTACTTGTTACTGCTTGGACAATATGGTTTGAAAATTGTGAAAGACTTTATAAACAAAACTTAGATGTATTAACAGCGATCACAAAAATGTGTGACTGACTGCAGTGTGGAGGGTAATTGTGCCATTAGTAATGATATTTGCCTAAAGGGAGGGAAACAGATCAGCAGTAAAAGCCTTCTGCAAGCAAGTTACTATTTAAATATATGTGAGCACATACTCAGCTTCTGGGCTTTTTTAGATTTAAGTGTGCAACATGTGTAATGAATAGGAATATGGATGCAATGTGTATAGGTAGAAGACAACACAATTCTAAATGAATACGCACTGACTTCACGTACTTAGCATGTAAAATGGTTCTATATGGATTCCAGGGACGGGTCAATTTTCATCTTGATAATGAACAAAATTAATTACCTGTAATTAGAATTCTGTTTGTGCTCTCATCCTTTGGAAAGTCCTACATTATTTCGTCTAATCAGGTGATGCTGATATGAAAATGTTTCCAAGCCTGCACTATTAATGGTAGATAGCTTGAAAGTTGCCCTTCTAAAGCAATAGAGCACGTCCTCAATTCTATTTACTGTAGAAACATGCAAATGCAGAAGCTTCCATACACTGACACCCATTCTAAGAAGAGCATCATTTGCTGGTAATTACCAGTACTTACATTTTAGATACGTAAAATGCATCCCTAGATAGGGCTCAGGGTAGAAGTACATGCAAACAATTTCTTCAGAAGGGGACATAAAAGTAGCAGTATTCCACAGAAACAGAACCAGCTACCATAACATACCACAGTCAGAGAGGTCTGTCTGACAACAAAGTCCCAAAGCCTTACAGGGCTTTATGGATCAAAGCCAACACTAACTCAGTGGTTCTCATCCTGTGGCCTGTGAGCTGCTTGCAGCAAAATCAGTACAGCACTGCAGCCATGTAACATCCTCAAGGCCATACAGTTAGTACTGGATGCGGCCCACAATTGTAAATAGTGCCTTAACTGAACCTGAAAGCAAATAGGAAGCCAGTCCAGCTTTTGAAGAACTATTGCTGCTTTTTACTATCACCAACTAAAAGGTGAGAAGTCGTCTCTTTTCTACACTAACTTTGCAGTGGTCTTCAAATACAGCACATTGGATTATTGTAATCTAGAAGACAGTAGCTAACAAACCTCTCTATAGGATTTCTCCAATAAAGGGAGACAAAGCTAGACTGTTAACATGGGTTACATAATCCCCCAATTTAAGGCAACTCATAACCAAAGTCTATAAAGGTTCAAATCCCCGTATGGGTCATCACTTGTAATTATGGCCTTGGCTGGATCGTCATCTACAGGCATTAAACCCTGGACTTAAAAACATGAGTCTCTATTGCTAGAGCTAAAATTACAGGCTGCATTAGTTCAGAGACAGAAAGTTCAAACCTCCGTACATGGCCACTTATTAGTGGGGAAGTAACAAAGCTACAGTTAGCATGGGTTACACACAGGTTATTGTGGCATGGCCATGACTAGGGGAAAATGGAACTAACTCCTCATCTCACACAAAAGTGGAAAAATATTATCGGTCAGTGATGCCTCTTGCAATTCAAAACCCATAAAGACGACAAATGAACCCCCAAATTGCAAATCTCTTGGGCCAAACATAGCCCAAGCCACACAATAACTGGAGCAAGACTCATTCCTGTAATGTCTTAAAAATTTCTTCTGCACACTATCACCATCTGTGTTATTCAGGCAGTTTTCAGCCAACTCGCATCCAAATCTCAATTTCAGTTAGACATAGACAACGATGAGGTAAGACAGATAGAGCTGAATCCCATCCACACATCGGTGACACAACACAAACTATCTCAATTACCTCTAATGGTCTCAAATATATATTAAGCCAAAGGAATAAAAAAACAGAGCCACAGGGAAGTTTGCCTTAGAGACTGTTTGGCAGGCAAGCAATTGCCTAAAACCACATTTTGAGTCTTTTAAAAGTTCAGACTAGAACCCACTTAAAAGCACCCTAGTCAGGTTCCACAGAAGAATTAACAAACCTTATTGTCAATGGAATGCCAGCTGAAAGAAACAGCATGGACACCTGATCAAGATCAGAGACCAGGGCCAATTCGATCATATCTAGGCTGAAAGACAAGGTGGCAGGGTTCAAGGAATCTGAGGACAAGACACTCATTTTTCTACACCCTTCACAATACTCTTCACCAAAAAGAAAATAAAGCATGATTACTGGAAAGATTATCAGTCACAAAAATTGATTTTTGAATAATGCCTGAAACTATGCATAGTAGTAGTATCCACATTCTACTGCCTTTTAGGGAAGGCCTGGACATTTACCCGCACTGGATGCAATTTCTCCCTTCTTACTACACTCAAAACATGAATGTCAAAGAACTAGTGCCTTTTACAGTAGCTTCAGAATTTCAATGAGCAGTATCTGCTGGAACTCATCCAGAAAAAAAAACACTGACTCTGTTCCTTCCAGGCACACATCTGCCCCTACAACGGCTACTTGCCAAGTTGGTGTCTAATTCATCTTATTTATGAAGAACTAAAAAAAATTCCTCAGCATGAAAGATATACTCGGCCAAAGAGTCAACATGACAGCAAAATATGTTAAAAGGAGACATTTCTTTTCCATATCTAGGTCCCAGAGCAGGCCAAACTTTTAAAAGAACAAATTTAATAATGGAGCAACTAGAGAAGCCGGTCTTAAGGAAACACCTTCAACTCCATATACACAGGAACACAGAAGTGATTACAGCTACTTTGCATGCCTATGACTAACTGATTTGGAATTAAGTTGCTTATGAAATTATATTCTGCAAAAGAATAGTCTGCAGAGAGATTATAGTCTGAAAGAATACACATTTGTGATCTCAAACTATGCTACTATTGTATTGTGTCCTAGCCCAATAAATGGGCCTCTAACTCCCAAGTTAGTCAAGCTAAAAGGATTATATTTGAAATGAAGTGCTCTATATGTACAGGGACCAGAGTTAAAATATTTATCTAAGCTGGATAGCTGTAAGAAAGGGTTTAATGGTGGATGCTGAAGTTATTGCAGTCCAACTACACACATAAAACCCACATTGATCTTCTTTACTTGAAATTTTTTAACTCCTTGAAATTTTGCATTTTACAGAATTTCTCAAATTAACTTCACATATGCTGCACTCAAAGATGTACAGCTAACTGTATCTGATTTCATTTACATAATGTAGCAAAAGCCTGATTTTTTTTTAAAGTACTGGCAGTCTAGAATTATTAATGCCCTTCAACATGAACTGCAAATGTAGCAGGTCCATGTTTTGCAACTGGAAGCTAGATAAGAACATAACATAAGAACATAAGAATGGCCATACTGGGTCAGACCAAAGGTCCATCTAGTCCAGTATCTGTCTACCGACAGTGGCCAATGCCAGGTGCCCCAGAGGGAGTGCACCTAGTAGGCAATGATCAAGTGATCTCTCTCTGCCATCCGTTTCCATCCTCTGACAAACAGGAGGCTAGGGACACCATTCTTCACCCATCCTGGCTAATAGCCATTTATGGACTTAACCACCATGAATTTATCCAGTTCTCTTTAATAAATCCCAATAAACCATGGGGTAAGGCGTATTTGGTACATAATGAACTTACGACATCACTCTTCATTTTCTTTTATAGGACTTCATTGGTCACCGATCCCTGGCTTCCATCCTTAAAATACTCAATCTGCATTATTTTGTTCCTATCACA
>NC_133777.1:23111822-23172508 GCF_003597395.2 Chelonoidis abingdonii
AAAAGTAAAACTGACAAGTCTACTTAGTCCTACTTCTTGTGCAGCCAATCGCTAAGAGAAATGTTTGTTTACATTTACTGAAGATAATGCTCCCAGCTTCTTATTTACAATGTTACCTAAAAATGAGAACAGACCTTTGTATGGCACTTTTGTAGCTGGCATTTCAAAGTAGATATGTGCCAGATATGCTAAACATTCATATGCCACTTCGTGCTTTGGCCATCATTCCAGAGGACATGCTTCCATGCTGATGACATTTGTTAAAAAATAATGCATTAATTAAATTTGTGACTGAAGTCCTTGGGGGATAATTGTATGTCTCCTGCTCTGTGTTTTACGTGAATTCTGCCGTATATTTCATGTTATAGCAGTCTCGGATGATGTCCCAGCATGTGGTTCATTTTAAGAACACTTTCACTTTCAGATTTGACAAAACATAAAGAAGGCACCAATCTAAGATTTCTAAAGATAGCTACAGCACTCAACCCAAGATTTAAAAATCTGATATGCCTTCCGAAATCTGAGAGGGATCAAGTACAGAGCATGCTTTCAGAAGTCTCAAAAGAGCAACACTCCCATGTGGAAACTACAGAACCCGAACCACCAAAAAAGAAAATCAACCTTCTGTTGGTGGCATCTGACTCATGGAGGATGAAAATGAACATGCGTTGGTCTACACTGTTTTGGATTGTTATCGAGTAGAACCCATCATCAGCCGCGATGCATACCCTCTGGAACGATGGTTGAAGCATGAAGGGATATAATGAATCTTTAGTGCATCTGGCATGTAAATATCTTGCAACGCCCGCTACAATAGTGCCATGCGAATGCCTATTCTCATTTTCAGTGACATTGTGAACAAAAAGCAGACAGCATTATCTCCTGCAAAATGTAAAACTTGTTTCTCTGAGCCACTGGCTGAAGAAAAATAGGACTGAGTGGATTTGTAGGCTCTAAAATTTTACACTGTTTTATTTATTAATGCAGGCATTTTTTGTACATAATTCTATATTTGTAAGTTCAACTTTTATGATAAAGAGATCACACTTCAGTACCTGTATTAGGTGAATTGAAAAATACTATCTTTTTTTACAGTGCAAATATTTGTAATTAAAAATAAATATAAAGGGAGCACTGTACACTTTGTATTCTGTGTTATAACTGAAATCAATATATTTGAAAATGTAGAAAACATTCAAAATAACAAAATAGTGTTCTATTAACAGTGCAATTAATCACTAATTTTTTTAATCACTTGACAGCTCTAATTTTGATGATTAACTGAATTGTATTTGTCAAGGTTCAATACTTCCACACACAACATTCGTTTCTATAAAATGCATCAAATGTCTGCATAATATCTACCAGGACTTCCTGGAATTCTGACATTAGCATTCAGTTTACATCACTGTCTGTTATATGTTCGAATCCTTTCACAATGAAAAATCCATTAAAGTTGCATCTGTTCATTACAAGATAATAAACAGTAAAGCCAACTCTGCAGCTACCCCAAGTAATGTCACATATACAAGTGTATGAACCAACTGCAAAACAGTATTAAAAGCAAAAAACTTCATAATAAAATCTCTAAAACTGAAACCAAAGAATTATGATGCAACATATTTGCAGCTGTTGAGGACATAAAGAAAATTGCGTCATTAACAAAGAATGAATTAAGAACTTGTGGAATCGAGTACCAACAACAGGCCACAACAGACTTTCAAAAAGAAGGGCCTAATTCTCCACTGCCTTGCACATCCTGTAGTAATTTACACCTGAGCAAAGGATAAAATGCTACCAAGTCGGAATTCTTCACTCATACCTGTGGCTGTATTTTACACCCATTTTGTACTCACTTTAACCACATGTGTCTGTGAAAGTCAGGGGAGAATCAGGGCCCCAGTGCTCATACTGAACATACTGTATTTTGTTAGTCCAGCTTAAACGTACTGAGGTCAAGTAACCGAGAACGAAGTGCAAATGAGTCTAATCCATTTCTAGTTCTAGGAAACCAATTGAAGAAACAAACCATCTAAACAATAGCAGCATTCTATTAATTTTTTTTCTAAAATGCAGATGCTACACAACCTTTACTGTCACTGCATTTGTTTCTCCTTTCATCAAATGAAGATTTTGTTTCTTGTGGTTTAAGTCATCTAGAAAAAACAAATATGTACTTCACTGAAGAAATGTTTAGCAAACTAAGTCTACTGAGTGCCGTCAAGTCTCATTTTATTCTGTGGAAAGATACATTTAAGAGTATCTAAAGTGATTAACATCTTACCTTTATTTTGAGACATTGCATACAGAAGACAAAGTACAAAGAGAGCATAGTAATCATCTTCAGCACAGTCCTGTGCATTATATACCATATCGAGAAAAGGCCTGTGGAAAAAGAGTAGTATTAAAATGGTTGTTTTGTTCTGATGCTAATTGTAACATAGCCTGAGCCATTACCTACCTATGGAACAGAATGACTCACTATCCAACTATGCTCCAATTTTCTCTTTAGATATGGTAAAGAGCAAACGTCAAGCTATTTGAAAGCAGTTATCCTATTGTGTTTATTACTGGTATTACATCTGGCATTTTAGCAGGAATTTTCCCCACACCCTCCCAAATGGTTGCCCACACTTGTAATGGGTTATCTTTCAGGCAATATTCCCTGGCACTGGGGCCTTAAAAAAAAAAACAGGGAAAAAAGTTACAGACTACTAGACATTGCATAGTTTGTTCTAAGCAGACATGGCGAATTTCAGGGGGTTGTTTATACCTGTGTGTGACGCAAAACTGCATTGGAATATGTGGAAAACTAAAATATTAACCATGTTCATCTTAAGGGCCAATGAACAACTTTGAGACGGTTACACTATTGGTTAGTATAAATAAAAGCACTGTACTAGAACGGAGCTACAAGTTTTACTCTAAGCCATGTACAGAGGAAACAATTATCCTTCTTATGTGGAGGAACAGAAGCCTAAAAGAAGAAACCTGAGCTATTTTAACTGATTTCAAACCACTCTGTTATCTTGGGTTTGATGTGGGGTGACTCAGTGACTAGTGCCAGAGACTTTACACAATCAAGTCGTGACAAAGTTGTGGTCAAGTAAGTAGATACTTTCAAAACTCATTTTCTGGACTAATCAGACATCTGGAAAAAAAAGAACTTGGACACAGTGGAGCAGCTATCGACTCCAAACAGAATTTTATATAAAAAGCATTCAATTGTGTGTAACTAACAAAACAAAAAGCTAGGTTCTGAGGCCTGCTTTGCAGTCTTTTTTGTAGAGCATGGCTAAAGCTGTCCTGTTTTGTACAAATCACTCTTTGTTTCTCTACAGTCTCTACTATAGCAACATACTTGGCTTTAATTTCAGATAACCTAAATAGGAAGGTGCATCTGAAGAAGTGAGGTTTTTTTTAACTTATGAAAGCTTATGCCCAAATAAATCTGTTAGTCTTTAAAGGTGCCACCAGACTCCTTGTTGTTTAAATAGGAAGCAGAGTTTAGTTGGGGACAACACTTCAAAGGAGGCTGGGTCAGAAGTGAGATACCAAGCTTCAGCACTATTTGAGCACTTTTCACTGTCAGAAAGCTAATAATTACAATACTGCAGTTAGATAAACATGTACCCTGGTTCTACAGATGAACTGAGGCAGTTTAAATAACTTGTCCAGATCCAGAGGTAGTCAGTGAGCACTGGGACTAGAACTCAACAAGATTTACCAGTCTGAGCATAGAGACAATAACTTCTCTCTATGTTTTAAAGTTCATTAACGATTAAATGCATTAAGCCATTCTGAGAGACTGTGATCAAGGTTGATGTGCTAATGAGGGTCTGAGGCCAGTTAGGTCACCTGGCATCACCTGAGAGGAGAGCAGCCAGGTTTAAATTGAGAATGAAGCCCAACTGGAGAAGGGATAGGACAGCATTATAAAACCGGAAAGCTGAGAGTAGAAGGGGGCTGTAGAGGAAGGCATCTACCCTCCCCGAGATGAGGGAGGTCATCAGGGACAAGAAGGAAGCACAGAGGGAGAGTAAGCCCTCTGAGCCTGTCTTGGAGTAAGTAGTGTGGCAAGAAGCGAGGAGGGGTGAAGCGAGGAGGGGTGAAGCGAGGAGGGGTGAAGTATCCACAGCAAGTAGAGTAAACTTCACTGATAAACCCAGAACTAGGAAAGAGAAAAAAATAGAGAGGCTTGGTAGGAAGTAGCCCAGGGAAACAGTAACAGGGACTGAGAGCCTGGATTACTAGTTATAGGGTCTCTGGGCTGGAACCCGGTGTAACAGACAAGCCTGGGTTCCCCTGCCAGATGCCATCCTCTCAATATCACCCCTATAAAAGACAACCCTGGATGTTCCTTTGGATACAAGAGAAGCAGTCACTATGGAAGCAAGTTTCACTGCATTTTTCCAGCCCCTTCTGGCACTAGTTTAGCCATGATCACAGCATATAACCTATAATCAGGCATTTTGGATGTATGGTCTCCTATAAAACCACATTTATTGCAGCTATAAACAATTCACCCATTTGCTGTATTCCATTCAACTATACAAGTATTAGCTAGAAGTCAGGTAGGTCAGAGAACATGGGAAGTAGAGACATGAATTAAAAGTTCCTCCCCCATCCGCCCATCCATCCTCACACAAAAATAGCTTGGGAGGAACTGAGAACCTGAGTCACAATGTCCTGTCTTAGTAGGAGGTGTGAACTTGATGGTCATATATGCCCTTTCCCAACTACTGTACTATGATTCTAGGTACATCAGTGAAGTACAACCAAATCCAACTGGATACTGTTTATGTCGCAAATATTGTGTTGACAAATATATTTTCCAGTTATTTTTGCTCCCACTAATAATGATTAATGAGTGCTCTATTTGAAGGATCAGACTGGAAATTATTTTTTAAATTTCTGCAGATCTCCAAATTCTAGTCTTTCCCTCAATGTTACACGAACATTAATATCTACAGGGATTCTATTTATCCCCAAATTGATCTGCCTTAGCATTCAAATGTCGAGCACAGTAAAACTTGCAGAATTAAAGGTTTGTTTACACTCAATATTGTTAAATTTCATGATTTATAGAGCTAGATCTATATTAGACATCATTTAAAAAGTCAACATTTGCCAATACAGACCACTCTCAGTTACCACACTTTCCACTAGTGTGCCATAACTTTTAGTAAGTGCAGACTTCGCTATGACATATGTAGTGATCAATTAGATTGGATAACCAAAATAGGAAAGAAGATATCCTTATACACAGATCCAGTCTTTAATGCAAAAAATACTTCATCAAGCTTGTTTCATTATAGGGGGCAAGGAGAAGGATTCAAATAGTGTTTAGAATGCAGAGGTATGAAAAAAATTCCAAGATTTTAACTGTTTATTCACCTAGTAACTGAGTAATTCACATTAACAAAAAGTTTTGTGCAGTATTTTACTTTGCTAGGTCTAGGAATACTTCCCTTACATATGTGATAAGATCTACTCTTGCTTTTAGATGTGCTTCACTTCTGCACAGATGACATTTGAACGAAGATGCAAGATGCTGTTAGATCACTATCTATATTCTCATCTGAAATGCAAATATCTGACAAGGTGTTAGGATGATCAAATGAATATTTGCATTTTGAAGACTTAAGAACCAATGTTCTAATACCTTCAGGCCCTGTATTTAGTACTATCATGGCCAACTTCATTTTATGAGAAGTGGTAAACCAGAATCTCTTGCTCACTCACTCTTTACTTAAAAAACCCTGTGCTGCCCACACTTGCTAGTAACTGTAACGTTATGTTCCTATTACTGTCACCCATCTTTACTCTTCATGAAGCCCTTCAACCTGCTATCTTATCTCCATTTAGAATGTAAAGTCTCTGGCATGCTGTTTTATACCTGTCCCATTTGACAATTAGACAAGTGTGGTAGAGGTACTCTCTTTTACTGGACCAACTTCTGTTGGTGAAAGAGACGAGCTCTCAAGCTTACGCAGAGCACTTCCCTAAAGAAGCGCTCCATGTAAGCTTGAAAGCTTGTCTCTTTCACCAGTGGATGTTGATCCAGTGTAAAAAGAGAGAAAAAGATTACCTCAACTACCTTATCTACAAACACTGCAAACCATTTGGATCAAAAACAAATGTTATTGTCAATTCGTTCTGTTTACCAAAATTGCAACTGATCACCCCAGCACCCAAACCAAACTACTGCAGGGTATGGTGATATCCAAAAAGTCATTTACCCAACACAGGGGGAAAAAGCAGAACAGGATACTCTAGGACACAGTAGAAAAAAATTATGTCAATAAACAGAATCAAGATTTTACTTCAAAAATTTTTAAATCAGGATCATTTACATGTTACAAAATTCCTTAGCAATTTAAGACAATCAAATGGTAAGAAAAGTGAACATTTGCACTCTCTTTAGTTTCCTAATTGTTAGTAGTATATCAGATTTTAACTGCTAAGAATTTTCACACTTAAAACGCTCTTCTGCACAAAAAAATTAACGTCCTTGCTGCGAGACTCCCATCTAGCATAATGGAATCCTGATCTCAACTGAGGCTTCTGGGTACTACTGTAAGAAAAGTGTCAAACCAAAAAAGACATACAAAACACATCCTCAGAACACAGTTTGTGTGTTACATGTAATGCTTCCTATTCTGGCATACAGCAACATACAAAACTGCTTTAAGACAAGGGATCCTTTTCAGGCAGGGAAACTGAATACAGCAGCCTCCAGGGAGTGAAGAGGATAGACACTGTTTCCTTATTGCCACACCTTCTACACAACCATATACAAGACAGCTACACTAGTCAAAGGCAAATGTTTGGATGAGTCATAAGTTGGTGGGGGTGAGGACGGACAAAATTGGAAAAAGAGGAAAAAAGAAGCAGAAGGAAGGAACCTGGTCAAGTGAATTACAATTCTTTCATACCTGCTCCAGTTTGTCATTTCACTCCCAGAGGCAGCAGCACTCTTTTCTTCATCAGTTGTATTCTGCTCTGTCACCACTGAGATAGATAGTTCTGACATCTTACACCGCTCCATGATTACCATCTCTATTTCTTAAAAGAAAGAGCTAAAATTGAGTTTCTAGAGGAAGATGTGAGCTACATGAAGTATTCTTTAAAAATCACTATTTTTTACATTTTGCACAAAGTGTTATGCACCTAAAAATGAGGGAAGACACTGCTCATGTGTCAGAATATACATAGAGGCCTTTCTAATTTTCCTACCATCACAACAAAATATTAAAAAGCATTTCTTATACGATTTAAAATGCACTTGGGGCTTCAGAACCGATGGTGTAATTATTTATGAATATAAAAGCCTTTACAAAACTGTTAACTGCCAAGCATTTTAACAGCTTTTTTAAAATGGTCTGTATTTGCCAAAAACCTATTTACACTTTCAATTATCTCAGGGGCTTTAAGTGAAAAATGATCACCATGCCCAAACATAATAAATCTAGTGTATATACATATATAGCAGTTTCAGATTTTATAAGCAGTACACTGGCACACACACACAAAAAAAGGTGGAGGGAAACATTATGCGGAATTTAAAGGAGTACTGTTACTGTAGCAATTAATGCAAACAAACTCTTTATGACTAATATATATTTCAGGTTCCGAGTATGAAACTATTACGTTCAAAGTCTTTCAACAAGTTGTCTATAGACACTTCCTCCACAATACTGAGGAAATTCAGTTTTGGCAAAGGTCTCCCTAAATTTCTTTAAGTGTAGGCTAAAGAAAACACTGATGTATTATGACTTTTTTCCAGTAAACATCAATTTGTGCATACAGGCAGTTTAACGCAATTCGCAAAGAGCCACTCTTCCCCGACACAAGGAAGGTGGTACTTGTGGTTCTTCACCGGTGATGTCAAAACTTCATTCCCTCACAGACAGCAATGGTAGCCCTAGGCTACCATTAGACTTAGGTTGCATATTTAGTCACACAAGAAACCCCTCACTGCCAGACAGGGGAAAGATCCACTAAATGCTGCCAACTGATTGACTTTGGTGCCCTGTAATCACTCGTACCCTCTGATCCTTTCCTCTCCAGTGCATGGTCCAGCGCTAGAAGGCAACATGCCATAAAGAAAAAGACTGTTTCAGACCCTGAAAACTTAAATTTTCTAAGTGCTGGCTCACTTGTTTACATCCCCACAGACTGTGTGCTCATTGGCACCAGGATCAAGCACCAGAGATCTTACAGGTATTCAGAGGCTGAGCAGCTCAGTCACAGGTGAAGTGGGCACTGGATAGGGGCCTATGCATCCCTCTCTGCACACAGACCCACTTGACAGATCTGCAAGTCACTCAGATTTAGTTAAATTGCTATTGATCATTCTTATAGCATACAAACTACCATACATCTACAACTGATATCCTGAAGTCTAGAGAAAACAACTTTCTGGCCACAGCTTGTACTACAGCATTATAATGCAGCAGGATTTTGACTGAGACAGGCCATGGAGAGGCAAAATTTAGTCCTGACAATTTCCAAACCTCTGGACCATGACCTTGGATCCAAGCATTTTGCTGCCCCAAGCAAAAAAAATTTTCCCCACGCCTCCTGGCCCCGTCCCAACTCCGCCCCTTCCCCACACCATTCCAACTCCTTCCCCAAATCCCCAGCCCCACCTCCTCCCCCGAGCGCACCACATTTGCCCTCCTATCCCTACCCCTCCCCGGCAAGCCTGGGAGGGGGAGGGGAGAGAAGCAGAGCAGCAGCACGCTCAGGGGAGGAGGCAGAGGTGAGCGGGGGGGGGGGGAAGAGAGCAGTTCCTCTGCCTGTCCCCCAGGGTTACTTCCTGTGGCCCTCTCTGCGCCCCCCACCGCCCTGCCTGCTCCCCTGGGCATGCCGCCGCCACTCCGCTTCTCCTCCCTCCCTCTCAGGCTTGCAGCAAAACAGCAGATTCATGTGGTAAGCCTGGGAGGGAAGGGGGAGAAGCAGAGTGGCGGCATGCTCAGGGGAGCAGGCGGCAGTGGAGCGGAGGTGAGCTGGGGGGGGTTGATTTCTCTGCCCCCCACACCTCCAGGTTACATCCTGTGGCCCACCCCGCGCCCCCACCCCCACAGCACCCCTAGTAGCGTCCATTTTTATCAAAGCCACATTTATGAGAAGAAACAAAACCTGTGGCATGTGTTTTTTTAAAATGGCAGTGGTGAGGACTCTGACAAAGTAGAAATGTTAGTTGTAGTCTTAGCAAAGTTAGATTGGTGTGCATAGGGCATAGGTCAGAAGTAAAAATGACATGCAATTTAGCTTCTAGAATAAATTTGTTTCCATGGCTGCAAAAATGGAGTTCACATTTTTATCATGCCCACATAAATGATTCCAAGGAGAAGCAGCAGCAGAAAAAAATAAAGTAAAAGGTCAGACTTCAATATGCAGTCTCATCCTGGGGCATGCATGTAGTTCCATGGGAAAAATCATATGAATCAGTGTGAATCAGGTGGTTATACTGATGAAAAAAAAGATAGCCAAATCAGCTCAAACCAATTAAGGAAGTGCCATTCCCAAGAATTATACAGGGCAAATTAAAACAGAGTCAGATCTTTTTCCATCAGCATAGCCAATATAAATAGATTCCTAGCCAACAGATTCCACCCAATCATCTCTCTAATTTGCTCAATGAAAATCAACTTAGGTGCAGTACCTGGTTACCAGTGAACTCCTGTAATTTTATAGTTCAGGTGCTAAGAATCAAAGTCTTACTGAGTCAATGGATTGGTCAGGACTTCTAATTTCCTAGGCTAACCTAGGTACATATGAACTTAACCTTACGAATAACAGAAACAAACTAGAACAAAGTGTTTATTAAAAATATTAGCACCTAAAGAGAAGTTACTCCAATGTGATAGTTGCTAGACCTGTTTTTACAGATGAATTAAAGCAGTAATTTGCTAACAGGACTGTGGCTCTTATTTAAAGCTATTAAGTCATCACTACAGTACTTCCCAAATGTTTTCTTAATATTACTTTTTCACATAAATTGCTGTAATTGCCAGAGGGATGTCATGGGATTGCAAATGAGAGGTAAGGTGATGCACAACACAGTAAGTTGTGGTCCACATTGTGAAAAAAAAGTTTGAGTGAAAGCAGAATAGATGAGCAAGATATTTAGTTTCACTTAGCTATAAAAGCCTTAACATGCATTTCCATCCTAAGACAACAGTATACTAACATTACTAAGCTTTACAACACCTTTGCTGGATAAGTAGTATCCTCATTTTACAGAAGTGAAAACTGACAGGGATAAATAAGAGACTGTCCCAACCCAGCACAGCAAGTTAGTAACACAGTTAGGGTTAGTAGTACCCTATTATTTTTGCTCTTATACCTTTTCATGCTGTCCCCTGCGGCTAGAATGGCATCTCTATTCTTTCTGCTAAACATTCTCAGTCTCCTTGAAATCTGCCTCAGGACCCACATTTTGAGCTTATAAGCCACCACTTCCACTGCTTTTCATCTTAAGCCTCTTCTCGGCTACTATGTATGGCCCACAACTTTTGTTCCAATCCTCACTCTCCCTTTTCTTTACAACAATTTTTTTTTTTTTAATGTTGTAGGTTTGCCTAATTTGAATTTAAAGCTTTTCAAGGTAAGTACTATATAAACGCTGAAGATTACATTATAAAAGCTATATCACTATCATAAACTTATGAGAACAGCTCCAATATGCCAGGAAGCAGTACACACATGCTTTATAATATGTGGAGTCATGGAACATAGCCCAATACGCAATACTTGGTATCATGGAACAAAGCCCTGTACACACTATGTTGATTAGCATTACACTACTTGTTTGGAATTAGACACACAGTAAGTAACTACCTGGTTAATGCTATGCTATGTACTAGCGGATTACGCAGGAGGATTATAAAAATTATGAAAACTACCCACAAAAGCCCTATCTCCACTATAAAGAAACCAGGTTAAAGTGAGAGCTGTTCTGAAACACTTTCTAGTAGCGTTCTGATACTGTTGTGAAAAGATTTTAAGTTGCAGTATGGATGCAAGCCATGTTAATGACCTTTAACCCACTTTAAGTGGGTTAGAAAAACATTTTACACTCTTCTCCCAGTTTACGATATTAGGCGTACACTATGATTTTTGCCCTCACTTACCTAGAATGGTCCCTTGCCCACCCCAAAATTAATTTGTTAGGTCTCTTGAGAAACTGGGAAGAGGAAGAATCAAAAAAATGCGTTTTGATTATATAGTTTGAACAAAAAAAATGACAATACACAGTCATTACATGCATTCTATTTAGCAACATTTACATGAAGTCAGAATGAAGAACTTGGAAGTTCTTTTTGGACAGATTAGTTACACACATCAAAATGCAAGCAGGATATGAAAAAAGGCTGCTAAAGAAGTCATATCACAGGGGGAAAAAATGTATAGTGGTATATGCTTCCTTAGATGCAGTACTGTCATCACGGTCTCATTTTATGCACAAAAACTTTCTTTTGATATGCATTTTCCTTTTAACTAGTAACTTAAAAAAAACGAAAGTAACTGAAAAGCACACCTTTCTGGTGCAGCACCCAACACTTTGACTCTAACGATTCAAGCATGATATTGTGAAGCAACTAGAATGCACATAATCAGGTAATTAAATAAAAAAATTGAGGGATGTTTTTCTGTAATTTTGCACGGTAGGCACATGTAGAGATGTGGCAATGCTTGGCAGAAAAGGGTTTCCTCATTGCCAGTCAACACAGGATGTTGACTTTTGGGGGGCTTTTTAACCCCCTTTGCTTCTCCGCTAACAAAATGATGCAGACTTGTTAATAAGTCTTACAACACTGATTAATCATGTGCAGCTAGCTATAAGGTGTACTTGTTATTAAAGGCTGGATACCACAGGAGAAACTGCAGATACTTCACATTTTCCGCCAAGTAAAACACACAATCTTCTTCTGAAGAGCTGAATTCTACATGAAGGAGAGGTTAAAAAAAATAAGCAAGGATCATTTCTTTAGATGTGGAAAATCTAATGATTCTGTTTATTTAGTTATGCAACCAGTATCATAAACTGACAAAAAACATGAACTAGACCACAAGTGTGATACTATTAAATTATTAGCATATATAATGTTTGCATAGTTTTCATTGGTGCACTCACCTTCATTTTCCCCACTTGCCTTGATGCCTTTTGAACTACCCTCTGTACCTTTAGCCTTATCTGGGTCTTCTTGGGTATCCTCAAGTCCTCTCTCTTCTTCCTCCTCTTCACCAACATTTTTATAGTTGGGTCTCTTTTGCAACCTCTTCTTTCCCTTATGCTTGTTAATTTCAAGAGATCTCTCCAGTGTCTCCGTAGGTTTTATGAAGCATCTGATGCTTGATTTTGCCTATTAAATTTAAATGAGATACAGTTTTAGCTACAGATTTCTTCTGCAATTTAGCATAAAATGGGTAGAAGTCACTTCAGTTTGCATAAGACAGATTATTTACAAATTAAGCATTTCACCTACACGTCAAATTTAGCTTAAAAAGGCCAAAAAGATTTAGCAATACCTAATCATCAGTAGTTCCAGGCCACCTACAAAATACAAGTATTCTAATCCTAAGGACTTAGTAGCGTTAGGAAACATGACCATTTTAGGACAAGCAAGATCTAGATCCATCTGTTAAAACATGACCACTTTAAAATCATGTACCATCAAGAAAAATATTCTCAAAAAGTAACCTTGTTTTTTTACCACGCAACAGCATACAATGCTAAATTAAATCAAGTTCCACTGATGCAACCAACTGCAGCAGCTGCTGTTTGAATTAGACCATGCAGGAGCGAGAGCTCAGAGAGGACTCAAACAAAAGCCTATTGCACAAACAGGAAGGAGTGAGATAGTAAAAAAAAATAAAAAACAAAAATATGGGGCTGAAGAAAACCCATTAACATAAAATACAGCTTTTAAATAAATTATAGGTATGCTTGTTACCTCAGTGTGTTTGATGAAACACACTACTATACCTCTAATCTCTTTTTAAAAACTGTTAAAGAGAGGTCAAAGTGTACTTAATTGGTAGCTGTTTTCATATCAACTTCAATTAAAAAGGATAGTTTCACTTGCAAGAATGTTTAGAGTTAAAATACAACTATGTTGAGTGTGTCTCAGAGGATGCATCAGGAATTTGCCTTCTCAAAAATTAAAATTATTTAGAAAAAGAAAACATGCACCCATATTCAGTCAAAAAACTGAAATTTCCTAAATGTTTACGTACACAGCAGGCTCAAGCTGCAATGGTAAACACTGAAAAACAGTAACTGCACATCTGCTAATTACATTAAAAGATGACATTTAAGATACACTTCCTGTCTGCTCATATTCTGCATACATCATGGCTCCAAGAAAAACAATTTGCACTTGAAATGAAGGCCCTGATTATACAGAACTGAACACATTTGGATTCATTAAAATGTGTATATTCTAACCCAAAAGCTATCACAATGTCAGACGTGGTATAACTCTCACACAATAGGAAGTTATTTTCTTATTGTTGATGTGATAGATAAATTTATACAATTAAGGATAAATATAGCTAGAAGACTTAAGTACAATGTTCTTTTCTTGGCCTTGTCCTTCACTGTTAGTAATGTCCCTTAGTCCTTGATGCATCTGCCTCAGTCACCATCATTCCCTCCTCTCCCCACCCCCTAAAAACCTATAATAATTTCATAGGACTTGTCTACAACCGTGAATTAGTCTGCATCACAGGGGTGTAAATTGTAGTACACGTTAGCATGCCACACACTAACTGGCCTATGTGGATCCTGCTGGTGCACACTGAAAGTTCTCTAATGCACACAAACAGTCCTGTTTCAAACAGAACTCCATTAACAGCATTAGGGAAGTTTTAATGCATGCCAGCAGGGTCTTCATTGGCCAATTAGTGCACAACAGTAGTGCACACTAAAATTTAAACCCCTCCGATGCAGACTACGTCACCAGGTAGACAAATCCTAATTGATTTCATTTTGTCCTTCTCTCTACCCCCAAAACATCTCCGCAGACCTAGTCTTCTAAACTTATTTTGTAGTACACCTCTACCTGCAACTCGATATAACACAGACTCGGATATAAGATATAACGCGGTAAAGCAGTGCTCTGGGGTCGGGGGGAGGTGGGCTGCGCACTCCAGTGGACCAAAGCAAGTTCGATATAATGTGGTTTCACCGATAACGCAGTAAGATTTTTTGGCTCCTGAGGACAGCGTTATATCGAGGTAGAGGTGTATGTATGTGGGTGGCATGCATTACAAAGAACAGAAAGACGTGGCTTAACGCAAGCCTGTTTCTTTTCTGATGCAAAGCTACAGTATATCAAAGCAAATTAAGATGACATCCCCCCCAACCCCAAAAAGCGACAAATGCTATAGATGGGTTTGCAGACAGCAAAAACAAAGAACAATATGTTATGTGAAAAAAATTCTTTCAGTCACTGTACATTCACAGCTTACATGGGCAGTACTTCATCAGTTAAAATTGCTATCACATTTCAGGGTACAAATCGTAGCAATATGGAAAAAAACACTACATAACAGCAACCACTGGAGTTAGTGGATACTGACTCCTGTCGTGCAACAAGAGTATAAGATTTTTGTAACCTTATCTCGTCAAGCGACTGAAGACAGAAAATAAAGACGTTTCTTACGAGGATCTTTGAGTGGCTCATTTATTACAAACACAGTACCTGTCTTTTATGTGATATGATTAAGTATATTTCAGAGTATTACTGCATAAACCCAACTAACACAAATTACCAATTATTCCAACTTTAGGATGTTCAACGTAATATTATTCAACTCCATGCACTCCAGAATGAGAAGCATGTATAACATCTAAACTGCTGTGCCTTAGATAGAAAATAAATACGTTCTGGATAATTACCAATGAAGGCAGCTAAAGGCAAACATATCTGTTATGAACCATTCCCCTTGGCAACAGATGTGCAGCACTCCACTTAATAGGCTCATGACCAAGGAAAACGCCCTTCTCCAGTCACCCAGTGGTCTTATTTGCAAAGTCACCACAAAACCATTGTATTGTTTATTTTATGTTAAAAGCAATATTCACCATTTGAGATGTGGGCAAGAAGCCTTAAGATGTCTACGAGTGCAAAGCTATGAAGCATTTCAGGAAATTCACACTCAGCAAAACAAACCAATTCCAATATTTCATCACACCTAGGCTTTTTTATTTAACCTCACAACATTCCATATCGACAGCAAACTCAATCATCCAATGGCCTAGAGGAACAGAGAAATCTTTAAATCATTGGGTGGTCTGTTAGCTGTAGGAGCCAGCCATATAAGGAAGGTCAAAGGACCCAAGCACAGACTTTAAGGCCTGCTGGTCAGTTGCTCTGATAACTTCCAGCTGGAAGTTCTCTCAGAATCAGCTTGTAAGGGGGAATTCCGGGAACAAAGGACTGCTGAGAATGGCTGGTTTTCTTAAGTTTTGTTTGTGTGTGCATTTAAGTTTTGCAAGAGCTGAGCTTCAAGAACATTTCATCTAGCTTCTTCCTCCAGCAGCTTCCCTACCCACTCTTGCTTTGTGCAGCAAGTTTCTGAAATATACTTCATTTAAAACAGGGCTTTATCCTGCAAATTTAGCAAGAGAGATATCCTTATTTTGAACAAATCAAGGTACATGCTACACAGGATATTGAGAGAGACTATTTCTTAACTGTGAAGCAGCACAGCCATGATCAATACACTGGTTCCTTGTTTGTGAGACAAAGAATCTCCTCTAGGGCAGTGGGTCTCATCCAGGGCCCCCTGGGAGGGCCACAGGCAGGTTTCAGGGGGTCTGCCAAGCACGGCTGAAATTAGACTTGCTGGGGCCCAGGGCAGAAAGCCAAAGCCTCGCTGAATGGGGCTGAAGCCCGGGGTTCCAAACTCCCGTCACCCAGGGCTGAAGCCAAAGCCTGAGCCACTTAGCTTCACACAGAGTCTGCTGTGGCATGGGGCCCCGAGCAACTGCCCTGCTTGCTACCCCTTAACCCTTATATGCAGAAAAAGTTGATGTGAGATAGTTGGGCCATGGAGTTTTTATAGCATGGGGGAGGGGCTCAAAATGAAAAAGGTTGAGAACCCTTGATCTAGGGGGCTGTTCACATATACTTGCTAGTGGAGGTGGTTATTTCCAAACAGCTGATCACATTTGAACAAACATATGCTCTTACACACAGATGCAGAAGACTCAATTCACTGGATTTCCAGTACTCTATATTCTATATCTTCTGGTGGAGGGAATTCAGTGAGTATTTGTATTTTGAGATTAATACTGGAGGGGCAAATCAATTGGGTAAATAATGTACACACTCAAGACTTCTGGCTCAAAGAAAAAGTTCGGAAAAAACTGTTCCTTCACTTTTTAAACAAACTTCTGCACAGTTTGTTTCAGAACAGCAATAAAAACTTGTGACACATCATGAAAGGGATGCCTGGCAAGATCTCTAGCACAATTTGTAGCCCCAAAAGGTTCAAGTAAGGATTTGCAATTTGTACAGAAAGCTTATTCAAACCTTGCCCAGGTCACCCATTGCTAGTTACCGTAATAAGAAATACTTATGGTATGAGAATCCTTCACAATGGCCAAAAAAAGAAAACAAGAAAAAAAAAAAAAAAACCCACACAACCAACACTATGAAGCTTTTATATTTTAAACATGAAATTATCTTTCCTTAACCTCTCAAATCTATTTTTACCCAGAGATAGAACTGCAACACAGGAAATTTTAGAAATAACTAGATTTAGAGTCCTATTTATATTAATGAGTTCTTGTTACAAGAGGCATGAAAAATGGAGGAACAAATGATGTTCTTGTTCTTTATGGGAACATCTTATAAGATGCAAGTTGCAAGAATCTTTTAGTTTATTTTTCCCTTCCCGTTATTTAGTGATTCAGCTATTTCTAGAAGACTGAAACAGTTTTCATTATAAAGAAAATGTTTAATATACCGGAAGTACATTCTTAATGCAGTGTACTGTGGACTATCAATGTGAATGAAACATGTTGGAACAAGGAGATGAACGCTCATCAAGAACATACTATAAAAAGGCCAGTTTTCATGGCCTGTTTAGTCTGGAAAAAAAGAATGGTTAGAAAGAGCTAATATGTAACGTGTGCTGTCAGATACAATAGCAACACACCCCTAATACTTTAAACACAAGACCATAGCATAAATTATGTGCCTTTTAAATTAATTTCTCAAGGTTAATACCAATTTTAGGTTAACGTTAATTTACACCTTCTCAAGTAATTATTTATATATTTGCAGATTGATCTTGTGTAACGTGTGCTGGTAAAGCAAGGCAATACCAATAACTGAGCTTCTTATTACGAGAAGGAGAAAGTAGGTTAAACAAAAACCAAGAAATCTAAAACAGGTAGGATTAAGCAACATCCGAATTATACAGGAAGCAGATCTCACTGACAGGAAGAAAGGTAAACCTTAACGTGACTATTGTCAAAACTTGTTTATACTATATGCTCCCTGACTTCACATATTTAACTACCGTTACAAGAAAAACATAGAAAGAGCTTCATTTTAACACTGTCCAACAACAGGAAGTGTATAGAAAATAGTTACCTCTACATGTAATTTCTGCTACTCACATCTATTTTCAGAATTTGATACACACTGATATGGAGTGTTTGTTCACTTATAAGATATATATGTTTTTAAACAGGCACCGTCGAGATTTCCTGGCATAAGCTTCACTGAACTTTATCTGTATACACAGGATTTGGATACTTAAAGTAAAAGCATCTGTTACTACTGATCTTTTCTGAGCAGTAATCATTATGGGAGTTGTTGTGCATCAATGATAGGGTTGCAACGTGTCCGGATTTCGACCAGAAGGTCTGGTTGAAAACAGGACCTGACAGCGTCCGGTCAGATGTACTGACCGGACACCAAATGTCCAGTTACTGTGGGCAGGGGGGGAGGTGCTGGGTCATCAACTCCCACCAGTCCCTGTTCAGCAGGGGCTGCCTACTACCAGCTGGCAGGTAGGCTCTGTGTCAGGCTATGGCTCTTGTCCCAGCACCGGAGCAGAGGGAGCCCAGTGAGCGATGGAGGCAGGGAGTGTAAGAGATGGGCTCAAGGCAAGAGGCAGGGGGTCCAATTTTCAGAAATTAGAAAGTTGCCAACACTAATCAATGACTTTTATCTTTTTGCAGTCGCCAACATGTGCTATTTCTATTACAAACCCTGATTTCCAGAAATTAGTACCATAGCAAAAATGTCAAATGCATTTTGACATAACTTGCAAGACAGGTCTATTAGCTTTTATGTTACAAAGGTAACTGTTAGTTCCCAAGCTGTCCTTCCCAAGCTATTTTTGTTTTGAAATTGACTCACCTGTAAAGTGCATAGGCAAATCAACATCACCTTATTAGATGGCATCAAAAGCTGCTGACAGCTCGAACTGTATCTGCATGGACCCTACCTGATCTTCATCCATCACTAGGAGATTGTACGTCTTGCACTGGTAGACTTTCAGTTCCATACCAGGCTCTGTATTCAGACTGGCAAGGACCAAGGTGATTGAGGCAATAGTTGTCTTACTATAACCTTCTCTGTAATCTTAACCAAAAAAGGAAGCAGCAATATTGGTCAACCATTAGCAAGACCCTCAGCATCAAGTGTTGGTTTCCTGAGCACAGGATGTACCAGAGCTTCTTAAAAAGAAGCTGGTACCCTTCCCTCCCTAATGAAGGTGTTAATCTCCACCAGCAATGGATCTAGTACTTTCCTCACTGGCCTTCACTAGCCAAAAAGAACATGGATCCAAAGGGACAGTACTGGAATAGAGTACAAACCACATCTATAGTTTGAAGATATTGATGGGGCACAAGTCTGACTACTTTTGTGATAAAGTAGATGCAAACCTCTTACAGACTTCAGTATTCAACACTGTATTGCTTTATCCTCACGTAGGCACCCTTACTACATACCACTGGCTCATATTTATAACCAGAGTAATTGAGAACAATTTTTAGATTCTACTGAGTCTGATCTTTATAGCCACGTGAAATGACATTCAGTTGATCCAGGACTTCTAGTAAAAACAATTCTAGGGATCCTCAGTTTTGAAATACCCAAAATATATTTTTTAAAATAGCACACTGGACCCAGACAGTACTTGTGATGCAATTATTTCACCACCATTTTGCCACACTTTAGTACCTGAGAAACGTAAGTCTCTGAAGACATTTCAAATATGAAGAGACAAAACTTTGAACCGAGGTTTGGTCTCTAACTTTCAAGATGAAACTTTCCTCTTCTCTTTAGCTTATGACTGTTTCTCATTATAATATGTTAAAATATAAACACACAAAGGACATAGGACTTTAAAATATTTTTACAGTAAATCTAAAACACAATGCAAGTCTATGGAGACAATATTAGCATTCAAACACGTACTGTGGAAGACTACAGCATACAGTAAGAAATGAGGAAGAGAAATCTGTTGTGACTTACTAAAATTGAGAATTCAAAGTAAAATTTAACACTCAAAGAGGAAGAAAATAGTAAGTTAAGCCTGTTCTTCACTCTCAACTCTTCTACAGTGTCCTTGCAGACACACAGAGCCCGCCTTCTGGCCACAGATTTCCAAGTAATAAGCTGCTTCTCCATGAAACCCATTTACGGCATACAATTACTTGAGGCAAGAAGACCCGATTCCTGAGCAAAGTTTTAACTGATAAATACGAATATATCACTGCTAATTCTTACTGACAAATTGCACTCAGTGCCAGTATCACTCATTGGTGATACTGGTACTCAACTACCTAGGAATAGCCCTGGAGAATAACCCCTAAACTAGTAGGCATGGACTAAAACTAACTCTGGGACCCAACCTGAGTCATCCCAGCAAATGATCACAATCACAGGTTGACAGAGAAGAGAACATTACACGGTCCTGCCCAGCCCTATCCCCAGTACGTCAGGAACCTCTCAATACCTCTGACTAGCCTGTCAGGACCATACATGAACATAGTTACACCATGCTATCTGCCTGCTTTCTTGGAACCATGCTGAATACCTGATAAGTATACATTCTCTTCACTGGAGGCCTCTTGTCCAGCTTCCCCATTGGGCTATATTCCCTCCTGCTGACAAGTTTTCCATTGGAGACTCCCCCATAGGTTTCCCTAATGAGCTTAATGAAACCCTACTCCTTGGAAATATTTCCTAGACTCTGTAGCTGAACCCTCCACAAATTTAGTTTCCCCTAACTGGAAGTTTTCCGATTGTCCACTAAAACCCTTTAGTTCCAAAAGCTCAGTTCACTCTCCTACAAGCAAACTATCAATGAGCACAGAAAGATTTACCATCTGCCCTACTTAGCTAATGTGATTAGGTATGACATGACTTCCAGTTTATATGCAGCCGGTTCACTTTTATCTTGGGCAGTAGGAAGTGGCAGTCAAAAAAAAAGCACTAACAAAAACCTGCACAAGTAACAATAAAAGTGAACCCAAGCTTGTAGGAAATCCACAAACCCATCAATGTTGAAACACATGCCAAAACATTTCAAACATCAGATACAAATGCCTCTGCATAACAGCTGTGAACTAGAATAAGTGTAATTTCTGCAGACAGACAGACCCCACCCTCTGACCACAGGCTTCCTAGTAATAAGCCGCTTCTGCATGAAACCCATTTATGGCATACAAGTATGCGACAAACAGAATGTCACAGAACTTTGCTAACATAAGTAAGAGATTACTTTATCTGGGAGTGTTAACTCACAATACTGCCATTTCACCCTGCAGTGTCTGTTTAAAAAGAAATCCAATACCAAGAGCAATGTTGGACTACCCCACTTAACTGTGCCCAATAGCCACGGAGAATAAAGATCAGCCCATAACGAAGTTCCCCTGATACAACGAGACATTAGGAAAGTTCACTTTTGTTAAAGCAAGCCTTTTTCAGAGGTTCTTTCAAATATCCTTAAACATGCTAAAAAGCCAAACCTGAAGTTAAAATTTGGTGGGATAAAAATTGTACTGGGGGCTGGGCAGAGAAGAGAAGGTTATATCAAGAGAAGTACCCTTCTCCCAACTGGCTCAGACACTTAGGCCTTGTCTATACTTGCGGAGGCATGTAGTGTACATGTAGCTACATGGCACAGCAAAAGGCTTTCATGGCAGTGGGGAAAGGCTCCAGCAACTCCCTCTTCCAGAGTTTTTCACTGCAGCATAGATGTTGGAGGCACTGGTTGGGCGTGCAAAGAGCCATACAGGATACACACCCTATGGTTCTCTCATGGGTGTATTCTACTCATATGAACAGTGCTTCATCATCTACACACTGTTATTTATACCTATGCTAACTGGGCTCTCAGTGTCTGTACCAGGGGTAGGCAATCCATGGCACATGTGCCAAAGGCGGCACACGAGCGGATTTTCAGTGGCACTCACACTGCCTGGAGGGGGTTCTGTATTTTAAATGAAGCTTATTAAACATTAAAAACCTTACTTACTTTACATACAACAACAGTTTAGTTATATATTATAGAAAGAGACCTTCTAAAAATGTTAAAATGTATTACCGGCACGTGGAACCTTAAACTAGAGTGAATAAATGAAAACTCGGCACACCACTTCTGAAAGGTTGCCAACCCTTGGTCTGTACCCTACATGCCTCAATAAATGGAGACATAGACTTAAAGGATGTATTTTGCTTTTGACATAGGAATTAGTCTATATCATGATTTGACTGCCTTAAGGGTAGCTAGTTTTTCTAAAGTATGCAAATGCAAGCACACACTGCAGGGAATTCAGAGATAAGTAACATAGGAAGAAAGATTAGATCATCAATGTAATACATAAAAATTACATTTAAATATCCATTAAAAAGGAATAATATATCTCGTTATTTTAAAACATTGCCTGTCATTTCTACTACAGATCTCACATAACTATTATATTTTTATCTATAATTATGTATATCTGCTTGAAAGTTATGGCTGCTATAGGTTTCAGTTCTCAGAATTTGCTGAACCTAATTCAATGACTGAAAGGAACCTGGGAATCAAAAAACAGAAGAGCATTACTTTCCCTGATGTAACAGGCTGATATATTTTTAGAAATAAAAACAACTGTGGAAGAATTTTGAAGTACATTACACACCTAATTATAAAAACAGTTGATTTAAACATTCACAAAATGAAATCATCACAGGGTTAATTTTTAAAACACTCATTTGTACCAAATAGCTTGAGTCCATATTGCATTTAATTTACAATTACGTAATAGGAAAGCTATAGCTTGGCTTCATCTCCAAAATGTGAAAAGTCTACACAAAAACTGAAAGATACTATTAATGAAGAGAAGGAAACATTTAGGGTAATAGGAAAATAAAAAAAAGCAAAGCAGATCAAGTGCGTCTTAACAGAAAGGTCAATCAGGCTGCAAAACAATGCGATGGAAGCTCAACAGAGCTGTTCTCCAGAAGCAGACAAGTATTTTCCAACCAGATTTCTCCATCCCTTTAAAAAAAAAAATTACAATAAACACATACAAAAGTTAGTTGACCACTTACTGAACTTCTCTGGATATCTTGCTCAACTTTTGAGAATACTGAAAGGTCCCCATTAAGAATAACCTCAGCCAGTGAGTTCACCAAAGGTGCATAATGTATAATCAGGAAAACCTATTAAGAGGGGGATGGAGAAAAGAATGTTAGACATATACAATTTTAGACACAGTAGGCATTTTCCCCACCTAATTGAATCATTAAATTTCTTTACATTACATAATGTCTAATAAAACCCAAACTGGGATATACTTGAGCTATAGTTAGTATTCAGGAGGAACACAGACCACAATCCCTTTCTACATCAAATTAATCTCCCTTTCCTTGAATTCCAAGCCTGATTGATAGACTACTTGGTCAGTGTTCATTAGTTTCCTTTTATCCTCTTCCAGCTAAGCACTATGTATTCCTCCCCATTTATTTTAAGAAACATGAAGATTCTACAGCATTAGCCTACAGTCAACCCATTTAATAGAATTCTGCTATTGGGGAAAGCCAGGACAGTTAAGTGATTGTAGTACATTATATCCATAGGCCTTGTGGTATGGGAACACCTAGCAATATCCCATGCATAAGATTTTAAAAAAGCATAGCACAAGATCTGCTTGATGGAGAAAGTAGTGGGTGAAGTTCTATGGCCTGTGTTTATGATCTAGACTGACATCTTGCACAACAATCTCTTCTGGCCTAAAGATCTAAGACTCTTCAACAGTGTAAGAACATTTTTCTTAATAGTTGTTTTTCAGTGAGAGGTATCTGGCAAGTCTCCAGTCAAGAGTCAACAGTGTAATGCTGCTGCAAAAAAGGCAAACGTCATTCTGGGATATATTAGCAAGAGCATTGTAAGCAAGACACAAGAAGTAATTCTTCCGCTCTACTCCGCACTGATTAGGCCTCAACTGGAGTACTGTGTTCAGTTCTGGATGCCACATTTCAGGAAGGATGTGGACAAATTGGAGAGAGTCCAGTGAAGAGCAACAAAAAATTATTAAAAGGTCTAGAAAACATGACCTATGTGGGAAGATTTTAAAAAATGGGTTTGTTTAGTCTGGAAAAGAGAAGACGGAGGGGACATAACAGTTTTCAAGACTGTAAAAGGTTGTTACATGGAAGAGGAAGAAAAATTGTTCTTCTTAACCTCTAAGCATAGGACAAGAAGCAATGGGCTTACATTGCAGCAAGGGAGGTTTAGGTTGGACACTAGGAAAAACCTTCCTAACTGTCCGGGTGGTTAAGCAAAGGAATAAGTTTCCTAGAGAGGTTGTGGAATCTCCATCATTGGAGATGTTTAAGAGCAGGTTAGACAATGAATGGTCTAGTTTTATGATTCTATATAATGCTGGAATAAACTCAGTGTAACGTAAGAATAAGGTTCCAAGGTTTTCAACATTTAAGCACTTTGACAGTATTACAATAGGTGCTGCAGAAAAACCTAAAATAAATTCCCCCATAGTTAGGTGCTAGGTGAAAGAGACAAATAACAGTTTGAGTCACTAAACCAGCACCCTGTCTTCACTGTTTGAACATATCTGCTTACAGAACATGATATTATCAGGCAAGGGGGAACCTTTGACTTCCTATGTTGCAGCGATGGGCTAGAACCCATATAAATCCCCTTCAGAATTTCATAGCAATACTATCTCAAAGATTAACTTTGAGGTACCCTTTAGAAGTAACTCAGGAACGTAAGGCAGTGGCCTGCCTGCTCACAGGAATGCCCTGGCATAAACTACATTACAACTGTGCTTTCGGAACAGCAGTGGCTTCCCATCTGCTGCTAGATGCAATTCAAGTTGTTGGTTCTAATTTACAAAGCTGTTCATTATATAGAGTATCTGGTATACCAGTGGCCATCTCTCTGTATGCAACACTGATGGCAGAAGTCACTAAAGTGGTTTTCTAAACAGTTACTTAATGTGTACTCTTCAAAACAAGATTATTTCAGTGGAGGAACCTGGCTGTCTAGCTTCCACTTTGTCAGAGGAGCTATTTATTGACCTATAGAGATCTATTTCAGGAATCCTTCATCAAGCCTTTGCTTCACTACACACCAACAAGATATCAACTAACAACTTAATGGTGATTGAGGAGGTATAGGTTGGGAAGCGATTTTCTCATATGTGAGTAGTTCCTATAATCCTGAATTTGTACTGACAGATACTATCACAATGAGAGCATAAAACAAACATGGATTGCATTTTACAATTTATACTCAAGTCAGATGGACCAAGTTGTAGCACAAGACTGAGACGATACTAACGATATGCAATATAGTAGAACCATAAAGGATGAGTTTTGCTGCATTAACTACTCAGCATCTTGATATCAATGTGGAAATATACTATTCAAAGTTATGAATAATGTTCTGCCCCTAGATATGCACATTTGATTCTCAATGGATTTAAAAGAAATCCCTCCCATCGACGAAGGTAGCGTCTACACTAAAGCGCTGCAGCGGACCAGCTGTGCCATGTAGCGTTTTAAGAATAGATAAGTTCCAGACATGATGAAATAGGCCTAATGAGCTGCTGAGCAAAGCTGGGTGACTTTTTTGGATAAATAATTCATTCCCGGAGAACTATAGTTTCAGTCAACCCAAAACTATTGCAAATTTGACACAAATTGTTTGGGCTAGATTCACAAGAGGGCTTAGGTGCCAGTCAAAAAATGGCTAGAAGACCCAGTACCTCATTTATTACCTTCAGCTAAGTAGTTAAAGTGGTTACCTGGAATGTGAGACACCTAGGTTAACACCCCCCCCCCCCGCCCTTTCTCGCCTGATGCAGAGCGGGGACATGCATTTGGATCTCCCATCGTTGAGAATTTGAAAGTGGAAGGCAGCCTTGGGTGAAAGTGATCATGAAATCAGAGTTCACAATTCGAAGGAAGGGTATAAGGGAGTACAGCAAAATAGAGACAATGGATTTCAGGAAGGTGGATTTTGGTAAGCTCAGAGAGCTGATAGTCTTGATTCCCATGGGACCTTACCTAAGCAAAAAAACAACTGAGGAGAGTTGGCAATTTTTCAAAGGGACGCTATTAAGGTCCCAAAAGCAAGCTATTCCGTTGGGTAGGAAGGATAGAAAATGTGGCAAAAGACCTTGGCTTAACCACGAGATCTTGCATGATCTGAAAAAAAAAAAAAAAAAAGGTCTCATAAATTGGAAACTAGACAATTCAAAGGCTTGAATTAAGGCAACACGAGAACACAAGGACAAGATTAAAAGGCAGAAGAGAAAAATGAGCTCAAGCTAGCTACGAATAAAGGAAAACAAGACGACTTTTTTCCATACATTAGACAAACAGGAAGAACATAGACAACGGTAGGCCCACTGTATGAGTGGGATCGGAACCAGTACAGAGAAAATTGGAAAGGCCAAGATGCTAATGACTCTTTGTTTCGGCTCTTCATGTGAGAAGTCTGAAGAAAGTCATACATATGAAGTATATGGGAAGGGGGATCTCGTAGAAGATAATAAAAAAAGAACCAGTTAAAAATCATTTGCAAATTCGATCATGCAAGTCCCCAGGCCTGATAAAGTGCATCACTATGAACACTCGAACGACGCTAATAGAGGAGGTATCTGAGCCTCTAGCTATTACTTTGAAAATCTATGGGCAGGAAGATTTCAGAGACTGGAAAGGCAAAATATATAGTCATCTATTAAAAGGGAAATAAAAAAACCCAGATAAGACCAATCAATTAACCTTCTGTGCCAGGGAAAGATATGGTAAGCAATTAAGGAATCATTCTGCAAACAACTCTGGAACGGTGTAAGGTGATAGAATAAGCCAGGCGCATGGATTTGTAAAAAACAATCATGCAAAAACCAAACTTGATACTTTCTCTGCTAGAGAAACGAGATTTGTGCATACAGGCGAGAAACGTGGATTGGCTATCCTAGACTTTAGTAAGGCATGATCACGTCTCGCATGACATTTCTTACTCATATGGCACAACAAACTTAGAGGCGCTACTCATAAGATGGTGCATAACTGCCTGGATACCCCTACTCAGATATTGTCATTAATGGCTCTCCCAATCTGCTGAAGTATTATAACAAGTACTTTTTTGGATGGCTACGTCAACATCTCATCAGATGACCTTATATGCATGAAGCACGCTTATAAGTAGTCGCAAATAATACCAACTGGGAGGATTGCAACACTGCTTTCGAAGATAGCGTCAACATTTCAAATTATCTGCAAATTGGAGAAATCGTCTGAGGAACACAGATGAGTTAATAAAGATAAATCAAGTGCTCCACTTAGGAAGACAATCAGTTCTCAACATACAGAACAGGAAGAAACTGTCTAGAAGGGTATGCAGAAAAGGGATCTAGATGGGTTATAGTGTCATAAGCTAAATAGGATTCAACTAGTGTGATGCTGTTGAAAAAAAGGAACATGATTCTGGGATGCATTAACAGGTGTGTTCGTGAGCAATGACATGGAAGTCATTCTTCCACTCTACTCTCGCGCCTGTTAGCCTCAACTGGAGTATATGGTCCAGTTCTGGCACACATTTCAAAAAAGATGGAGAATGGAGAGGGTCCAGAGAAGAAGCACACAGAATGATAAGTTTGAGTACATGACCTATGAAGAGGCTGAAAGAATTGGGTTGTTTTTGGAAAAGAAAGACTGAGGGACTAATAGAGTTTTCGGATAGCTATAAAGGTATCATAAGGAGAGAAGAGCTTGTACATCTAGCCTCTAAGGATTAGAAACAGAAGCAGTGGGCTAAATCTGCCAAAGGAGGCTCAGGCTGGACATTAGAAAAAGTTCCCTAACTGTCAAAGTGGTTAAACCTTGGATAAATTGCTAGGAGGTTGTGGAATCTCCCTCTCTGGAGCTATTGAGAATAGTTAGATAAATTGCTATCAGGGATGTCTAGACCAGAAGTAGGCAACCTTGGCACGCTTGCCGAAGGCCGCATGCAAGCTGATTTTCAGTGGCATTCCACTCCGGGGCCTGGACCGCGTCTGGGGGCTCGCATTTTAATTTAATTTTAAATGAAGCTTCTTAACAATTTTTAAAAAATCTATTTACTTTACTACAATAGTTTAGTTATATATTATAGACTTATAGGAAGAGGCCTTCTAAACATTAATAGTATGACTGGCACATTAACCTAATTAGAGTGAATAAAGAAGACGCGGCACATCACTGTATGAAAGTTGCAAATCCCTGGTCTAGACAGTATTTGGCCCTGCCATGAGGGCAGGGAACTGGACTCGATGACCTCTTGAGGTCCCTTCCAGTTCTAGAATCTAGGAATCTTCCAGGCAAGTATCCTAACCACTGGGCTAGAGTCATTCTCAGTTCATACACCCTATCTCTGACCAATTATTATTAAAGACATTTAGTTCACCCCAAAATGAAATGTGTCAAATTTCACTTGGGTTTAAAAAAAAAGCCAACGTTTTCCAGAATGGTTAGTGAACTGAAAAATTATTGACTTTCTCAATACTCTCATTTACATGAGAGATTAGAGGGCTCAAAGCATCTCATAAGAGGCATTTAGTGACTTAACAAGACTGATTCCCTTAGTTTCAAGTGATTGCTACTATAAGGTTTCATTTCGGAGGTCACTAAAGCTAACTCAAATTGAAAATGATGTGGGAAACAGAAACTTAGCAGCACTGCAGTGTTTCCTTCCCTGAGGCAACAAAACAGGTGGAAACTGGTTTTTACAATGCCTACAAATTGTCATAAAGAAATCAACCTGGGAGGATACTCCCACTTATAAAAAGTCTGATTTAAGAATTCATAGATTTAAAAAAAAGTCATTTTAAAATATTATCACTTCTAGCAGAAATCAAGTCAATAATATATTTTGACCTAAATGTAAACATTTTATTTAAGAATGTAAATATATTGAGCATGTACATGAAGTATGCAGGTAGGCTAATATTCAGCTGACAGAATAAGCTTTTTTCAATCTCTAGGGTAAACAGCAATAATCCAAAGAACAAAAATGAGCATCTGGCATTTTCAAGAACTTTTATTTAACTATCTATTTCACCATTCACTTAAAAAAATCCCAATTTAAAAGAAGTTTATGGTGGCACTCTGATCTATTGTAAAATTACCTAAGATATGTGCAACTCATAATGGCATTTTCAATTGTCAGAAGTTATAGCATCTGCTCAGTATTCAGCCACTCAATTTTTATTTTTGTAAATACAAAAAAGCTGATTACATTTCAAGAGACATAAAACAAGGCACTTCCTACTTGTAATTAAAGATCCCACAACATTTTGCACAAGAGTAAGATTCAAAACCCTAATTTCTGTATGTCCTAGTCAAACTGAAATTTGGAATGCTGTATTCTGCCTGTAGTTGCAGTTGAATACTGTATTCTTCATTACAGTCGTAACTTGTTGTACAAAGCTGTTATGCAATGTTTAACAGCTGCTGCATTTCACTAAAGAGGTCGCTGCATTAAACTGGTAAGTTAAGGGATTGTCACAAACATCTCAAAATAACTGGTGTTCTAAAGATTTAATTAGGTAATGTTTGTAATGTATTCTGAGAACCTCCAAGGAAAGGTACTAGTAAGCAAAGAGTAGTAGTTGGCCCATGTGATGACCAGTGAGCTAATAGTTTAAAAAATAAATATACAAGTGTCCCTTACAGGTACACACTGCACCTCAAACTGAGCACAATTCTCTTCAGATGTATAGCTGAAAAATAGCCCCCTAAACCACACAATTTATAATGAAATTACTGAGATCATTACAAACACCACACTGAAATGTGACATACTTGTGAGAGAAGATACAGAGAAACTTGCAGACTTATTTTTGGACGCTCCCCACCCTACGGAAGAAAGAAAAGAATGCTTGTTAATTACAGAAAACTAAGGTAATTACACCATTAAATAGAAAAAAGGCCAACATTTTTTAAAACAGAAGAATGTAAGTAGAAAAAAATCAAGTGTTTAATGTGCACTACCTCCCCCACTTTCTCCCATGCTACTAAGTTCCAAGGAATATGCTGAGATTTTCCAGTGACTTTCCATTTCTTTGGAAAAGGATCTCAGAAGAATGCATTTTTCATTTACTCCACGCTTCAAAATATGACTGCACATTGTTTTTGAAGGCAAAGTTTCCCTTAATATTTATTTTTACCAGATGCTTAAGTGAGAACTCATTTTTATCCCTCCAGCGTATCCTTACCAGATGGTACTTATGAAATAAATTACTAAAAGGAAGCTCTTACAATGTTATTCCACTGAATTAAATAAGACCAATAAAAGTTTACTGGAGTTGTTGACATTCGGTTGTTGGATTCAAGTGGGTAATTCTGGCTTCACAGACATTTTCTCTCCATAATCAGAACACAATAAATGCTCATAGAATGACAATACTTTAAAATCTCCATTAAAATTAGAATAAACTGATTTCTGAAAGAACCACTAACACCACAGAAAAGAGAACTATTTACAATATTTACAGTCTCTTGTCTGAAGCATGTTGTTTTAAGTCACTAGAGATATTTGCATATTTTTGCATTGTAAGATATGGAAGGAAACATGGCTGAAGCACAAGACTGGAAGTCATAAAATCTGGTCTATACCTACCTCTACCACTAACTCACTGTATAAAATGAATTTAATTACTTAACCCAGAAGGGGATGTGACAGGTTAAATTAATTAACATTAAAAACACAAAGATCTTTGATGGCAGGCTCCACAGAAATGCAAAGTATGATAAATCTTCAGATGTCACACAATTATGACAAGGATAAAAAATACAAGAGAATCACAAGACACATGCAATTACCACAGAGATAGGTACTATATAAGAACTTGGATTAGATGGAATTTAAGCAAACTTTTCATCTGTTCCATACAGTAGGTACCAAGTCTGATTCTGCTCCTTTTAATCAGTGACATGTTTTTTTTTTAAAAAAACCCACTGAAATTGGAAAAAAAAATCAGACTAGAGGCAAGGTGCATTGATTTGACAATTTTATACATAAGTAACAGAGATCCTGTTTTCAATCTTAAAGATTACTTTTTTAAAAAAGCATCTTTCTGATACAACTATACTGGCCTTTTAAAACATATTTCAGAGAAATCCAGGCCCAGACCTGAACTTACTGCTTACATTAAATGCTAAACAATGTTTAACAACTACATGGGCCAATGTATGTGTGTCTTTACCTAGGTTCATATATACCTAAAACAGCATCTCCTGAGCACTCATCTTTTAATTTAAGAACAAAGACTTGAATTATTTAAACTGTTTTTCTTGTAAAGTACTTAAATGTAGATGATATTAATTGTACTTATGGGATACACTTACTGCACAAATTACTGTAAATACTGAGTGGAAATCATTAATTATTAAGAGACTTAACTAATCACTAAATCATGCAAGCTATTCCTTACCTTATCTTGATTTACTAATGAATACACATAGAGAGGCAGAAACAGCCTATTAAGTAGGTGGTCTGTGAGCACATCATTTAAGAATTCACAATTAATGATTAGGATATCATTAAGATAATGTAAATGATCCAGATGTTCTGCTACCAAATCACTCAGTTTGCCTCTATTTCTGTGCCTGAAAGAGACAAGACATAGCTAAGGTAGAAGAACAATCAGAATTCAGTACGATAATGTATCTGCATCTTTTTTCTGTCTTATTCCATGCAGACTGACTAATGCAGACGTCCAAGTTACCTCCTGTAACCTTAGAAATTTGACAATCAAAATGACGCAATTGAAGGAGTGTTGTCATTTTAATTTCACAATACAACATCTCCAGTGATGAGTACAAGATTTCCGTTTTCTGGAGAAGCATAAAAATCTCAGCTGCCAATTTGTACATGCCTTTTTAGAAGCCAGTCATGAAAGGAAACATTACAATTTTGTTTTCTATTACAAAAGACTATTTAAACATTTTTATCTTAAAGCCAGTAAAACTACTTATATTTCTTCTGTACTGTTCTAACCCAAGTAAAGCTTTAAAAAACTGACCATACATACTCAAAGAGCAAATCCAATGTGGTGATCATGAGCAACACAGCACAAATTTTGTAGCTGACAAAATAAGAGGTTCTATACAAGTGACATCTGCCAGTTATATTGATGGCAAAGGTGTTTAGATAATTAAACTACTGAATAAACTTGAAAAGACTATTTTTCTAATGATAGTTTCCAGAAAACTATCCTAATGTCCAGCTTTCTGAATGCGAGTACAGATATCTAAAGAGTCTGTGCTTTTAGTCTTATTGTTATGCAATAACAATATCCTATATATTTTCTGCATAACATTTTAGTTCATTAATAAAGTTAAGTCTATATACTTCAACCCAACTGGGATGAGGAGTAATGTCTCCCAACAAATCATTTATTTACAGGAATGTTAAAATTTATAAATGACTTGACAATATCCTCCTGCAATGATTTCTAACACGATCTTGTAAGAATTACAGACTTGCTAGGATCATTTCTTGAAACACTAACTTAAAAAGTTTTCAGTGCGCCTGGCAAAAAGAAATAGTTGTAGAAGCTTACTCTTCATCAGTCTGCACACAGTTATCCAGTTCTATCACATGGCTCCCAATAAACCAAACAAGGTTGGAGAAGTAGGGGACAGCAGTTTTATCTCGAATGTAGTGCAACATAGGCTGGTTGTCCACTGAACAGAAGTTAAAAAAAAAAGTTTCCAAAAGATAAATGTTTAAAAAAAAGATACAATCAACTTGCCATTCTGAATTTTCATTACATACTATTTTATTTTTTTTAACTCACACACACCTGTATGGGTTTATCTTATCCATGAAATAGATGTCTTTTAAAGTTTCATAGGACAACTCTTGACAGGTTAAATGAGCCTGTTAAAATACTAGGGTTATTTTTACATTGATCTCAAGATAGTAAGTAGATCTACTGCAGTTCAGAAAACCACACTCTACTCATGTGAGTTTTCTTTTTTAAAAGACAAAGTGTAAGTATAAAGCAATAATGCTGAAAGCCAAACTTGTTAATAGACTTACATGACACTGCATTAAGGAACACAGGAATCATCAGTGAAGGAAGGGGGGGGGGGGAAAAAAGAAAAAAAAAAAAAGACAACAGTTAACAGGATTAGGAACTGGGATGGTGAGACATCCTCCAAAAGGGTTAAAGAGCTAAAGCAGGAAGCATCTAAACCAAAAGATACAGGTTAGAAGGTGTTAGATCAAAACATTTACAAATGGATAGTCAGAAAATTATGAAACCTGCATGTTTGATAGTTGTGTTTTTCAAATTCAACCCCCATAGCTCTCCAACATTCAACTTAAACTCTAGGCAAGATCATAAAACTTTCCTTTTTAATTAGTAAGTGTACACAAAGTATGAAGTGCATCATACTTCACTGTTTCTGTAATAACTGGCTCATACACAGAAGGTTGGGTGTTAGAAGTAGAGAAAACATCGCATGGATTTTGCTTGCTGAACACCAGAAAGGGCTACACTTTGTACTCAGTGTCCAGACACCAACACAGCTGTAAAGTATCTAAAGCAAAAATGCTTTCAGGGTTATCATGTAAATGTTGACACTTAGCATCCACACTGCTTCAGAATTTCCTTATTCAATACAGATCAAACAAGCAGCTTTTAAAACGTGGAGTAGGATTTTCCCCACCCTTATGTTTTGTAATCAATAATTACAGTTACTTTAAAATGTCACATTTGCCATATTACTTCCTCCATTAGCTTGTCTACATCCAGTAATAGGCAAATTCTAGCAATCAGTTAAACTCTATACCTTTATCATATACTGCTGAGAGCTAAAACTAATCCAATCATTTTATTATGTAGCTATATACTTTACAGCTTAAAACAGTAAGTTGTTGGAAGTGAAGTCTGTGAGAAAAGTGTCACTATGAGATAAAAAGCATTGTGGTGTTTACTATGTACCTCAAAGTTCACTAGAAAAATAGTAATTTTTGACTAGTCATTTTTCAGCCCATGTACAGCTACAACATCCATTGATTTATAGCAAGTTATGACAGTTTATTTCCAAATTAATATTAAATTCCTCTTAAATTTGTAATGCAAAAAGCAGTTTAAAAATTGAAATAAAAACTTAATTAAAAAAGGCAACTGCAGGATAAAAACCCCTATAGGAATGCACATCACCATGCAGAGCACTCCAGATTAGGATTACATTTCTGCCTCCAGGCTGTGTAAATGAATTTTCACAGAACTACAAAAAACAAATTGTTTCTATAATAGGGTGCAAATTATATACACAACGAACAACTTATGGTACATCAATAGTTTTTCCTCCACTGATGAGTGGACTACCAAATTCCAGAATTGCAGTCATAATCCAAAAAAATTAAGGAAATATATGTTGATTTCTGTCACACAAATTACTATTTCTCTTATTATAAATGTTCAATATGTCAAGAGACTGATATCTTTAACAAGAAACTAATACCTTTTAAAATGGACAGATTAGGACCTCTACTGGCAGTTGACATGAATTTCCTTGTGTACTTTATATTGTGTTTCAGAGTATCAGCAGTGTTAGACTGTAAGCACAAAAAGAACAGGAGTACTTGTGGCACCTTAGAGACTAACAAATTTATTTGAGCAAAAGCTTTCGTGGGCTACAGCCCTTATGCTCAAATAAATTTGTTAGTCACTAAGGTGCCACAAGTACTCGTGTTCTTTATATTGTGTTGGCACCCGTTTCTTTATCAAGGAAAATATACTGGTGTTTACAAACACACAGTATTGTGTAAACACTTTGGCTTTAGAGTTGTCTTTTATAAAGATTTTTTTAAAAATCTATATTTAACACGTTTGTTAACACATGCATGTTAAGTAACATGCTTACAATTAATTCAGCCTTGCATAAATCAGAATCTATGCCTGGTATATATGCATTGTTTGTAACTGTTAACACTTAACTTTAGTTACACAAAGTATTAGGTGTACTAGTCTTCTGATGCACTAAACTTACCTTTGTAGACATTTAAAGTTATAGTCCTGACAGCAATTCTGACCATGCTCTCTGGGTGGTTAAAAAATTTAATGGCCTCCGTATACAAGGCAAAATCATTAGTGTGCTGAAATAAAAATACAGCAGGCATTAAGTTCTATCCTGTCAAACATTCAATACTTTCTTAGGATTTTTCACGAAAAAAGTTATCCTACTAAGGTAACAAGGCAGAAAAAAAAAATCTAATCTATCACATGGTACTATAAATGCGTGCAGATGTAGTCAATCAATCCTTTTTAAAACAAAATCTGAGTTTCAAACACCCATTAGTTTGCAGGTATATGAGTTTATTACAGGAAGCATGTATTAACTAAAGTTTCATATACTTCACACATCATCATCTCTGTACTTTTTGAAGAGTTTTGATGCCCTCTTCTGGCAATAACTATTATGTGGCTAGAGAGAAAAATAAGACTAAGGTTGTGTGAAAAGATCACCTCTTAGACCTGCAACTGCACCAAAACAGGTGGGTCTTTTTGACCACACTGATCCCCCACTGACTTCATATGGGATCTGTCTGCATGGATTCAAATGCGGAATTAGGGCTTTAAGATAACAGGCTTACAATTGAATAAAGTACTGTAGTAAATAGACAAAATTCTAGGTTCTATGAGTAAGCACTACATTTGAAACATCAGAATTCTGAATTAACTTACGTTTGAAGTTATGCTGCAATGCCAAGTTCTGTGGGCATTTATAATTCAAATATAGCAGTTGACTTAGACCAAAACATCAATATTTACTGACTAAAATACATGAAGTAGTTTGTTTTAATATACCATGCAAAATGCCAATGACTGAAATTTCTATAAATTTAGATATTCTTTTGCACTTCAGTTTGATTATATTAAATTCTTTTAAATGGAGGTCTCATTATGCAATATTTTAAAAGCTTTTTAATTTTTTAAAGCAGTGATTTAAAAAGCAAACTATTTTAGTTTGATGTTATTACAATAAAAAGGCAAGACACTGACAGAATCACTGAGAACATTAGCTTCTGCCATACGTGTTGCAGTGTATTTATACTTAGGAAATGTCTACACTATGGGCACCACAGCGGCACAGCTCCAGCTCCAAAGCGAATGCCACTGTAGTGTAAACTCACGCTACGGTAATAAAACTTCACCTTCCCAAGCAATGGCAGCTACGTTGACAGAAACATTTTTCAGTCAACCTAATCATGCCTATGCTAGAGGTTAGATTGGCAGAGCTACTACATTGAGGGATGTGTTTTTTATGTTTCCCCTGAAGAACTATATCTATGTTTAAGTGTAGACCAGGCCTTCATTTCAGAGATGGTAGTACTGAATCAAGAAAGCTGGTTATGGGCTGGGATTAGATGAGGTTATCCTCTACTGTTAATCAGTTTTGGACTACCAATGAATACTTTGCTGTGTATTTGTGGACTTTGCTGAAAAACTGCACATCTAAAATCTCACCTTCACTGTTTTTTTTTAAATGATACACACTAATAGTGTGCGAAGATATTATATGCTAATGCAGTTAACAGTGGGAATTTAGACTTTATTACAGAAATAAGACATTGCACTCTAATTACAGCCTGTGCAAACAGTATAAAGCTTTTAACATCTGTTAATAATTTAATTAAGACCAGTACGAAGAGTGGGAAATACACTAGACAGACATTTCATAGCACAAACAGATTTTCCCACACACTTGCTACAACACACAAAACCTGATTCTAAGATTCTTACTTGGGCACATTGTTACTACAATATAAGTCATTTTAAACTGCAAGACAATGGGACAGGGACAGTCCTCAGAAGAAGCTTGAGTTGAGAGAGAGAGAAGTGCTAAGGCTCATGAGTGAGAGAAGTCTATCTGTGATCCACCAAAGTTTTGGCCTTAAACTCACTTCTGTATATACTGTAGTTAGTAAGGCTTTTTACTGTAAATTCTTCAAGCCACTTACCTCATTGTAAAAAAAGTGTACAGTGTGATTGTTGAGTTTCAGGGAAAGTGTTTTCAGAAATGAGATATAATATGCCATGATCTCCTCATCAGAAAAGTCAAATTTGTGGACAATGATAGAATTTACATAGTTATTAGAGAGCAAATAATCTGAAATATAAAACCATATCACAAATCATCACAAAGGAAAATCATCATCAAATAGGTTTTATGTAGGCTTCATAGAATTTAATATTTCTTTATAATTGATGGATAATATTAAGGTTTATTTTTGAATTTTTTTATCATTTTAAATTTTCATAGTTGTGAAAACATATAGGTTAAGCATTTTTGGGTTTTAATCCATTTAAATTTTCATACTATGGAGGATGGCGGAGAGGAATTAGACAAATTTAATGGCAGTAGACCCCGAGATTAAAAAGTTAACATTTCATAACCACTAAAACACAAATTGTCAACATCATGTGTCAAAACACATGAAGTAGATATCCTTAAATCTAAACTCTAAGTTCTCAAGCAGCATTTTTCTTATTTTGCCTCCACAAATGTTGATCACCATCAATGGAAATGGGTTTTGTTTTGGGTTTTTGTTTGTGTTTCTTTTGGGGGAGGGGAGGAATGGACATTAAAATCAATGTTTACCGACACTTAGTAATACAAATCTAATCCTTCCAAGTCTAGTTTTATGTTTTTATATATAATATATATCTATATATAATATATATAGATATTAATTTTTATTATATTATATATATAGTGCCTGACAATGAAAAGTGTTTTGTAAGCGCAACCTAGCAGTAATCAAGTCTACATTTGACAACTAAATACCCCTATTTTAAGTTTAACAATGCAAATGACCACTTCAATTAGCAGTAACACATAGAAGTCATATTCATTAACGTCTTGCAAAAGGCTTGGCTCCCAAAGATAGGATTATAATGAGAACAGAACACACTTGTCTGCATTATGTTTCTTCTGTAAGCATGCTGTAGCTAGTAATCAAATCTTAGGCATTACAAATCAAGTATTTATTTAAAATAGCATTTTTCCCTCCATATTATTGACCCTCAAAAGTTTATGCATGGACTCTCTCCTGGCCAATTTTGTTTCTTTTATTTAGCAAGAATTTATTTTTTTCTCCCTTCATATGTTTCCAAAGGACGTTAAAATTAACATGGTGTTTTGTTTGGATGCCAGCCCCTCTGAGCACAGAACAGCTACAGCAAAAGGCTTTGTTAACAAGTGTATGCTTCCATTGCTAGTTCTGTGACAATTAAGTAAATACATTTGAGACCCTAATTAACCAGTGATTTTCTATGGTTGTTAGTTTTTAAATTCCTCATTTGAGTATAAGATTTATAATCTAGAACATACTCAATACAATGCTCACATTTCTTATTTTGTGCCTAGGTTATTTTACAGAACCCCTTTAAAAAGACCACATATTAAAATCATTCCAAATTTTTTACTATTTGCTTTCAACAGTACAACCCAAAGGTTTTTGTAACAGTGGAAACTTATGATGAACCATTTTAGAGTGGAGTTTGCATCAGAAATCCAATGCTGTTTAATTAAAAAATAAATTAATGATCTCACAGAGCTACTTAGATGACTTGATTCCTAAAAATGTTCTTGCACGTTAGCTTTTAGAGTTAATAAAATGAAAAGCGAGCTTACACGGTGTGCTGAAGCTTTGATTTGTTTAATAATGAGAACTAAATGTTTAATAAGGAATGCGTCCTTACAGAGTGATGTCTCGTGACTAATATTTTCAAAGAGGATGTTCAAGGTCTGCAGCAGCTGTACACATACATAACGACCAGATTTCTGACGCAGGATGTTCAAGAAGAAAACAAACATGTTCTTCTCTAAGAAAAAGCTAGAAGATAAATGTAAAAGCATTACTGATTCATTCATTATTTTTTAAAAAAGATGAACTCTTGGTTTGACTGGTGAGCTTATTTTTTTTTTTTATAAGTTTGACAACTTTCATATTGTATAGCTTTGTAATATTGCATTCATTTACCCCTAAAGAGTGCCTCTCTGTCAAAGATTAAACTAACCAGGACATTTGAAGCACATTCAAATTAACTAACTAATAAACAAAAGTGACAAAGATTTAAGGGTTGGTCAGATATGTAACGTCCAACTGAACAGAAAAGTAGGCTTCCTCACCCTACAAACTCATGAAAGCAGTTTTGTGGGAAAGGGTCTTTGACTGAAAATTACACTAGAATTTGCTAGAGCTTTAAAAATAAATTTTAAGAAAAAAAACATTATAAGTGTCAGCTTTTACTGTATTTTGTTGTTATTGAGGAGGGAGAAAAAAATCAGAAAGAAAGGTCTGTTATGACGTTTAGATTCGATATACCTGATTATGCTCTGCAGACCTTAAAAAAAGGTTGCTATACTGTATTTGCTGCCAAAGCTTACCAGGGCATATGAACATCAAAATGGTACAATGAAGCAGCTTTGAATTTGTCAGAATTTTTAAAAATAATTATTTATTGTTTCCTCTAACAATCTCTCATCCTTCTAAGGATTCATCTGCTACCTCTCTCAGGGCCGGCTTTAGCCCAATTCAGCCGATTCCCTGGAATCGGGCCCCGCAAGTCCCAAAGGAGCTGCTGCCGATGTCCAGCCACTGTCTTCAGCGGCAGCTCAATCGCTGCCGCAGAAGAGGGTCTCGCTGCCGAAATGCCACCAAAGGCACTGGCAGCCGATTGAGCTGCCACCGAAGTCTCAGCACTGTCGGTGGTGGCAGCTCAATCGTTGCCGCTGTCTTTGGCGGCATTTCTGCAGAGGGACCTTCCTCTGCAGCAGCTCCTTCAAATTGGGCCCTGTGGTGCCTACAGCCACCTGACCTGTCTAGTAACAACAGCTATACGTACGCACACCTTTGTAAAACTGTCTTAAGAGCATCAATCATGTGCCATCATCTCTGTATGCAATTCCCCTTCCCCCTCTACAATGAAGTGTGTTTAGGAACTCTAACAAGAACAGTTTGTTCAAGTATAAATTAAGAAACTTACTTCAAGTAACTGATGACTCTCACTGTCTAGAAGCTAACCTCTATGGACAGCTGAATTATAGCTAGTGCACATTTGGCAGGAACCACAGTGCAAGCTTCACAATTCATCTCAGATAACACTCCATTTACAAATGCCAACCCCTCCCATATCAGCTGATCAACAATTTTGATTTAAATTTGTTAGTAATTAAAAAAAAAAAAAAAAAAAAAGATGTAAAGCACTTACTCAAATACGGAGCTGTCATTCTGATCTCCCCATATAAGGATCTCAGTTATAGAACGAATAGTCTCCACTAACAGATTGCGGTTGTGATCCGTTACTGTGGTATTTTTGGTCAAAACATGATACATATACCTAAAAGAGGAGAAACATGTAATTAGTTACTATGGCTGTGTTTAACAACTTCGGGTTGTGATTTTCACAATCATTTTCAAATGTTCTCTATGAAAATGTTTTCCCACAATTATTACTATATCCCAGGAAAGAAACTTGATTCTCCTCCCCTCCCTCTGATGTAATTGCTTCTGTTTATTTTTAAAATGACATTGGAGGTAGAGTGGAGCAATGAATAAGCAACAGTGAGAGGCAAACTAACTTCTTAGAATGACTACAAATGCCACGTACATAACAAAAAGGATTATTAAAACAATGTGATCATGTTGACTATTTACCCTCAATATTTGTTCTTGTAATTTGTTGGGTTTCTTAAGTGGGTAAAAATAGCAAGGGAAAAGGGAGAGAAGAGAAAGCGAAGTGGGTAAATATAGTTACGGAGTGCAAGGAGAGCTGTAAATACCCTGGAAGGTTAATTCTAGAAGGTTGCATGTAGAGTTAGCTGAAATACATATTGCATAATTACAACCATTGAATTGCTGCATAGAACGCATCTTTGTTTGAATTCTTAATTGTTGATGCCAGTCAGGGATGTCTTCAATTCACCTGGGGTGAAGCTGAGTTACCGAGACTTGGACCATGTGTATTTAAAACACTATGAGAGGAGGTGGGTCCAAGGCTCAATCTGAACCGAAGGGATAGATTTTATGGCTGGAAACTCCAAATGTTTCATATCTGTCCTGGTTAAGACAACATGAGTGCCTGTACACAGCTGTAGTACCAATCTCATTTTACTTGGGTAAATATGTGAAAACAGAAGAAAAGCATAACGTAAGTTATGTTAGGGCAGTGGTCCCCAACCTTTCAGTATGGCGGGCGCCAGACGACCAGCTGCAGAAATGCCGCCAAGAAGCGGCGTCATCAAGAAGCGTTGCAGGCACCATGTTGAGGACCACTGTGTTAGGGAACTTATGTTTGAAAGCCTGATAAGCATTATGTAGTTATAAAAGAGTTAAGCCACATTTTTTTTTTCAGACTTGTAAGTATATTTACATATTTTCACACCTTTAAGTGCCAGAGTTATGTTGACTGAACTTTTAAGCGTAGAGCAGGCCCTAGCCCTGTCTCAAAGAGGACTAGAGCAAACTCCATTTATAAACTGTTAATGTATATCAGCAGGGTCCACACAAACAAACAGTTAGCTCTTGGAATACTAGTGCAAGGTAGAATCATACCCCAAGCTTGCCATGAACTAAAATGTTTATTTACACAAGGAGACCCACATGTAATACTCTAGCTCAGGGTTCGACAACCTCTGGCACGCGGCTCGCCAGGGTAAGCACCGTGGCAGGCAGGGCCAGTTTGTTTACTTGCCACATCCCCAGGTTCGGCTGTTTGCGGCTCCCACTGGCCACGGTTCGCCACTCCAAGCCAATGGGAGCACCAGGAAGCGGCGGCTAGCACATTCCTCGGCCCGCGCCACTTCCTGCGGCCTCCATTGGGCTGGAGCAGCGAACCATGGCCAGTGGGAGCAGCGATCGGCCAAACCTGCGGACACGATAGGTAAACAAACCAGCCCGGCCCGCCAGGGTGCTTACCATGGCAGGCTGCGGGCCAGACGTTACCATGCGGGCCCTGCTCTAGCTCACATATGAGCCTATCCTGACCTTTCTACTCCCAACTATCTTGCAGGAAAACAGCATATTTTATGCTTAGTCACCCTCACATAGTGAGCTGTGTCTACATTAGGAAATTTAAACACTGCTGAAAATGGGTGTGTATTTTAAATGACACAGAACATTGTCTACCTACTAGTGTAGACCAGAACACACTGTTCAGCACAGGGTCCAAGAGTTTCAAAATATGCCCAGCTCAAAAGCCCTGCCAAACTACAGCTGTCAAGTCATGATAAGAAAAGGAAACTTTGAAAGTAATTAATATATTTTGCAGATAAATTACAGTGGGAGCTATTCTCTTCAACCTCAGTTCTGTTGTATAGCATTTAAAATCAATTACGTTGTCTGTTATTAAGACACAGCTTTACAAGATTCAGTCTGTTCTCCCAGGTAAGTACTTGCGGGGAATCCAAATGAGGGAAACTGAAATTTAGTATGATCCAATGTTAAAATATACATACTTACTCAGTTAACCATGTTTATCATAGCATGCCTAAGGATCGTCCCCAAGAATAGATACCATTACAATTGGCACAATAATAAACAGTCCCTGCCTCTAAATGCTTACAGTCTAAATAGACAAGGCCCAGACAGAGTAGGAGAAGGGGTGTTACAAGCAGAGAAAACAGTGTGATGATAGTTCCTCTTGGGGTGGGAGCGGGGAGGAGAGAGGGTTAGTTCAGAGGTAACTATCAACTGTGCAATATTTTACATATATTCAGCCCTGTTTATTTGAAGTAACCATGAACCTGAACTATCACATGTACAGAGAAATGAATCTGTGTAATTGGCTGCATTTACTAGAAATTAAATTAAATTTCAAAAAAAGATTTGGGGGCGGGGGAGGAGAAAATAAGTCCAATAAAGCAATGCTGGTCAAAGTAAACAGTAGAAGCAGACATAAGATATTACTCAACTTTGCCCCCAAGACACTATACATTGCAAAGCATTTCTGAGCGGTTTCCCTAAGGGTTACCAAAAACTAATTTTGTTTAGTACACAATGTGGCAAATTGCAAAAAACTAAATCTGAAGACGTTTTAACATGATGCCATTGTGAATAGGGCTTTATATCCCTGGAAACTGACTACAGGTTTCCCAGTTGTTTGTCTGGTGAATTTTACTGGAAAACTCATTGTTGCTTAGGTTAACAAAAGTATAAAATTAAGTGATGACAAGGTGAGGACCGGTCTACACTGGGAACTTATATTTCCATAGCTACTTCTTTAAGGGGTATGACAAATCCACACTCCCAAGAGACATAGGTCAGCATAGCTAACCCCTCTAACCTTCTGCTGACCTCGCTACCACCTCAAGGAGGTAGATTACCCACACCAATGGGAGAACCCCTCCTGCTCCACTGTAGCAGTTCAGGTGTAGACATAACATAAGTCTGAGTGCATTTTCTTGGGTTTCAATGTCACTGCTGTTGTAATTAACTCTCTTGGTCTGTGAAGGGGCAGGTGCCTTTGTGGAAAGAAAACAGTGTTTCTAGTCTCAAGGCCAAAATTTACATTTATGATTAGATCTGCACAAGAATAGGATCAAGGACTAATTAAGGATTCCCTGACAAAAATTATGCTATAGCTCAATGTTACGTTTCATTAACTTAAAAGGTAAAAAACACGTAGGGATGTTGTGCAGATTTTTACATCATATAATATTACAAACAAGAAAGCTACTTTAAGAGAACATTATGGTGACAATGTCAAACACTGAAAAGTTAGAAAATGCTGAATTAAAGTTGCCCATGCAGCCTTAATTCAGACACATTGTGTGTATGCATTATGATATGCTCTTTAATTACATGATCACATACTGTTTTTACTACACGCGGGACCCCAACCTCATTCAGTGCATAGGAGGAGTGGTGCTCAGGGAATGAAGTAAGTATGAAGGACAAAAGGCTGATTCATATTAGTTTATGGATACTGTTTGTGACAGATCATGTGAAATGTTTATGTATGTCTATACATCAGAATATGTACTCTATGAACAGGTGGTTTAGCTTACTAGCAGGGATGTTAGGAAGCAAGTAGGAAGGTAATACAATGGGTCCAGAAAGACATCACCAAGCACACACTCAGGAAGTTAAGAAACAATACCTGAACTATTAGCTGTGATGATACTAATTCCATGTTCCAGTAAAAACTACACAGCTCGTTTTGCTAAGGCTGGAGACTAAGATAAAAGGACACTAAACAGTTAAAAGGCCTTGCAAGAGAGGGGCCTCAGTTGTCAGTGAGCTGGCTGGAAAGAACGGGCTGAGAGAGACAAGCCCTATGGAGGACATTTGAAGCAACTGGGCCTCCCTAAACTCTTAGGGGATGGCAAGCTTAAGTAAGATAATAATGTATGAAGATAGTTTATTGTGTTACAAACCTCTTATGCTTTATTATTCCTACTGTTAAGATTAAACAAAACTTTGTTTTAAGAAAGCTGTCTGATCACAACTACTGAAGGCAAGAATTGAACGTGATGAAGCCAGTCGGGTCTACCAAGTAGTTATGGTTGGTAAGTGGCAGGCTGCAGCCCAGACATGGGGTCTAAGAGGGATAATCGCAGGATACCACATGAGGATAAATGAAGCCAAGAGGCCTAAAAACAGAGAGTGCATTCAGACCAGAGGGGTGAAAAGTGCAGGTCACCCTGGAACAGAAGCATCAAGGTTGTGTTGTGCAAGTGGCTGTTATCTGTAGGATTCGGTTGTTTCAGAAGTTAGACAGCGTGTAGGGAATGAAGCAGGGGGTTGCAAGATGCGAAAGGATGGTCTCATGGTTTAGGCCAGGAGTAAACAAACTTTTTGGCCCGAGGGCCACATTGGGGCTGCAAAAATGTACGGAGGACTGGGTAAGGAAGGCTGTGCCTCCCCAAACAGCCTGGCCCTCGCCCCTATCCGACCCCTTCAAATTCCCACCCCCTGACTGTCCCCCCTCAGAACTCCCAACTCATCCAATCCCCCCACTCCCATTCCTTGCCCCCTAACTTCCTCCTCCCAGGACCCCCCCACCCCTAACAACCCCCATGGCCCCACCCCCATCCAACTCTCCTGCTCCCAGTCCGCTAACTGCCCCGACCCCTATCCACACCCCTGCTCCCTGACAGGCCCCCTGGGACCCATGCCTATCCAACTTCCCCTATTCCCTGACCCCTATCCACACCCCCACCCCGAGATTGCCATGCTTATCCAACCCCTCCTCCACGTTCCCCATCCCCAGTCACCGCCCAGAACCTCTGCTCCATCCAACCGCCCCCTGCTCCTTGTCCCCTGACACCCCCTACCCCTTATCCAAACACACTCCCCGGTCCCTTACCATGCCACTCAGAACAGCATGTCTGGCACCCGCGCCGCCCAGCCGGAGCCAGACACGTTGCCGCACTGCTCGGCAGAAGCGCGCAATCCCGCCGTCCAGAGCACTGCCTGCATGGCGGCATAACTACAGGGGAGGGGGGACAGCAGGCGATGGCCTGGGGGCTAGCATCCCTGGATGGGAGCTCAAGGGCCAGGCAGGATGGTTCCGCAGGCCACATGTGGCCCGTAATTTGCCCACCTCTGGTTTAGGCAGCTGAATTCCACTGTGGAGAATTGGATTCAATTCCCATTTCTCCCACAGAACTCCTATGTGATGGGGCGCAAGTGATTTTTTTTTTTTTTTTTTTTACCACACGTGGCCACCAAAGGTCCTCATTTTCTGGATGCCAAACTCAGACCCAAGATGTCAATTTGCAGGAGTACTGAGCACACTCCAGCAACAGAGGTCAACAAAAGCTGTGTAACAAACAAGTGAAGTGCTATAAACTGCCAGGTACTCTGCAAGTACAGGCCACAGGCATCTCAAATTGGGCACCCAAAGTTAGTGAACACTTGACTAATTTCTGTGCCTTAGCTCAGAGCGGTATTGGGAAAATTAATTTATATTTAGAATTATAGACTTTAAGGTCAGAAGGGACCATTTGCAAAGAACTTATGCTATAGTGATAAGCTCTACAGAAAAACACATGAAGAAATTAAAAATTCTGTATTCACAGCAGGGTTTGAATAATGTGTAGAAAATAAGGCCTAGGGCCATACAACAAAATATTGAATAGCTGATAATTCAGTGAGCACTATTCATCATGAGCACTGGATGAGGAAGGGGACTAATGGAAAAAATAGTCTGATTAGATAATTAAAGCAGAGGTCCTCAAACTGTGGGATGCCCCCGGGGGGGGGGGGGGGGAGGTGATTAGCAGTGATCTTCCCAGCAGCAAGCCATGCGGTGGGGGGGGGAGTGTGGAGCAACATTCGGGGTGGAGGGTATAGCTGGGGCCCAGGCCAGTCCCCACAGGGGGGGGAGTGAGTGCCCCACTGTGGCCCCACCTGCCAGCTCTGAGTCCCACTGTGGCCTTGCCTCTGGGCCCCCTTACCCTGTCCACATCCCCCTGCCTGGCCCTTTTATCCTATCCACATTCCCCCACCCAGAAACACGCTCCTGACTCTGACTTGGAGGGGTAGGGAGCTAACAGAGTGAAGGGGGGGGGCAAGAGGTAAAAAGTTCGAGGACCACTGAATTAAAGACTATCATATTGCTTATAGACAAAGGGGGGCAAATTAAGGCTCCACGGACGACCAAGTCACTCAAGCATATTCCAGGTCTTAATAGATTACAAGTTAATACTCTTTCAGAAAGAAAGAAAGTCCATTTTTATCAGGGAAGCTGGGGTATATTTTTAACTATTAATTCTATATACTTCATTCACAAGGAGCACGGGCTCGTTTTCAAAAGCAAGATTTAGAAAACAAGTAGTCAAGAAACCCTGAAGAAAATGAGCTAGTCAGACTGATTTTCTTTCTTCTACACTATGGAAGAAACCCAGCGGCACCACTCCTTTTCCTCATGCCTGTGAACAAGGTGATTCATCTTTCACTTCAGGACAGTACCCAGATTTTGTTTTACAGATGGGTACCTCTCTCTGCTGCTAGACACTGAGCTTGGAACTGAAATACACAATTCAGTAGCAAAAAATGAAGCAAAATCTGCAGCTTTTTCTGCCCCTTCACAATGTCATCATTTTGTATTTCACAAGAAGATGGGAAAACTGAAAACGGTCAATGATTAGTAACACTCCTGTCTGTTTGCACCACTCCAGAAGCTCTTAACTCCTCCCCCCATCGAGAAGCAGCAAACAAGCATGCGCTTACCTACAGTTACTGGTGGTGCCAACAGTCTAGTATGTCTGAAGTTGATTAGAGTCACGGTGTCTTCGTCAGTCTCACAAATCACAGTGTAGGCCGTACTACTCAAGGCCTTTCCCTTTCTCAGGGACTGTTGGTAACACCATTACGGTCAAGATCACTCAGACCTAGACGTCATCTCCAACTATGACCTCTCTAGACCCATTCCCAAATCTTGCCACTTTTTCCTCCATAACATTGCAAAGATCCAACTTCTGTCTGCATCACTAAAACTTTTCCCAACTCTTAATTCTTGTCTTGACTACTCTAGCCTCCTCGTCATCTCTAGTCTATTCATAACGTTCCTATGAACATATTGTTCCTGACCTGTTCTGATCATGTCATCCCCACTTTCCAGCACAGCTTCAGTTTCAGGCCTCTTGTCCAAACTTATTGGTCCCTTCCTAACTTACTATTCTTGTATCTTACCATGTCATTCTCAAACCTTCATTATCTATTTCCCCCCCACAAAATACAGTACAGAAATGTTTATTGAACACTTCTGGATGGAAATGATAGAATTATTTTTGTTCCTAACTTATTTAAAAAAACAAAACAAAACAACTCTTCCTTGTTGTTCTTAACTTTACTGAACACAAAATTTCTCTTTGCTCCCCGTACCAATTTTTTACGATTCACAGTTTCTGATTTATATTAAATTACTATCAACTTCCCCTTTCTTCCATTTGTTATATTTTTATTTTATTTAGTTTTTTAGCTGCCTTCACTTCCCTCTAAACCAGGGCAGGTTTTTTTAAACAAATATGGCCTTCTTTCTTGATTGTTGGACTTTTTTGGCATCTAGTAAAGTGTTCTTTAACAATTCTCAATTATCATTCTGATTAAATTCTTCCTCCCAGATGATCTGGCTCTATTCTTTTCAGATTTGTGAAACTGGCCATTTTAAAGCACCAAGTATATACACATCACTGTTCTGGTCTTTACTCTGTTTACATATTATAAATGTGATTAAGTCATGATCACCTGTACCTAAGTTGCTATTAATTTTTAGTTCTGTGATCAGGTCATCTTTATCTGTCAAGACAAGGTCTAATATAAAATTCCCCTATGCAACACTGAGGTAGGAAATTGTCATCTATAATATTTAGAAATTCCAAGAATGTTCTAGTACTGGCAGCATGAGATCTCCAGAATATGTCTCTCCAATTGAAGAATCTCATGATCACACAGCTTTTTTCCTATACATTACAGATTGGTGCACAATACAGTCATCCTGTTCCCTAGTGTGGTCTGTAGCGGACAACACCTAATAACCCATCCTGTGCTTTCTCTCTTAGGATTCTGATCTATCAACATTCAAGATCATTTTCTTCCAAGTTGTTGGTGACTCAGAAACAGATAATGCCATTTTCAACAGTATCACTCTCCCTCCTTCCTAAATAGGTTACAACCATTGATTTTACCATTCCAGTCATGGGAATCATTCCACCAGGTTTCAGTAATACCATGTGGAATGCTTTCCCTTAATTTGTCCAAAAAGCAACTATTTATGCCTGTTTCAAATCCTTCCTCAAGATCCAACTTCCACCATGTCTAAGTAAACTAACAATGATGAAGCAGGAGACCCGTGGGGGTTAGTTTTTCTTTAATATTTTAAAACTAAAAATAACTGAAGCCATTTAGCTATGCATATGACTAATTTATTACACCTGGTGTTGCTCTCACCATTACCCTCATTCTCCTTCCTCCATTCCCTCTATGTGTATATTATGTCTGCTTATATCTGGTGTTAAACTAGAGTTCACGCTTTTCAGGACAGGGACGGGGGGAGGGGGGGCATGTCATAAACAGATAGCTACAGGTTAATGTCTCTTTCACCTGGAAAGGGTTAACAAACAACACCTGACCAGAGGACCAATCAAGAAACAAGATACTTTCAAATCTCAAGGGAGGGAAGCCGTGGTTTTTGGGTTTGGCTTCGTTCTCTCTGGGTCCTGGACAGGACTAGAGGTGAAACCAGGTTTCTGCAATCTCCCTGCTACAGTCTCTTATCTATTCAGAATAGTGAGTAAGTAAAAAGGCGGTTATAGTCTTTTTTTTGTTCTTTTCTCTTTATGTGCAAATGTGTAGTTTGCTGGAAATATTTTAAATTGTATTTTTCCTGGATAAGGGTGTTTATCCATTTGTTATAGCTAATAGACCCTGTAATATTTCATCTTGATTAGAGACAATTTTTATGTTTTTTCTTTTCTTTATTAAAAGTTTGCTTTTTAAGATCTTTTTGATTTTTCCTAGTTAAGGCTCAAGGGATTGAGTCTGTACTCACCAGGGAATTGGTGGGGGAGAAGGGTCTTCCAGGGTAACCGTAGGGAGGAAATGGTTTATTCCCCTTTGTTGTGAGACTCAAGGAATCTGAGTTTTGGGGTCCCCAAGGAAGGTTTTTGGGGGACAGAGTGTACCAGACACTGGAATTTCTGGTTTGTGGCAGCACTACAGGATCTAAGCTGGTAATAAGCTTAGAGGATTCATGCTGGTACCCATTTTGGACGCTAAGGTCCAGATTGGGAATAATACCATGACATGGCGGCAGTGGTTGGATAAAATCTAAAGCCAGTAAGATTATTATTTTTCTTCTCTGCTAGCTGTTTGTAAGCAGAGAGAAGGGGGGTTTTTTTGTTTTTTTTAAACTGCAGCGAGAGAATTTTTTTCTCCCTTGCTCCATTCTGGCTGTGCATAGAGATTGCCTCAGGCAAAACGCATTAAGGTAACAAGGGTCTTTTGTTAAACAATAGAACTCCAGCTGTGAGTCAGCGACACCAGCAGAACACATTTGCATATCAAAGAGGTTTTTTTGGTTTAATTTACACGTGAAAGATTAGATAGAAGAAATTTAAAAAAAGGCACTGTTTGCTAGGCAAACCCAAGCAGGCAGCAGAGGAACAGCAGTTCAGACAATAAACACCAGGGGCACCCCAACACAAGCAAACAGAAAACATGACTTCCAGGGCAAAACTGGATGCAGAGGAACAAATCAAAGAAGAGACCACAGGCGACAAATGGAGAAAAAGAGGTGGAGCTGAAAAAAGAGAGAAAACACAAACTGGCAGCCTACAAAAGAGAACAAGCAGCCAAAGATGCAGCCCACCAATGAGAGAGGAATTCCTCGGTGTGTTAGATTCAAGGGGTTTGATTACAGTATCTTCCAGGTGAAAGAACATTAACCCTTAGCTATCTGTTTATGACAGGACTATTTACTACTGTGTTTACAAAGCACTCAATATAATGGGCTCTTGACCTTGACTGGAGCTTCCAGGCACTTTAACCATTTTAAAAAAAAAAAAAAAACCCAAAGTAGTCCACATCACAAAACAAAAGCTGGTAAAGTACAGACCCCACATCCCTCAACTCTCAGCAAAGTGGCCAAGAAAAGACCGGGCCACCAAATGAGTCCTTTGACCCCTAGAAATGGCGTTTCCAGATCAAAGAAGAGTCACAGACATGTCTGTCTGAGGAACAGTACGTTATTGCTGTCTACACCGTATTTGTCTGGAAAATACATCTAGAACCCTTATGAGCCCTAAACTTTTTTTAAAATTTAAGGAAAAGAATCAAGCTCTTAGTTACAGATCTAATCCACCTATCCACAGAAGTCGATTGGAGCTGAATCAGGTCACATGTTGATAAGCATGCATAAAAATAAGCTGTTTCGCTACATGCTGTTCAGGGTAGGAAACGGGGCTTACTTTACTGTTGTACAGTACCTAACATTGTGGCACCACCAGAAATAAATAGTATACTTGGCTCAAATAATAAATTCACATTCTTGATTATATGAAGTATAATTCATTAGGAAGTTTCTCTAGAAAACAAAACTAGAGGATATAGGTTTTCTTCTGATAGAATTTAGCATTGTAGGAAACGAAATGGGAAAGCACTGTACAGCAGTGAAAACACACATGGAAAGGTAAGGTGGCAGCAACATTCCACAGCCATATACTGTGCTGCCTTGTTGGAGACTCATTTTCAGAGAAGGATTAAAGGGAAGACAGTAGGCTTTACTCTGAAGGATACCCTACACAACAGCAGTTCTCAACCTTTTGGGGCTCAAGACCCATTTGTAAATGTGTATGGCCTGTTGCAACCCAGTAAATAGTCTGGGGGTGGAGGCCCTCACGTGGTTTTTGTTGGATCCAACACTCAGCCCACATTGGCTCCTGCGCTAGGCTCTCTGCTCTGGGCACTAGTACCTCCAGAGTGGCAGCGCCACTCTTGTCTGGCCCTGCCCCCTGGACTGGACCAAATTTGTGAGAGTGTGGAGTTGTGACCTGGCTCATGGGGCGCAGTGCCACTAACTCAAATTTGGCTTTACCCAGATTCCTGTCATCACAATGGCTGGGCCAAACCTGAGCGGCACTGAGTTGCAGTGCTGAGAGCAGGGAGTCAAACCCAGTCAACACTGTGGGACAGGACCCACAAGAACTGCCATATGACTCTTTGAAACACTCTGGCCACCCAATTTGGGTCCCAACACACAAGTTGAGAAATCCTTCCCTACAACACAAAACAGGAAACAGAACTGCTATAAACATAGCAGAAAACAGAAAGTTGGATCAAATCTTAGATGATCATAGATCTGTACATGGGACTAATTTGCATAAATGACTGAACAAAAACATGCTAGCATTATAACATATGCACTGTTCACTATCAACCTGTTAATTAAACAAAACCCAATAGCCCACCCTACCTCTTCTCCAAGTTTTATTTTCAAAGTTCTAGATATCACCACTTAATGTTGCTTTCAGGTTTAAGTTACAACCTAATCCAAACAGGAAGCATACTACAGAATGACTATAAACAGACTGTTAATCATACCTGTGTTCTCCTCCAACTCAAATGGGGCAAGCAAAATAAACTATATTTAGAGACACCTTTCCTTGCATGATCTCAAAGCAATTTACAACAATTAAGCTTCAGAACATTGCCGTTGATCAGGGAACCTATTTTACAGCTTGGAAAACTGACACACAGATGAGTCGCCCACTTCTCATTAAGTTGCACAGCCTACAAGTCCCAGCTCCCCCTCCCCTGCTTTAGGCTGGGGGGAGAAGGGATAGTTCATTGGTTTGAGCATAAGACTGCTAAACCCAGGGTTGAGAGTCAATTGTTGATAGAGTCATTTGGAGATCTGGGGCAAAAATCTGTCTGGGGATTGGGCCTGCTTTGAGCAGGGGGTTGGACTAGATGACCTCCTGAGGTCCCTTCCAGCACTGATATTCTATGAATTCTATAAAAATTGAAGTCAGGATGTAACTTTTTGAAAGATTTATTTTATGTTCTAAAATGGAGCTGTCACAAATAGTTATGTACAATTGTTTGCTTATGATGCATCTCCCAATATATCAACGTGAAAAGGTGAAACAAAGCCTGTTTGTGTCTTTGAACTCACCAAGATTGCAAACCATCCTGGCAGTCAAGAAATTAGCAGCTTTTTTAAACTACACATGAGTAACACTCATGAAAATACAGTACAACCTTTAAAGTACTGCCAAGAGCTAAGTATACTACAGCACAGCAAGATGTAAGGTAACATTTTGCCACACAACTCTACCAATGCTCTTCAGTCCTGATCTGCAACATCCATTTCATGTTGCATCTCTCTTCAGAAGAGAGTGCTGATCATGTCAAACTGTGCTATAGATTAGTGATGTTGATAACATACATGCAACAATAGTTACTTAGTGCCTGTTTATTCCAGTTTAAAAATAGGAAGATGCACAGAATATATACCACCAACAATGGCACTAAATATGCTTATCAATTAAGGATTTGCAAATCCTCACTCATGAGAGGAATCCCTCTGACTTCAATGAGACTTAATATGGGGCAAAGACTATTCACATGAGTAAAGATTATCAGGATCAGGGTCTAATACGGTGGGTGATGAGTGCCAAGAACTGAGTCCTTCTTCTCAGCGTATGGTATGATTGCCAGAAACAGTAAATGTGATCAGTTTGGTAAACACCACTGGCTCAAGATGTTGTAGCCTGGTTAACTAATCCAAATAAACTAATTACAGAAGTCATTTAGCAGCTCATCAATTGTAATTTAGGACATTTTACAAGAATGAATGGATAGCTCATATATGACACTCACTTCCTGTTCCTCATATGACAGATTACATTATAATTTCCTGAAGTATTTCAGGAGTCTTCTATTCAAAAGAAATTGAAATGTATGTTTTAGATGAACTATCATGGTACTGTACTGTTTAATACATCCATCACCGTGGTATCTGAGTATAAACAAAATCACAAAGCAAACATTCTATCACAAAGACAATTGTCTCCCTGTTTGTCTTGTAAAGGGGTAAGGGAGTGTGTCAAGTATATTTTCATCATCTTCAGAGATGTTATTGGGTGAACCTAATGTAAAAAGATACCATAGTACTTCAGAACAATAGGTAATTCCAGTATACAGTGCATGGTCATTTCAAAGCCATGGACAAGTTGCTGGGAAACCTTAATTTCTGACACCTCCAAAGTTTATCCATCTAAAATATTATGTATAAAGATTGAAAGGCATCAGGATAATGAAGGGACAGCTTCATTTTTCATGATGATGCTTGCTAAAATCCAGTCACCTATTCATCAGTAGAAAGCTTCTCCTGGCAAATAAGGAAATAAAAGCCATCAATTACAGCAATAAGGTAGGTAAGGTTTATGGATCAACTTCTGTTGGTGAAAGAGACAAGCTTTTGAACTTACACAGAGCTCTCTCTCAGGTCTGGCAAAGGTACTCAGGGCGTCACAGCTAAAATACAAGGTGGAGGACATTGTTTAGCACAAGTAAACATATTCTAAGGTGTGGTCGACAGTAGAAAATGAGGTTGATTTAATTATCTTGGTCAAGATGTGAAAAATCCACACCCCTGAGCAGCATAGTTAAGCCTACCTAAACCTGATTTAGGCAACATGAGACTGACAGAAGAATTCTGCTGTTGTCCTAGCTACTGCCTGTTGAGGAGGTGGATTGCCTAACCCCTCTCATCAGCATAGGTAGCATCTACATTCAAGTGTTACAGCAGTGCAGTGCAGACAAGCCATTCAAGGTGAAGTGGCACATTAACACCCCTGCAGTCATAGGGTAAAATTGGGAGGAGGAGGTTTTGTAGGATAAAATTGGGAGTAATAAGCCATAAATCCTGTGAGGAAAAGCTTTGTGTAGCTAGAAAGCTTGTCTCTTTCACCAATAGAAGTTACTTCAATAGAAGATATTACCTCATCCCCTTGTCCTTCTAATATTATGGGACCAATACAGCTATAATAAGCACTGTGACAATTACAGCAACAGGTAAGCTTTCATTTTCAAAACATTCTAGGCTGTTGCAATGAAAGCTTTTCAGAAGTAAACTGAAGCAGTGTTGTATCTCAGTCTACCAAAAACAACTCAGTTATTGCTTTTGTAGCTTTCCCAAACTGTCCAGACTGTGAAATTAGCAAGGCTATTCAATTTCAATGCTTTTTTTCAGAACCAGGTAGAAGCAACAAGAATAGGTCATTTTCATTCCCTAATGACTGGGTAAATTTTTGAGATATAGTAGAGTCCAGCACCTGAATTATTCAATAGGGAGAAAAACCTTAACCCCACTGGTTTTCTTACAGCAGCCAGGGGTCTGGAGAAGGAGTAAAGAACGTCTTTCACATATACCCACTCTTACTTCCCCCAGGATCTAGAGTCATTGTGGAAGAAGAAAACTATTTCCCCTGTCCAACAGAAAATTACAGTGCAAGGACTTCATATTCATTAAACACCCTCTGGTCAGAGAGTAATACCTAAAAAATAGTTCCCATGCAAGATTCCCAGCACCTGGTAATGGGGATTGAGGCTCTAACCAGGGCACCGGCCTCTGGGCTGTGCTGAAACACTCTTCTTCCTGCCTCCTCACCAGTAGGTTTAGTTCTCTGGTTAGTAGGTGATATTTTCAAACCCTTTGTATTACTTGTAGTGCAACTTTGGACCCCTCTCTCACCACTTCCATGACCCAGTTAACCATATCTCTTCTATCTCTACAGTGCTGGTACTCATCTAAGGTTACCACCTTTTAGACTTTGTCCTTCAGAACAAGCTTATTGCATTATAAAATCATAGTTTTGTCTTTTCATGCTGTGCCACTACATCACCACCCTGTAGATACTTAGGAACATCCAATCACCTGCAAGGCAAAACCAGAACTGGGTTGTGGGGGAGAGAAGGAGAAATGTATATGACCTAATTAGTACTTGTGAGGACTCAAGAGGACTGTAAGCAATATAGTTACATGAACATTCACAGAGAGATGTAAGACGATGAGGGAACATCCTTGGTAGATGTTTACAATCGCAGCCGTGCGTGAAACTCCTCCAGTAGTCCACAGGGACAGGACCCACTCAACCCCCTGAAGGCCTTGTCAGCACCTGAGTCTGGAGTCCTCCATTGCAGCCTCCTTCAGGCCTCTTCAATCTCCCAGTCCACGCACCCCAACCCCACCAGAGAAGGTCCCAGCGCCCGAGACCCGCTTGCCATCGAGCCACACGGGTCCCTTCTGCCCCAGCGAAGCCCTGAGCTCACTCTCGCTGAGACCGAGCAACCCCCCTGCAGCCCGAGCTCCCCCAGCCACACCACAAGCACCCCAACACCACGGACCTGAGCCCCACGTCGGTCCCACAGGGTCTCCGCCCCCCCGTTACCTCGGCCCCTCCGCCCCCACCGTAGCCCCCGACACACACGCTCCGCCTCACGCCCCCCCTGCAGACACACACACTTACTTGAGATGGTCCAAGGAGTGGATGCTGCGGGCGGCCTTACCGTGCCCACCGCCCACCCAGCTGCGGGAGCGGCCGAACATGCTGGCTGCGAGGAGGAGACGGAGGGCTGCGGGCTCTAACCGTCCATCTCCCCGAGCGTCCGGCTGTGAGGCACCACAGCGACCTCTGACACTTACAAACCCGGCTGGCCAGCGGGCCCAGCCGTCAGCGACAGGAAAAGCAAAGGCGCATGCGCGCGCATGGCGCGCTGGGAAATGCAGTCTCCCTGCCCCCTTCCCTGCGACGCCCAGGCGGCGGCGGACTACAACTCCCAGCCTGCACCTTGCAGGCTTTCCGCTGCTGATTGTGAACCGGGTGGGTGAGAGCTCAGCTGGGGCGGGGCAGGGTCAGGTTTGGGATAGAGTCAAGGTGCAAGTAGGGCGGTACCCTCCAGGGCACAGTGCTGGCAAGAGATTTTTAGCGGGCGCGGGGTACCGGGAAGACTTGAGGCTGGGCTGCGCGCTACTCTTTGAAGGAGCAGAGCCCTAGGGAGGGCATTCATTCTTTAAATGGCTTTAACAGCACACTCAGGGCCATCCTCACCCATACACAAACTACACAGCTGCACAGGGCACTAGGAAATTTGGAGCACCAAATTTCCCCAAATTTCCTGGTGCCCTATCCAGCTGCATGCTGCTTCAGTGGCCAGCCCGATCTCCCGGCTGGCTGAGATGGCCAGGAAAAGCCACTCCCACTCCCTCCCCGTGCCAATTCCACCCCTTCCACATAGTCTCTGCCTTGCCTCTTCCCACCCGCTGCTCTGCCCCAGCCCACTGCGCTGCCGGTGAGGGCTGGGGGATGGTTTCCCCCTGTCCCCAAAGTCCCAAGGCTGGGAGCCAGGGGAGCAGAACGGAACAGGCTAGGGCCAGGTCACTCCACTTCCTATCGCCCCATGAGTGCAGAGTCGGGCCGCCCTGCAGCCACCGGGCAACAGGAAGTGGAGCAACCCAGCCCCAATCTGCTCCACCAGCTTATGCTGGGGGGGCGGTTTCCCCCAGCTCTCCAAGCCTGAAGCCTGCTCCTGCCCCCCACAGACCTTGGGTACAGCCGCCCCTCGCAGAGGCTTGGAGATGCCCACCCACTCCAGCCCCTGCTGTGGAGGCCTGGGGATGCGCAGGGCACCACAATGTTAGGGATGGCCCTTAGCACAATACATGTGCTAACAAACTTAAATAAAGGTTTGTTAGCATATATATATGGTGCCTTTACATTGGTCAGGAGTCCTCAAGAGGGGCGAGGTAGCCTGGACAGAAGGTGTTTAAACAGTGTTTTTGATTCTGTTTCTCCTCGCTGGTCTGAGGAGTCTAACATGCATTTCGTTAACTGGAATTGGAGCAGCAAAACAAAGAAAACAAATGCCTCATTCTCCAGCTTTGTAGAGGAGAGAACTATAAGTAAAGATTATAATACCGGACACTGATGGCCTTAAAGCAGCCACCTCAGGAATCTGCCAAGAACTTTGCTGAAAATATGTCCCTCATGTTAGCAATGGAGCTAAAACTTATCACACATCTGCCCACCTTTATTCAAATAAAGTTCCTTCTGATCTGATAGCTCAGGCATTATCAGTTTCATCCAGAATAATTTACAAATTTAGAACCTAATCCTGTAAACTCATAATCATTTGATCAATCCCACTGAAGATAATGGGACTATTTGCATGACTATAGACCACTTTTGTGGCCTGGTAAGAGTTTCAGGCGTCTGTTCCTATAAAGGAAGTTGAATCCCCCATTGAAATGCAGTTTTGGGTACAACACCATAAAGCAGTTTAGGATAGAGTTCTACTTAAGAATTGTCTTTTAATAGGTTATACATATGCAGAAATGACTCCTCACCCAACTTCCAGATTCCATATAAACAGACTGAATACTACATATCTGGGGGGAAAGTGAGTAGTTAAGCATGTTGATGTTTGTATATACAAAGACGGTTGCAGGAGGAGCTCAAGGTGGGGAGGAGTCACATGAAGGGTCATATGGGGAGGTCACGTGCCCAGGGGTGGTGCTAGGTATTTTGCCACCCCAAGCATGGCAGGCAGGCTGCCTTCAGCAGCTTGCCTGCGGGAGGTCCCCAATCCCGTGGATTCAGCGGCAGCCTGCAGGAGGTCCGCCAAAGCTGCAGGACCACTGGACCCTCCGCACGCATACCGCCAAAGGCAACCTGCCTGCTGCCCTCGCGGCAACTGGCAGAGCACACCCCATGGCTTGCCACCCCAGGCACACACTTGGTGTGTTTGTGCCTGGAGCCACCCCTGCACCTGCCCTCCCGCCTTGTATCCCTTCCATGACTGCAGTACTGGCAAGAAATGATTTCTACTTGCACCACTGGAGGGAGTGAAGGGTGCAGAGGGAGAGATAAGGAGTAGAATGGTTTTGGTGAGGCGGTGCCCCTCCAGCATGGGTTAGCAGAAATGGCAAGAGGGCTCACGTTTGGGGAGACACTGTTTGTAGGGAGCCACAGGTTTGGGAAAGAGGGCTGGCTTTGTCCCAGGCTATGGGGCGAAAGCAAGCATGGTTTTCATCTATACTGCTTCATCCTCTGCTTTGCCAGGGAGTGCACACCATGACAAAAGAAAATCCAAAAGGCCTCAGCAGAGTCTAAATCCACAGCCCTTAATATAAACATTCTAACCCCTGCTACTGTACGAGAAATAAAACCTGTCAGTTATATATGACTTTACATCAGTGATCTCAAAGCACTTTACAAAGGAGGGTACTATCATTATCCTTAATTTACAAATAGGACAAATGAGGCACAGAGAGGTGAAGTGACATGTCCAAGGACCCTTAGCAGGCTAGCAGCAGAGCCAGGAATATAATCCAGGTCTCATGAATCCCAGTTTAATGCACTATTAAGTAGGCTACACTGCCTCTCCATAGCTTTGAACTGTGTCCTCCCATGGTATTCCAAATAGAAAAATGAGAAAGGGACCAGTTAACTGAGTACATATGGGTTTCTTATTTTTACTCTGTGGTGGATGTGACACAAGTAGTAATTCTATAAAATGAAAACAATTCTCTCCAGAATTCATCAGAAATACCCCTTATGAAGTCAAGTATTTCCCCTGTTCTTTCCTGTCTACATTTCCAGTTTTCAAAGAGAAGGTATAATTCTCCATATAAGCCTAGTTTCCTCTGACTATTCTATTTTGGGAGTGTTTCTCTTCTTTTAAAGGAAAACAAAGGCTCTGGTCCTGCCAATGTACACATGAGCTTTACTTTCCACACGTGTTTCCGTGGGACTAAATGTGCATAAAGTTAAACACATACTTAAGCACTTGCAGGATAGGAGCCTAAATGATCATAACCCATGTCTGACTTGCTACTGTTCACTTTAATGCCTTCTTGTGTTAGGGATAAAATAAACTGAAGATTTGGAATACACTCAACACCCAGCAAGATCCTGCACAGCAAATGATGTTTTGAATGTCTCTTTTGCTCTCATTTCCCCTCCCTCATTTTAGTAGCTATTTGTTGCCTGAGCTTAGATCTAGCTATACCATCCACAAACTTTCCATTCAATGGGAAAAAATCTGTATAAAAGATTTCATAGAATCATAGAATATTAGAGTTGGAAGAGACCCCAGGAGATCATCTAGTCTAACCCCCTGCTCAAAGCAGGACCAACCCCAACTAAATCATCCTAGCCAGGACTTTGTCAAGCCAGGCTTTAAAAACCTCTAAGGATGGAGATTCCACCACCTCCCTAGGTAACCCATTCCAGGGCTTCAGCACCCTCCTAGTGAAATAGTTGTTCCTAATATCCAACTTAGACTTCCCCCACTGCAACTTGAGACCATTGCTCCTTGTTCTGTCATCTGCCACCACTGAGAACAGCCTAGCTCCATCCTCCTTGGAACCCCGTTTCAGATAGTTGAAGGCTGCTATCAAATCCCCCCTCACTCTTCTCTTCTGCAGACTAAATAACACCAGTTCCCTCAGACTCTCCTCATAAGTCACGTGCCCCAACCCCCTGATAATTTTAGTTGCCCTCTGCTGGACTCTCTCCAATTTGTCCACATCCTTTCTATAGGGGGGGGCCCAAGACTGGATGCAATACTCCAGATGTGGCCTCACCAATATTGAATAGAGGGGAATAATCACTTCCCTCGATCTGCTGGCAATGCTCCTGTCATAAACAGATAGTTAAGGATTGATGCCTCTTTTACCTGTAAAGGGTTAAGAAGTTCACCTAGCCTAGCTGACACCTGACCAGAGGAACCAATGGGGGAACAAGGTGTTTCAAAAGGAAGGAGGGAAGTTTGTAAAAATCTGGAGGAACTAAAACTGGGTCGCGCGCGGCGTATAATACAAGCTTTCTCTAACTCCATCTCTTCAACATCAACATCAAGTGTGATAACAAGGAAACAAGTAAAGCTGTTATGTACTTTGGTTTGAATACTGTGTTTGTGATTCTGGACTGTTTAATTGGCTACTTACAGACTATCCTTTCTTTAAAGCCATATCCTGTATGAGTTTCTAATGCAGAGTTGATAATGTAATTCTTTCTTCTTACTATAAAGTTTCTTTTAAAACTGGCGAGTTTCCTTTCCTAGTGAGTGCAAAAGTGAAGGAATTCTTGTCGAGCTCTGCTACCTGTTGACAGGCTAGGGAGGGGAGACCATGCTCTTGGACTTTCGACTATTGCCCAGGCGGACCAAGCTACGGGAAAAGTATACGGGGCAACCAGGAGCAAACAACTCTTTCCTTGTGTTTAGCGTTTCTCTTATGCAGGAAACAGGGAAGGTGAACCCTTTGGGCTAGGCTTAACTTAGTTTGAATGCATACCTCAGGGGAATAAGATATCCGGCTGGGTTGTATCAAGGACATATAGCATCGTTCCGGGCAACCCAAGGAAAGGGGGAAGGTGGAGGGAAATAGAGAACCAGGCTGGGGTCTTGTGGGCCCCCAGGGATAAGTTGGGGACTGAGAGGCTGATAGTACCAGAATCCTATCTGGTGGCAGTGAAGATAAGATCCAAGCCTGGGTACAAGCTGGGGGGAATCAATAGTAAGCACCCAATTTTGGAATCTAAATCCAAGTGTCAAGAGACGTTACCGACAGAAGCAACATCTCCCACCAGCGTTTAATCTTG
>NC_133777.1:23173608-23214841 GCF_003597395.2 Chelonoidis abingdonii
TTTAAAAATAATCCAGGTCTCTGATTGGTCCTCTGGTCAGGTGTTTGGTTCCCCCTTTGTTCACCCTTTACAGGTAAAAGAAAATTAACCCTTACCTATCTACTTATGACAGCTTCAAAGAAATGGGGTTGGTAATTGTTTCCTGCTGAGGCCTTGTCCATACTCAAAGTTACACCAGTTTAAAATGAAACTGATTTATAAATGCGTTTAGGTAAACAAAAAACAGAGTCATCGTGATCATGTTCTTAGTACACCTCTGGCGTTTAGGGCAGTGATGAAGCTCCTCCACTCCTGTTTGTTTCTGGCAAATCTTTCAATGGGCACAGCTGGTGATTTTGTGCCAGCCAAAATCACCAGCTGTGCCCCCAGGTTTTTCAGCTCGGCTTCCACAGATCTTTGCCGTGTTGTTTTTGGGCAGCCTTGTTTTTGCTTGCCTTCAGGTGTCCATCTTATTGCTACTCTGATGATGGAATCAGTTTCCATCCGAAGCACATGACCGATCCATCTCCGCACCTCCTGGCAATGATGGTACTTGGATCCTCTTGGCTGCATTGTGTTAATAGATCTTGGTTTGAGATTGCTCTGGGCCAAAAGATACGGAGGATTTTTCTGAGGTAGGTTGTATGGAATGAAGACAGTTTGGACATGTCATACTTTCTCGTTCCCCAGCATTCTGCACTACAAAGTACTGTTGAAAGTATGCAGCTCTGATAAATCTTGAGTTTGGTTTTGGTGTTGTATTTTAATGATTTCCAGACTGTATTTAAGCTCCTGAAGGTGTTCCTGGCTTTATTGATTTTTTTCGGATGTCCTGGCTTGTTCCACCATCCTGGCTGATGGTGCTGCCCAAGTATGTGAATGTTTCTACATTGGTGAGAACATAACCCTCTATCTGTACTGGTGATGGTGAGGCAATATTAAAGGTCATGATATCTGTCTTATTGTGGTTGATTTTAGTCCAATTTGCTGCCTGAATGCATTGAGTCGTTTTTTCTTGCATATGATGTTGGGTGTGTGATAGGAGAGGACATCATCTGCAAAGTTCAGGTCTTCAAGGGATGAGAAGAGCGTCCATTTAATGCCTCTTAGGATGTCGTCTGTGATATGTCGCATTACCCAGTCGATGGCAAAGTTGAAGAGGATTGCAGCCATGACACACCCCTGACGGACTCCTGTTTTGACTTCAAAACTGAGCTCACTGTGATCAACACTGCATATAATGTTGAAATAGAAGCTTTTGATGGCGTTGATTATACAGAAAAGAATTCCATATGCGCCATAAGATAGTCCCATGAATGCTATCAAAAGCCTTCTCAAAGTCTATGAAAAGTCTGTGAAATTTATGTAGAGTGGCTGTTGTCATTCTAAGCACTGTTCTATTATGCTTCGTACAGTGAAGATCTGGTCTGTGCATCCATGCCCTTTCTGAAAACCAGCTTGTTCTTTTCTGAGAATGCCAGCAAAAAACAGAGTGGACACTCTTAATTCAGTTCAAACCTGTTTTATATTGATGTAGCTTAATAAGGAACTGATTTGAGATAAATCAAAATAATGAGGTTTAAATTAAGCTAAGAGTTTCCACATAGAGGTTGGTATTGGTTTCACTAAATCAGTTTAAAATCACATCCTTAATTATGTTTTCAATATAGACAAGGACTTGGTCAGTATTACATAAATGCCCAGCATAATGTTAAGGGCCCTTTGCTGCTACAGGTGCCATTGGCAGACATAATGTTAAAATAGAATTATTGATCACTACTGGTAATAAGATACCATAGCACTTTTCACAAGTGTATGGGCCCTGGTTTACTAGCCAAATTACAGCTCAAGCAATTCCATTTTACTTACCCAGTTGTTTCAGCCCTAAACTGTTGTGCATTGTTGTGTACTGTTAAAAAGAGGCCAAATTCCTTCCCAGAGTGGCTGCTTTAGTCATGGGTATTTAATTCCTAAATATTTGTTACCTATCTCACAGTGAAATGTGCTATAAAAGTGCACCACAGTATTTTATTATTAATGCCTTTGACATCAGGGGAACCAACAGTTCTGATAATCACACAGCATTTAAAAGGCTTTCAGATTCCGATGCCAGAAGGTGATCAGATAAAGTAAAAGGAATTGGAAAAACCCACTATAAACCAGCAATATAATATAAAAGCTCCTAACAATTTCTAATCTCTCTTTCTCCCCAAACCCCATCTCAGCCTATTGGCTAGTACTAGAGAGGAAGTGCTTGTGATAACTAGGAGCACAGAATGGCCTCAAGAACCAAGTGTATATATGTTCTTAAGGACAACGTTATAGTAAAGTGTCTGGAAAGGGAACCAAGGTGTAATCGTGTGGCTGTTTCAAACAACGAAGCAACATCTAAACAAATAAATATTGTTGCTGAGCCTTTCCTAATGAAGCAGCCGGGTCAGAAAGCCAGTGAGACCGTAATCAGTACCCACCCCCAGGTGAAAGGAGATATGACTGTCAACAAACAAACCTCCTGCTGTCAATCAGTGACTCCTTCAAGCCAATCAGCAAGAGAGGGAGGTGGACTTGGATGGGCGGTCCGCGCTGGAGGCAGCAGTGCTGAAAGTGATGCTGGGGGACCCACAGTGTCATAAACATCTGAGACGCAGCATGCAGCGGAGACAGGAGGTGGGGGGAAGGAGGAGGAGGAGGGGTGAGGGACGGGGGATTCCTGTTGGGGAGGCTGGCGGCTGGCGGGCTCGCTGACTACAGGCAAGTGCTAACAACAAGAAGAGCGAGCCTGCGCCTTTATTTCCCAAAGTTTGCAGCCGGAGGACGAGAGAGCAGGCGGCAGGACTGCAGCAGCCAGGGGGAAATGCCTCTGAAGGAGCTTCCTCCAAAGGCTGGGCTGCGGCAGTGCCTCTGAAGCCAAATCTGGTCACATTCTTGCACTGGAATTAGGGGGAGTGGATCAAGCGGATCTCTTCGGGGATTTGCCATTCCTGCTCCCCTTGCGGGCAGTGGAAAGACCCCCTCCTCCCGTCTCGATCTGGGATTATTAGCGCTGAGTCTGGGTTTCTTATTTTACCCTCTTTCTGAAGCTGCGTTGTGTACTGGCTCCCTGTACAGCTGGGCGCCCGCCGCCACGCAGCGCCTTCCGCTAATCTGCGCGGCCACCCTCTGCTTGCTGGTTCTGCACAGCTGGGCGCCCGCCCCAGCTGTTTCCTCACCTCTGCAGGCCAGCGGCCGACCGCGGCCTCCGGAAAGCCGCCGCAGTTCTACTCAGCACAGCTGTATGCCCGCCGCAGTTTCCGCACATCTGGATTCGCTGGAATCTTGGGCCTTCCATGCGCTGCTGGTGCTACCCTATATGTTTTACGTGGGCTTGTTCTTCGTCAATGTGCTGATTCTCTACTATGCCTTTCTGATGGAGTATATCGTCCTCAATGTAGGGATCGTGTTCCTGCCCGAAGATATGGACCAGGCTCTGGTGGATTTGGGGGTGCTGTCAGACCCTGGCTCGGTGCTCTATGACACGGACAGTGAGTTGGATGTGTTTGATGGGTATTTGGAATAACAAGCAAAAAGCGTGCAGAAAGTGACTAGGGAATAACCCCACCCCCCTTCGCAAGAATTGGAGGGTTTGTGTTGCCCTTGGTGGCCATGGCTAAGGGATCACCAGAGCCCTGTGCTGTCCTTGCATCTGATTTCCCTCAGCGCGGCATCCTGTGTTCAAAATGGCCCCACCAGTGCAAGTGTCAGTGGGGGCTACTGCTGCCTCTCGCTGAGGTGCCCAGGATCTGCTGCTGCTCATGGGATGGGAACTGGAGGCTGCGGCGGAGGCCCTGGTGGGAAGCAGGGAACAGACAGAGAGGGCACTGCCGGGCTCTAAAGCGCTGTAAGTCATTTCTTCCAGCTTGGTCAGTATCATCATCATCATGAGAAGTTGCAGAACCGGAAGTTTAGGGGCTCTGTCCTCAGCTCCCGTCACCCAATGTACCATTCTGTTTAGACTGAGGCTTAATGTAGTTCCAGAAACAGCCCCCTCCCCACAGCCGCTGGCCTGGCACATGGGGATAGGTATAGGCTAATTTGTTGCTCGCATTCATGTAAATAAGCACGGGATTGGGAGGGGGCGCGATCTCGGGAGAGCAGCGTTTGCTCCGCTGGCGCTGTATTTTATACTACTCAAGGACAGATTTCCATTTGTTCCCGGTGCAAAGTCTGGCGTACACTGCTGCCTGTAGGGAGTCCGAAAGGAAGGACGAGTAGGCTCTGCGAGGAGTTTACACTCCGATTCGACTGAGAGCTGGACATAGATTAGAAAACAGAGAGAGCATTTTAAAATTAAATCCTCCATCCCATGTCTGATGACCTGGGGGCCTTCCCACACTACACAGATGTAGAGTCTGTAACTGTGCACGACGCGTGGGGGTGAGATACTGACATCATCTGCAAGCGTGTGCACCAAACCCTAGTGACTTGAGCTGAGGACAGAATTTGGCTCTGTCTAGATGGCTGAGCTCTGTGTTGCTTAAAAACAGATCGTTTGTCGTTAAACTCGGGGTAGTGGTTCACACTGAGCCTTCTGGCGTGCTTTTGGCAGCATGTCTTGTAATTGACGTAATTCAAATACAAATACACTCCTCTAATCAGATTCCCCGGCTGCAGCATTTAATTGTTTGATTCCTGCAGACTCTTCCAGTTTCACAGAGCAGCTCGTTTAGTTCACTGACAAGGGAATACAGAATTGCAAAAGCTGGTTCTAGTCTCAGTCCTGCTGCCCCTCACTAACTGCTATATATAATATTGTCCTTAAGGAACTTATTTTTAGGTGCTGAACCCCCAAAGGGCCTATTGACTCAATTAGACAACAACTGTGTGATGATCAGGCCCCTAAAACTGCTTGGGCTCTGACCACAACTTATAACTCTGGCTTCCAAAAGGCCACAGCAGCCAATTAAAAACTCAGTTGGGGCACCATAAATGTTTTGAATCAGTCCCCTTCTTTTAAAAAGCCTATTTGTATTCATCCTGGATAAATGTGAAACCTACACAATTAACTGTTACTTGCAACTAATATATAATTTCATATTAATCAGCCATGCAGCGGTTTTAGGGGAGGTAAATCATTTAGTCAACTAAATTTATGGTAGTACTTGTGATTTATTCTAAACAATTGAAAATGCAGTAAGGACAATTATGAAAGGTGCAGCATTGTTAAAAATATTGAAAAGTGATTCATTAAGAAACTTAGTCTTTTTAATCGGAAGTCCATGTGTGTAATCAAGTCAGCCAAACTTCTTATATTAATAAAAACAAACTTTAAAATGGAAACTTATTACCAAACATACTAGCAGGATTTTGATCTAAACAATAGCAAATGTAAATATACCAAAAAAACCAAAAACCCAGCATCTTTGTAGAAATATCAGTTGAGTTTCTTTAGCATTTACAAAGATGAAAAGGGGAAACTGCAACAGAATTTTTGAGGGGGGAAGTTACATTCATAATAGTAGCCATGAAGCTATACTATACAAAATTCCCTATAAAACCAGGTTTCTCTAAACAATTTACAAATATTAAAAACTACCTTTCATTATGTCTTTGTCCCTGACCAAAGAAGAAATTAATTTTGCCTGGTGCAAGACTGAGCAATGAGTTCTGTATCATCTTCAGCAACAGCTGTAATCTGATTATGTTAGGGAAGCAGAACTGGGCCTGGTCTAGACCGGGACAGGAGACTTACATGGAAAAGTGCAGGAAGTGTCATTAGTGGTTCAGTGGATAGCATACTTTTTGCTGAGTCAGTACAGAACAAATAGTGCTAGTGGCCATCCATAATAAAGGGCTCAGTCCTGGTAAGTGCTCAGCTCTCTCCAACTTCCACTAACGTCAATAGGAGACCATCGTTAAAAAATCCCACACATTTTATTTTTGCTAGTTGTATTCTGACCCAGGCCTAGCTTGTGGAATTATATTTTGCCATTCTATATTCCCCCTGAAGTTTAAGGTGGAGAAATTGTTCATTTCCTTTCCAAGAAGATGTGCAGTGTCGCAGGAACTGACTTTCCGTCCCCATCATTGGCAGTGTATAAGTGATGGATGAGTAACCCCTTTGTATACAGGGTAAAATTCTCTCCCCAGATATTTGTATATAACTCCTACCAAAGCCAAGATAAGTTTTTCATACATAACAGAACACACTGTGGTCAACAGTCTAGAAGGTGCATTGGGATCTTCCAGGAGGATGGATGCTATGTAAAATGAAAATTGCTGGTGTTATATAATCATAGTATCCCCTCTGCTTCCATAAACAGGGGTTTGCAAAACCTGTCTGAATGCACTACAGGGTATAAAGGAAGAAAAGGCAACAAACTTGGTTTTGCTCCTGCAGAAACCCCTCTGCATATACTCAGAGCATCACCTATGGGAATTCTGTATTAGACAGTGCTGCTGATCTTACCATCTTACCATGCTGTGAAACAAAACCACGCATGAATGAAGCTGAAGGGTGATTTCCTAGGAGAGATGACACAGGGAATTCTGAGCTCTGCCTGGATCTTGAGTTACCCTGGGAAAGCCATAAGTGTAGGGAGCCAGTCCTCCTGCCTCAGCCCAGAAGCATGTGACACTGAAAACTCAGCAAGGTGGGTCACAGAGTTATCAGAACTGACCAGTACATAGGCATTAATTTTTCCATTAAACATAAAATCATAACTTGGTCCCAATCCTGATCCTATTGAAGTGCATGGGAGTTTAATCAACGTCTTCTGTGGGGCCAGGAACAGGCCCATTATGATTAACATATTATATTCTGGTTTTATGTTTTCATCCTTCTGCATCTTGCAAAATCACCTTTAAGGATTTCCCTTATTTTCTTTTCAATCCAGTCCCACTGCTCAAGCCCTCAGGTCGGCAGCACCATCTTCCTATGCAAGGAAGACTTTGTCAGATTGCTGCTAAAGCCTATCACAATCACTGCTTAATTGTTCTTTGAGTTCAGCACTGAAGCACATGAAGAACACTGCTCTTCCTCGTAGTTTAAGCTCATTGCCTCTCTAGCAAACGTTCCAGTCCAGAGATTTTTCTCTGAATTAATGGGCTTTTTTAAAAAAACAGTTTGTTATCTTGCTTTTTCCCCTGCATTTTCCATACTGTTATGTTTGTAGAGAGGAAAAAGTAAGGGCTGTATTAGATGGACTAGTGGTAACAAAGTGCAGTGTATATATATAAAAGCTTGGCAGTCTTCCTTTCTTTCCATCATCATTCTGTTCATGTACAGATAAAAAGGAACCAGTTAGTGGCCAGTACTCATTTAAAATGATGTCCTATGGAAAGTCTAATTTTCCAATTGTGTGTCCTTGTCTAGACAGGAGAAAATCTCTGTATATAGCACTTGATCAGGACACATGCTTTATAGAGATGTTTTCAGCTGAATTATGAGGGATGGTAAAGTGCTGCTTAATCAGGACATTGTTAGTATAAATTCCACTTAATGGAGATGAATTTAGCCAGTGCAAAGTGGTTAAATGGTGTTTAACATGGTTTGGCACTCTAAATCCAGGTCATTTAATACAGAAGTATAAAATAAAGATATAAATTAAGTAATTTAGCATTCTTTTAAAATCTGTCATATTTTATTTAATTTTAAGTGTTTCCAGATTTTGTTCTCCATTGAGACAATAGTCTTAGGGCTTTCCAGTTAAAGACCTAATACTGCAGCCAATATTCATGCAAAACTCCCATTAGCTTCAGAGGAAGTGTAACAGGGTTTCTTCACCGCTCACGGTGCCTCTCCCTTGCCATCCTGGGGGTCAGCATTGCCAAGTGCTTCGCCCTCCTCAGCAGTCTCTACCCACTTTCTTCTCTGCAGCCTGTCTCTCCCTCTTGCGGTGGCAGCTTCCTGTTGTGACTTGGCCCTCCAGCCAGGTCACTAAGTTCCTCCCCTTCTGGTAAAGTCATAGCCCTTCCAGATCAGCTGTCCAGCTGATATCTCCAACTCCATGCGTCAGGGGAACCCAGGCCCACCCTCTCCCCTGCGTTCTGGCTCAGGGACCCTATAACATGCAGCTACGGCCTGTACTGTCCTAGCCCATGCTGCAGTTTCCCTGGGCTTCTTCCTACATAACTGGCTCCCCTCTCTCTTTGGGTTTGCCAGCCCATTCTCCCTCCTGTAAGGGGAAGACTACCGTCTCCTTGCTACTTGCAGCTTCCGGGCTTTTTAAAGGCTCCTCCTATTCCTGCTCAGCCGCGACTGCTTCTAATTAGTGGCCTCCTTGTAGCCTATATTTCTCCCATACTGGACACTTAATTGGTCAGTTAGGCTTGCCTGGCCTAATTTACCCTCTCAGGGGCTGATGTGGCGAATACACCCTATCACAGGGAGTCACAGACTTGTATGGACTGTAGAATAGGAGTCTACTATACTATACTTGATGTATTTGGAGAACTCTGCCTTTTCTTTATCCTCCCATGTAGATGGCAGGATTTGGGAGTTACAGCACCAAACGCCTTGAAAAAGCTTCCTGTTCTATTTAAATAGAATGTATATTTTAAGAGTCCTGTCTACGTAAACTGAATTGCAACTGCAATTGCTTGGTGTCATCTGTTATTTTAGGTTGAGAGTTCTGGGGTCTGTGATGTACTTGAAGTCTACTGGAATGTGATTGTGTAACTGCTCTTCTCTTTGTACTTCCCTGAGAATTAGATGTGACTCATCATATCAAAGTCAGCAAAAATATTTAATAGAAAAATAATTTAATACTTTTTATATACAATACCAGCATAATAAGAACTTTTAGTATCAATGGATTATTGTTAATTCCTTTTTATGAGCAAAGTCCTGCATTCAAAAATCTGTCATGCAACATTTTAGTTGCATGCCAGTATTTAAATCCCAAATCAGGGTCAAAGGAATAGCTCAGTTCGCTTGTACTTCAATTTAGGATTACAAATGTTAGCTCTCTTTAATCATTAGCACTAAACATTACATTTATGAAAGCCAAGAGATTTCTTATTATTTGCACACAGCTGTATAAATTGAAAGCTTGTTATAAAGTCATTAGTTTAGTGCAGAGGATAAGACCTCTGGGTTCTGTTCCACATTCTGCCTTGGACTCTTCCCCGTCTGTAAATGGGACTGCCTTTGCAAATTATTTTGAGATCCTTTAAATAGCAGTGCTACACACACACACACACACACACACTGCCTACAAAAATAAGTGCCCTCTTTATATGAGGCAATGTGGTCCAGTGGACAAGGCATTGGATAGGGAATTAAGAGAGGTAGGGTCTTGTCTCTGCCCCGACCTACTGTATGAACATGGTCACTTCACTTACTTGGGCCTGAATTTCCCCTATTTGTAAAACAGTCATGATAGGTGAGCAAGTGGGGCAGGAGGGTGTAACCATTTCCACTGACAGCATCAGAACTCTTCTCTCTTTGGTTCCTGTCGATCAGCTCAGCAGCGCCAGTGGGGCCGAAGGCAGCCTTTCCGCCGCTTTCTGGCTTGTATCAGCTTCAAAGCTTCATTCATCTTTACACATTTTTGCTTTATGTCATTCTTCACTACGTCTGTGCAGTGGATTCTTGATCTTCCTCTCTTTCTAGTTCCTCGCTCACTCTGATACGTATAGCTGTGTGTGATATCCTTTCCAGGTCCATTCTTGACACAGGTCTGATTCATCACAGTCATCTTTCTTGAAGCTCCCGTAACGGCATTATTTTTTGCCCTCGCCATTTTCTTATCACTTCATTTTTTAAATTTTCTGCTGTCTTGAATCTCTCAATATTCCTCTTAGCTGATTCATTTGTGCAGTCAATATCTTTAGTTCCTCAGCTTTCCTCATGCTCCAGCATTCCAACCCACAGCATTATCAGCATGACAGTTCTCTCATATATGCCGATTTTCATTGTAATCAAAATGTCTTTAGCCTTCCAAATCTTGCCTTTTTTTTGAATGCTGTAGCACCTAATCTGAGTCTTTTTTTATGTGATCTTCACAACTCTCATTATTCCATACTTGTTCTCCAAGGTGCACACATCTGCTGACACTGTGAATAGGTAACCAGCCAGACAATGGTCCCTTCTCAGGGCGAAGCTTCAAAAGGTTGTGTCTTTGCATGACCGGAGATGGTAATTTGCATTCCCCTCCCCCCATGTATTTCCTAGGCACTCCGCTTAACTTTGTCTGACACATTGTTTAAGAGAGTCCTCTGAAGGTCATAACCCTTCCCATGGTTTACCTTTGCCCCCAGAGAAATTACATACAACCCCACACTAATACATAAACTTTGCATTTTTTAATCCAAAATGGATACCAAAGATACTTAAACTTAATTCAACAACGTTTGTGCAGAATATTACAGAAAATTGCCATATCTGTCACTCTCTAGTCTGACTGGCATTTTCTACCATCAGTGGTAACAGCAGAGCAATAGTTGAGAATTTTAGAACCATGTAAGTGATTTGGAGGCCCAATTCCTATTATAATTAATTATAATGAAAGGGAATTAGGTGTTCAGATCCCTTAGTTAGCTTTGAAAATCTTAGCCAATGTATAGCCCATATAGAGACACTATCTAGCCCAGCTCAAGCTACTAGGAATTCTGCCCTAGGTAGAACCTGAAGACAAAGTCTTGGCTACCTGAACTGGACTGACCCCTCAAGGTCAGTAGCTACAGCCTGTCAAACATCTCCATGCACTGGTTTGACACCTGCTCCCAAGAGATTTCCTAGAAAGAGCACATTTAGTTGCATATTGCAGGAATGGAGGCAGATGTTTTATGAGCTTTCCAAAAGTTACTGTTAATGCAAGTCAAAGGTAAATGAGGCAGAGGAAATAAATGGAGATTGAGTTTAGGATCAAAAATGCTTGAGCCCTGAGCGTTTTCATCCATTAAAAGCACCAGAGCACAAGTGATTTTAAAAGCAAATTTATTTAAGGAATTTTTGCATTTATTGTGTTAGAATCCTTTGCTGAGCAAATACGCTTTAAGTCACCAGCTCGCTTTAATGAGAGGGGACAAGGGCCATTTAGCATGGTGTAATATCCATTTTGTCAAAGGAAGAAAGGAATGAATCCAATCTAACCCTTCACATAAAAAGGCATCATTTTTTTTGGAGAAGGGACTATATTAATATTCCCTTTCAGATGGCAACCAGTAGTTCTAAACTAGAAGCAGCAAGTCATGTGTTTGCAGACACTTAGGCCTGGTCTACACTACGCATTTAAATCGATTTAAAGAGCGTTAAATCGATTTAACGCTGTACCCGTCCACACTACAACGCCCTTTATATCGATATAAAGGGCTCTTTAAGTAAATCGATTTTCGTACTTCCACGGCCCGCACGAGAGGATACGCTAATTCGATATAACATATCGGATTACGGTTAGTGGGACGGAATCGAGAGTTATTGGCCCCGGCGGTATCCCACAGTGCACGACTGACTGCTCTGGACAGCAATTTGAACTCGGATGCAGCAGGCAGGTAAACAGGAAAAGCCTCGCGAGCTTGTTGAAATTACATTTCCTGTTTGCCCAGCGTGGAGCTCTGATCAGCACGGGGGCGATGCAGTCTCAAATCCAAAAAGAGCTCCAGCATGGACCGTACGGGAGATACTAGATCTGATCGCTGTATGGGAGACAATCTGTTGTATCAGTCCGTAAGAACACGAAATGCCAAACGTTTGAAAAAAAATCTCTAGGATACACAGCGCTGCGTGACAAGCATAACGGAAGCCAGAGACTCAAAGGACGCCAGGATGGAGGGGTACTGAGGACCCCAGCTATCACATCCACACAGTCCTGAAAGTATGCATTGTGCTTGAGCTCCCAATGTCGGTAGTCAAAACACGTGTCTGGCGTGGTTCAGGGAACAGCTCCTCACTTTCTTCCCCCACCACCACGTGAAAGAAAAGGGAAAAGAAATCATTTCTTGACTTCTTTCAGTGTCACTCTATGTGTACTGAATGCTGCTGGTACACGCAATGCTGCAAGTGAAGAGCAGTTCGCTCCTCCTCCCCTCCCCCTCCCCGGTGGTAAGACGGTGCAATAGGAAGTAACCGTCCCTCATGAATCTAACATGTTGACATCGAGCCAACATTGCTGGTACTCCCAGTAGATAGGACAGAACGGCTAATAACCAGCTCATCATAGCAACTGGGGGCTTCAGCCGCCTCCCTTCCTGTGTAAAGAAAAGAGTCTGTCCGCGGACTGTCATAGCAGCAGCATGCCGGCCCTCGCCCCACACGATAATGCCTACCTGAACTATCAGCGCTGGAGGCTGCTCCCCCTCATTTATGTCATAAACACTCAGTGTTTCTATCCTGCATTCTTATTACTTCATGAACAAATGGGCAGGACACTGCCCGCGTAATCCCAGGAAGGTTGGAGGGAGGAGAAGCAACGTGGGGTTGTGCAGGGGCACCGCCCCGTGAATACTGACACGAGCAGACTGTGCTTTTGATAACACTGGCCTAATAATCTTTCCCCTTATCTAGGCAGAACTGACGCTGTTTAGAAACATAAGGGAAGGGATTGACTCAGTCCAGCCAACTGTCAAGTCCAGATTTGCTTTGGCGTTGCGCCATTAAGCCGGCGATTTCAGCCAGGGCACCAGAAGCAGCGGATCAGTACAGAGAGGAGAGATATACCGGTCGTCCTCATTGCCGAGTTTCTCCAGTAGTAGATGGTACAGAACGACCGTAACACTCGAGCTATAGAAAAGCGAAGTGAAGCTGCGTGTAGCACCTGGATATCGCTCCTCCTGTCGCGGCACTCCCAGACACATATGGGTGCACGGAAAAAAAAGCTGAACGGGCTCCCATGGCTTGCCGGCATGGCGTCTGCCAGGGCATCCAGGGAAGGCACGAAAGGAGTAGCGATGTTTTCCCCGAAGGAAGGAATGACTGACGACATTACCCAGAACCAACCGGACTAATATGAATAAATTTAATAACTATAATGTTAGAAAAAATTAAATATTTAATTTTTTCTAACATTATAGTTATTAAATTTATTCATATTAGTCCGGTTGGTTCTGGGTAATGTCGTCAGTCATTCCTTCCTCGGGGCGGAACATCGCTCCTCCTTTCGTCCTTCCCTGGATGGCCCTGCAGACGCCTGCCGGCAGCCATGGGAGCCGTTCGCTTTTTTTTCTGCCCATATGATGTACGGGAGTGCCGCGACGAGAGCGATATCCAGTTGTACCGGCGCTTCACCTCGCTTTTGCCTGCATCGAGATGCTTACGGTCTTCTGTACATCTACTCTGGAGAAAACTCGGCATGAGGACGACCGGTATATCTCTCCTCCTCTGTACTGTCCGCTGCTTCTGGCCTGGCTGAATCGCCGGCTTAAGTGGGCGCAACGCAAGCAAATTCGACTTGACTGTTTGGGATGAGTCAATTCCCTCCCTTATGGTTTCTAAACTAGCGTCAGTCTGCTAGATTAAGGGAAAGATTATTAGGCCAGTGTTATCAAAAGCACAGACATGCTCGTGTCAGTATTCACGGGGCTGGGTGCCCCTGCACAACCCACGTTGCTTCTCCTCCCCCACTTCTGGGATACCGGGCAGTGTCCTGCCCATTCTGGTCTAAGTATAAGAATGCAGGATTAGAAACACGGTGTTATATGACATCAAATGAGGGGGAGCAGGCCTCCAGCGCGTGATAGTTCAGGTAGACATTACGTGTGGGGCGGAGGGCCACGCATGCTGCTGCCTATGACAGTCCGGCGGACAGGGAACATTGTTCTTTTCTTTTTCAACAAGGGGAAGGGAGGCGTTCTGAAGGCCCCCAGTTGCTTGATGAGTGGTTTATTAGCCGTCTGTGCTATTACTGGGGAGTCACAGCAATGTTGGCCTCGATGTCAAATGTTAGCATTTTGTTCAGGAGGGACGTACTGTCCATTGGCCCGTACACCACCGGGGAGGGGATAGGGGAGGAGCGAATCTGCTCTTCACTGTGCAGCATATGCGTGTACCAGCGCCTTGCAGCTACACATAGGGCACTGAAAGAAGTAAAAAATGATTCTATTCCCTTTTCTTTCACGTGGTGGTGGGGGAAGAAATCGAGGAGCGTGTTCCCTGAACCACGCCGACACTGTTTTGAACTACGACATTGAGGAGCTCATACACAGAGTGAAATATTTCAGGACTTGTGGACTGTGGGATAGCTGAGGGTCCTCAGTACCCCTCCATCTGAGCGTCCCTTTGAGTCTCTGGCTTCCCGTTATGGCTGTCGCGCAAGCGCTGTGTATCTAGAGATTTTGTTTCAAACGCTTTGGGCAATTTCGGTTCTTAACGGAGCTGATACAACAGATTGTCTCCTCATACAGCGATCAGATCTAGTACTCCCGTACGGTCCATGCTGGGCTCGTTTTTGGATTTGAGACTGCATTCGCCCCCGTGCTGATCAGAGCTCCCGCTGGCAACAGGAAATGTAATTTCAACAAGCTCGCGAGGCTTTTCCTGGTTTACCTGCCTGCTGCATCCGAGTTCAAATTGCTGTCCAGAGCAGTTCATGGTGGATGCACTGTGGGAACGCCGGGGCCAATAACGCTTCGGATGTTCCGTCCCACTAACGTAATCGATATGTTATATCGAATTAGCGTATCCTTACTCGTCGGGCACGTGGGTACGAAATCGATTTACACGTTAGCCTCGGACCATGGACGCACAACGCCGAATTACTGTGCCTAGTGTGGCCGCAGGAAATCGAATTTATAATATCAGTTTTATAAAACTGATTTTAGCTAATTCGATATTATCCCGTAGTGTAGACGTGGCCTTAACCTGTTGATTTGGGCAGCTTGGATCTCTTCACAGAGGTGGGCAAACTACGGCCCGTGGGACCCTCCTGCCTGGCTCCTGAGCTCACTGGCCTGATCCAGTGCTCTGTGCTGCGCGGTGCGTGGTTGTAGTGCTGCCAGCCACCGGTGCTCCAGGCAGCGCGGTAAGGGGGCAGAGAGCGGGGTGGGGTGGGGTGGATAGAGGGCAGGAGAGTTCAAGGTGGTGATCAGGGAGCGGGGGTGTGGATAGGGATCGGGGTGGTCAGAGGGTGGGGAACAGGGGGGTTGAATGGGAGCAAGGGCCTGCGGGGACATTCAGGAAGGGGGAGGGGATTGAACGGGGTGGCGGGAGGCAGTAAGGGGTTCTGGGCAGTCTAGGGATAGGGAGAAGGGGTGGGTGGATGGGACAGGGGTCCGGGGGAGGCAGTCAGGATGGAGGGGTAGGGGGTGGAGGGGCAGGGGTCCCGGGGGGCCATCAGGGAACGGGGAGATTGGATGGGACATGAGTCCCAGGGGTGGGCCGGCCCACGCCCCGCTCCCCTAACTGGCCCTCCATACAATTTCCAAAACCCAATGCGGCCCTCAGGCCAAAAAGTTTGCCTGCGTCTGCTCTATCGCCACACAAGGGTATTGAAACTTCACAGCAATGGAGGATTTATCTGGGAAACCCAGAGGCCCAATCAAGCAAGCACTGCCTAGAGTTAGCTACATTTTTCTGTTAATGTGTGCTAATTATAAGCTCCCTTTCTCCTCAAAGGCATGGAATTTAGGTATGTTGCCTGCCACCTCCTTTAAAAAAGGCAGCTGAGAGTTTTCCATGGTCTCCTTTGAGGCTATCCAGCTGTCTGCAATGGACAGCCTATCTGTTTTTGTGGCTATTTCCTTTTCATTCTTATGGTTACGTAGAGTACTGTGTTAAACATTAAGCAAGCAGTTTAGTCTGTAGAGAAACACAATTCAGTTTTGGAAATCTGTGGAGATCCTTATCTGGGAATTTCTCTTTTAGCTGATACTGACAGAGAAAAACTGGTCAGAATTTAGCCTTTCAAATTTACAAACCTTGCTCTTTTCACATGGCCAGTTAAGTGCATTTTCCTGCTAAGGTTTTGTTAAGAGATTAACCATTCTGTCAAAGATCTCAAATAGATCTTAACAAATAAAAATCCCACCCTCTGATGGATGTTCAGAGGCTTAAAAATCTGACCGTACCAAAATGAAACTGCCGAACTGACAGGAAGAGGCTGCATGGTGGTTTGAACAGAGTAAGCCAGGTATGCCCAATTCTAAACTCTACTTTTCTTTCAGGGTTATATCAGGAATTAGAAGGAATACAGTGCTGGATACAAAATAAAGACACCTATTTCTCTGCATTGTTATGATTGGGAGTAACAGCAACTTCCAAGACAGAATTAGCAAAAAGAGCATGACTTTTTTTTTTTTTAATATTGGTGTTATGCTTTAGCAGCTGAACCATTATTTGCCTGCTGGTGTTTTTGTAGTGAGTAGGATGACTGCATTTATAAGATCTAGACAAGATTTGCCCCCTTTTGTTTTCCATCGCTAAAGTTTAAGTTCAAATTATATTTGAAGAATAGATTATTTTTTGAACAACTGAATAGAGATGCAGGACTTGAATATGCTGGTCAATTGTATCATTCACACACCATTTAATATCTGCCACTATAAATTACTAACTTGGTCTATCAGCCTATAGCTATATTTGAAACATTCATTAGGCAGCCCTCTCGTGCGCTTTGGTAGTCTAACTGCACTGGCTCAAATAAATTGTGCTGTTATGTCTAGGCCAACCCACTGGAGTTGCACAAGAGTAAAAAAGAAGAGTTTGCTCCGTATATGGCATGATAAAAAAAAATCCCTATATTCTCTATAGTGCAGCAAAAAAATTCAGTTCAGCCTGGAAAATATCACTAAACAGATAAATATTGACTAATTAAACTCTTTATTAAAACTTATTCCATCTGTTCTTTGTCCTTGGTTTAAGTAGCAAGGTTATAAAGAGTGTTTGATGACTGTAATAGGACTTCATAGATCTCTTCAGCAAGGCTACGATTTTGTCATGTAGGTTGTGGAAGTCACGGATTCTGTGACTTCAGCCCTGGAGCACCCTGGGCAGTGGGGAGACCCTGCAGCTCCCAGCCACTGTGGGCAGTAGGGGTGTGTGTGTGTTGGGGGGACACTCTGATTGCCGTTTCTAGGTGCCGTAGGCAGTGTGCTCTGTGGGCAGTGGGGACGCGCGAGGCTGCTCTGCCTCTGCAGGCAGCGTGGGGACCTCGCAGCTACCCCACCGCTGCAGGTGGTGGGGGACTTCAGAGCCCCAGCAGCGATGGGTGCTAGAGCCTTCTCCCGCCCCACTGTGTCACAGATATTTTTAGTAAAAGTTGTGGATAGGTCACGGCTTCTGTGAATTTTTCTTTATTACTTGTGATGTGTCTGTGACTTTTACTAAAAATATCTGACAAAAATCTTAGCCTTACTCTTCAGCAATGTTTCTCTTTAACTCATTCCCATGGCAGATAAACTCAGTAGAAAAATACCACATTAGACAAAATCATGTTTCCTAGTCCTGCTTTTCATCTCCTGTGAGTGTGAAATACAGATTCCTTTTAATTGATGATCAGGTGGGTTAAGATGATTTCACAAGGAAATCCTCTCTCCCGAATTCAGCTGGCGATCTCCATGAAGGGAAAAGACTTGTCCCCTAGTGGGTTGCTCTACACTGTCTATTCCAGCCTAATGGTTAATGTAGTTTCCAGAGCCGTAAAATCCCCCTCTCTCCTTCAGCCCCATGCCTGACCTTCTGTGCATCCATACACCTTGGCACATAGCCATGCAAAGATTCCAATCCCCCACAGTGCTGGGCTCCATGCTGTGCCATCCCATACAGTTTTTTAAAAAATATCCTTCATCCATCACTGTAGTATCTCAGTATCTGACCAACTCCTTGCATCACTTCTCAAAATCACACCGGCTGAGGGCAGGATTGACCTCTAGCTATGGTAGTGAATCCCCTTTGATTCTTTCCTGGCACATTAGCCTAACAAAGGCAGGTTAGGTCAGGAGAAGATGAAGCAAAATTGGCGCATGACTTACTGATGTATTTATTTTTGTCACCAAAACCAGGCAGCTTGTCCTGCAATATTACTGATCCCCATAACAGTTTCTTGGCAGGTCCAGCAATTCTAAAAAAGAGAAAGACAAACTGAAATGAGAGGTTCTGTGAAATACAGATAATTGTAATTAAATCATTATTATACAGTCAATGATAATGACAAAATTAATTGTATCTGTTTAATAACATTTACCCTAGAAAGGAGATCAACATAAGTTCATAAATAAAGAAAAGGAAGGTAATAAGATCAAGCTTAATATGAGATGAACTGCTTCTTGTACCTCATGGCTGGATCACCAGGCCCTTAGGGTCACCCCTTTGTAATAATGATCCACACTCCATTCCAAATCACTTTTAAAAGGCCTTTGTCCCAAGTCCCCTCCCAGGCATTTTATTGCGGGGAGGAAGGCAGATGGAAGGGAACAAAAAGGCTCTAGATTTGGGTATGGTAACTGCTATGTTGGGTTTACCACTTTTGGGCATCTTGGAGAGATGGACCTGTACTCTGACTGTCTAGAAGACAGGATCAGGAGCTGAGGTAACTATGAGCACCCATTTGCAGGCAGAGATGTTTTGATTCCCTTCCCAAGCTGTTCTGGAAAGTTGTATGTACAGGCCACTTGTGGGCACAGGGAAAGCCAAACACTAGATTAATAGACTCTAGGACTGCAAGGGACCTCGAGAGGTCATCGAGTCCAGTCCCCTGCCCTCATGGCAGGACCAAATACTGTCTAGACCATCCCTGATAGACATTTATCTAACCTACTCTTAAATATCTCCAGAGATGGAGATTCCACAACCTCCCTAGGCAATTTATTCCAGTGTTTAACTACCCTGACAGTTAGGAACTTTTTCCTAACGTCCAGCCTAAATCTCCCTTGCTGCAGTTTAAGCCCATTGCTTCTTGTTCTATCCTCAGAGGCTAAGGTGAACAAGTTTTCTCCCTCCTCCTGATGACACCCTTTTAGATACCTGAAAACTGCTATCATGTCCCCTCTCAGTCTTCTCTTTTCCAAACTAAACGAACAACTGTAGTCCTGTACTCATGGTAGTAGTACTCATTCCTGAGCCCCTTCATTTGTTCCCCTCGCTGGTTGGTAAATTTCCAGCACTAGAAGTACCAGGTTTGGTTACAGCCTCATTTACCAGAGCAGAGCTATTATCTCTGGGGACACTTGTTCCCTCAGTCTTGATCAAAGTTAAGCAAATTCTTAGGAGCCAGAGAGAAAAAGGAAAGGATGGGATTTTCAAAGAGTCATGCTTGAGAATAGCTGCTCTGTGACAAAACCAACCTACTCTTGCAATATAGACCTAATGGCCCATAACAGAAAGTTACACACGAGTAGGCTTTTGCGTGCAATTGTGAGCAGGGACTTTTCCTAACCTGCTGTACATATATTATATGAAGTCCAGAATCATTCCCCCCTGCCCAAGGCTTGGTTTTATTAACAAAGAAACAACAATAAGATAATAAATATTAGCTCAAAGCCTCTCCATCTGCTTGGTGATCCTCTCTCAGCGTTGCTTTTTCCACACTATAGACTCTTTCTTCCTAGCAAGCTACTTACCACCTCACTTATATCCAGATGATGGAAGTCACCTTCTTCAGTGAGTCAACAGAAGTCATATAACCCTTTCCCATCAGGATCAACACCTGCTAACAGAATAGGGTTGTTTTAGATAAACATTGCCAGCCTGTTACAACAATGCTACCAGTTACCAGGCTTGAGAGGTGGACATAAGGCCAATATTTGTTCAAGTAACAGTTACTTATATACTAGTGAAGCTACCAGTATGAGGAGTGGATATATTGTGTCAGATAAATGCTAGATTATCTCAATTTGATAATCTGCTCGCTTTCTTTATCTCATTCACATCACAAAATCAATACATTCTGCTAACTGAGCTTATGCCTGCAAATTAATGAATCTAGCAGATCAACAATATTGGCATGTTTGACACTGCATTATTTTTGTGGAGTAATATCAAAGTCACAGATAAGTAAGCTATAAATTCTTCTCTTAAGCTTTGAAAAACTACCTTTCCAATTACAGTCTGAAGAGTTCAGGATGGCATTCATGCATTTTGAATGGCTAATTGCTACACACATTATTATGTACAATATGTTATATTAGAAAAAGGGTTTGTGAATGTACGCTGTAATTTTCTTACACTCATGGACCCTGACATTTAAAACATGAGATTTCAAAGATGATAAAGGTAAGTTCATTTCTTTACCCCCTCAAAATCCCGAATGTCTAAGACAAGAATGTTAAACATACAGTTTCTCCAAAATGAGAGAAATACGAAGCAATTGCATTTTTTCACTTTCAAGTTCTTCCCACTGCAGCTTTTGAGCTATGAAAACAATTTATTATAGCGGTTCTATTAGTCTTACGTTTTATAGAAGCTTATTTTCATTTAATTTACATTTAATTTGGGGGCCAAATTCAAGTTGACAGTGTTCATAAGGACCCAATCCTGAAATCCCTTATTTCATGGGAGTAGCTCCTTGACATCCATGGCATTATTTTTGTGTTGCAGGCTTAGACCCTGAATTAGCTTTGGTATGTACAGTTCTGTAAAACCTAAATTTTGTTATCCTCTGTTTATAATGAAAAGGGCATTTTTCTGTTGTTATTACTATATTTTAAGGAGGCAGACATGTTTTGAGATCACTTAAAAATCGTAGCTAAAGACTGTAGTTTACACATCTGCATTTCTAATGTACAGAATGCCTCATTAGCATATTAGGGGAAAAGCTTCCACAAAAGTGCTGCAGTAATAGTTGTTAAGGTCAGGATAGTGTATTGCCGCAGGATTACACAGCGATTCTCTGGAAAGAGATCCTGATAGCCTGCCAATGTAGGAGTTTCTTTTTAAAAAGGAAATGTGCCATTGAGGTCTGCAGTACTTAGCCATGCATCGTGATGTGCTAATCTAAAGATAATCTGTTAGACATCAGGATGAGACCTATATTGGGAGAAGTTACCCCACATCTGCTTAATTTGGGGTTCTTTCACTTTCCTCTGAAGTATCTGGCACAGGCTATTATGAGACAGGATACTAGACTAGATGGATCTAGGTCTAATCCATTTTGGCAGTTCCTGGGTTCCTAATGTCTAGGACATTCCCAATCCCATGGCCTTTACACATTTGGAGTCCTGTTCCAAATTAGGCAGAGCAGGGATCCAAACCACATCAGCACTCTATCACCAGGCTATTGACTATGTAGTATATGTGTGTCTCCCCTCCTCTCCCCCCTTGTTTTGACCAGAAATTCCATCTTGAATCTGAGAAACCTTCCCAACCAAAGGTAAGACAAATCTCACCCTTTCCCGTGAAATGTTTTGGTTTTGATGAATCAGCATTTTCCAATGGAAAAACTATTTTATCCAAAAATTCCCACCCCAGTCTACTCCCTAACCCTTACTCCTTTGTAGTCTTCCTGTGTCCAGGTATTACTGCAAAAGAATGATAGGTAGTGAAGACGCAGGACAACTGTTAGCTATTATCAAACCCCAGCACTAATGAATTCTAGGGCCTAAAGAAAGTTTGATTACATGCATGTACAAACACTCATGAAAGTTGTCAAAGAAAACTGCTTCAAACAGCAGTGAAAACTATGAACAGCACAAGGATTTGGCCCACTTTTGCTCAAGCACTTTGGGGCAAGGACTGTCTGAACTTTGTGTATTATACAGGCGTGACGTCATTGGCGGGAGCAAACTATTTTTGTCTAAAGAAAACTTTCATTTGTGAATTTACATTGTGTCTCAAGGGAGATTTTGAATTCAGTGTAAAATGAGAATAGCACTGTGCTTCTTTTCCCATGAATTTTGGACATGCATAAGTGTTAGATTTATTTGAAGGGCTAATCCAGCCCACTGTTGCATTGACTTCAGTGAGAGAGTCAGTTCAGACCTTTACTTGTCTTGGAATTTAAATTGGCCTTGGTGTCAGTACCAAAGGTCTCAACCTTAAAAAAAATATAAGTAGCATTTGTCCTCAAAACTGTCTAGTTTGGGATTTTTGCATGCTGTTCTTCACCATGTAGTGCCTCTTGGGTTAAACAAAAACCACGGGTGTGTGTGTGTGTGTGTGAAAGACTAATGAGCTAATGTTATTGTAAAAATCCAGTTTTCTTTCAAATAGGTTTGTTGCTCACTTGAAAATGTGCCAGGACTGGAATTGTGGAACAAGAAACCGTGGCCTTGAATGTTCAAAAATAAAAGGAATGTACTGGAGACGAAATGGACGAGACAATGTGAAGCGGCAGCATCAGAATGTTTCAGCTGTGACTTTTCCCCAGGATTGTTGGATCAGGATGTTACACTAACTGCAGTGATTCGTATGCAGCACCAGGCCTCCTTAGGACATGGCCTTCGTGGACATTTTAAAAAGTGGTCTCTCCATACTTTAAACAAAGCTTTTACTCAGATCTGATAAACTTTTGAATAAACATGTTACCCAAATGGGCAAACCATATGACTGTTTATGAAGTTCAAAGCAGATCACACATTGAAAATTTTCCTGGCTGTTAGTTCAGCAGGTCAGTTCTGCTGTTGGGATAGAGCCTAAAATCACTGCAAGTTAAATTCGGTTCAGAGCAGTATTACAGAAAGGGATTGTTTTGTAAGGTGTGAGTATTTTTTTTGTTTGTTTTGTTTTTAATTTTTGTATTAGGGCAGCGAGAGAGAATCCAGTATAAATCTGGAAGATTAATTATCTAACAGGATAGTGTGCACATTGTTTAAATTCAAGTTCTTATGTACACATGTAAAAGCAATACATTGAAGACTGACCTCATTCAATTAAAAAGTATGCAAATCAGTTTGCTGGGGAGTCATTCTGTTTTCATTTATACAAAGGAATTAAGTATACTTTCTAGAAATCAAACTTTCCTAAGCCGATTCCATGTTCTATATAGTCTTTAGCTACTAAAACCTAGATTTTATGGAAGACAAATAGCATTTAGAACTTTTGCATTAACTACTTTAAAAAACATAGTTCCTGAACTGAAATAGCAGAAATGATGCAGGTCCTGACTGAAGTGCATTAGCAAAGATGTGAGAGGAAGGTACTTTAACAAAGGCAGATGTTACTCCTGATATGTCTACATGGCCCTGCAGTTCGGACTACAGGGGTGTGAACTGCAGGATGCACTAGCATGCTGTGCTATAGCTCCCCTATTTGGACACTGCTTGTGCTAACTAAAAGGTACATCGGTTGGGTTAATTTAGGGCTTGTCTACATGACCCTGCAGTGTGGACTACAGAGGCATGGAGTTGCAGCTCACACTAAACTGTTGCACCATAACTGCCCCATGCAAAATCCTGCTAGTGCGAACTACAAGGTACCTAGTTCGTAGATTCATAGACGCTAGGACCGGAAGGGACCTCGAGAGATCATTGAGTCCCATCCTCTGCCCTCATGGCAGGACCAAATACTGTCTAGACCATCCCTGATAGATATTTATCTAACCTACTCTTAAATATTGCCAGAGATGGAGATTCCACAACTTCCCTAGGCAATTTATTCCAGTGTTTACTACCTGGTTAGGAATTTTCCTAATGCTCCAACCTAAATCTCCCTTGGCTGCCAGTTTAAGCCCATTGCTTCTTTTCTATCATTAAGAGGCTAAGTGAACAAAGTTTTCTGCCTCCTGAGAACCCTTTTAGATACCCTGAAAACTGCTATATGTCCCCTCTTCAGTCTTCTCTTGTCCAAACTAAACAAACATCCTCTTTCAGCCTCCTGTCATAGGTCATGTTCTCAAGACCTTTAATCATTCTGTTTGCTCCTCCTGGACCCACTCAATTTCTCACATCTTTCTTGAAATGTGGTGCCGAAGCAGACTGGAACAATACTCCAGTGATGGCCTAACAGCGCAGAGTTAGAGCGGCAAGATGACTTCTCCTGTTTCTTACAAACACACTGTTAATGCATCCAGAATCACATTTGCTTTTTTTTGCAACCAGTATCACACTGTTGGACTCATAGTTAGCTTGTGGTCCACTATGACCCCTGATCTCTTCTGCATACTCTCCTACAGTCTCTTCCCATTCTGTATGTGTGAAACCTGATTGTTCCGTCTAAGTGAGCACTTGCATTTGTCTTGATTGAACTTCATCGGTTACCTCAGACCATTTCTCATTGTCCAATCATTTTAATTTTGACCCTGTCCTCCAAAGCAGTGGCAATCCTCCCAGTTTGTATCATCTGCAACTTAATAAGCGTACTTCTATGCAACATCTAAGTCGTGTTGATGAAGATATGAAACAAGCCGGTCCCAAAACAGACCCGCAGAACCACTTGTTTACCCTTTCCAGCATGGGGATTGGGAGCCATTAATAACTACTCTCTGAGTACGGTTATCCAGCCAGTTATGCACCCACCTTATAGTAGCCCCATCTAAATTGTATTTGCCTAGTTTATTGATAAGGATATCATGCGAGACCGTATCAAATGCCTTACTAAAGTTAACATAGTTCCCTTTCCAACAGGACCATCTTAATGTGAACTAGCTAGTGCATGCTGCAGTTCACACCCCTGTAGTGCAAACTGCCGGGCCATGCAAACAAACCCTTTTATTCTAATTAGAGCTGAAAGCTGAACAGTTTCATTTGCCCAAAATAAAACTCTGTGGACAGCAAAATCAGCCCCTAAGCCAGGTTGATGTACTGCAAGAGCATTGCTGCCACAACAGAATTGACGTATTTTTTCAGACTTCCTATATGCTATTGCTACTAGAAGTGATAATATTTCTTTCCTCAGCAGACAGCCAAGTGTGCATTTACTTTGCGCCCGTCTCAGCCTTTCAAAGCCAGTCAGGACAACGTAGGCTGATACTACAATTCCCCACGAACCAATCAGCATGCTTGTCAAAGGCTGTTTTTCCGCTGCCCTGGGCACGCTTGCACTTCCATCACATATTTGAACTCTCCAGCAAAGTGAAGCAATAGGTCACTCCCAGTCCCCAATCTTCTGTGCCATGAACTAAGCTTTCAAGGCTAGTGACTGCTCCTGCAAGAGGCAGAGTAAGTCAGACAAGCTACTCAGCACTTCACAGGCGTGGGTCCTTGCTGGGGATGGCCAACATGATCATACCGGGGTGGCTGAGTGCTGAGAGCGGTGTTCTTTGCTAGACAGTCCCCGACTTATCAGATCTCAGGCAAATCACTTTGGCCAAAATGTTCCAACGGTGGAGACCTCGATTTAGGCAGCTACTCCGTATGTAGGCACTGATATAAAGGGGGCCAAATTTTAGAATTGCTGAGCTCCTGCTCAAATGTCCATTCGATAGCAGTCTAAACACAGGAAGTATTGAATCAGTTCAGTCTTTGTTCAGGTTTGAGAATGATGTATCTGCTGCATATGTACCTCCTACTTACCACAAAGAGGTTCTGGCAGTCACTAAAAGCCCTCTGGCAATAAATCTAAGAAGTGTATTTTCATGGAACACCAAAGAGGGGGCTGTAGATCTTGACCTCATTCTTGGCAGATAATCCTGACACCACTTTAAGATGCAGTCTCTGGGTCAGTGTTTCATTGATAGTAAAGCAAGGGGAATATCTATTAGCTTATCTTGTCCATCCTTTTGTCAGTTCATGATTGTTCCCTAAGCGGATTTAGGCCCAGATCTTTAAAGGACTTCAGGCATTGCTCAGCTTTCCATTGGCTGAGGCGATGGAAGTCCTGAGCCTGACATTGCAACTGGGAACCAACAGAGAATTGAGTAACTTTTAAACAGAACATCAAAACTATTTTGCAAATGAAATTGCTACTGTAAAAAGAATGTGCAATTTTATTAAATTTAAAAAAGTTTACAAACAAAATACACAAAGAAATTGCATCTGAGTTTATACAAACTACACATTATCTTTACATGACTCAGACTCATTAAAAGAACATACCAGTGCAGCTAAGAAACGTTTTATACAATCCAGTGTAAAAGCTCCATAACATTTAGTTATCTCACTGACTGTTTAGTAAGATCTTTCCATAACTTGCTGTGAGGAGGGGTTGCAAAATATTGCCCTAAAATAGTATCCATTGTCCCGTGCCACAACTTTGTTAAGAAAAGACAATTTATAGGGTTGCCACCAATGTGCACTGCAGAATGTCTGTGGATATTGGTGGGAATTTTACATGCAGGAGTTGGCCCAAGACTATAAAACCATTCATGAAGATGAAATGGGGAAGAGCAGCAGGGATAGGTTGTTGTTTTTTTCAGAGAGTTTTTCCCCTGTCCTGTCAGGTGTTAAAAAGCCTGGCACAAAATGAGGAAAATGGCTCCTTTTCCAACTACAAACATGATCACCTGGATTCCATCTGCCCCCATCCCTGTCCCCCCCTCACCATTACCTCCATTCAGCTGGTCTTCTCCCACCCTCCATCCCCTTTTTAAAGCTGGTTCAATCCTCCATTGCCCCTTTTCTTTATTTGGTCCTTTCTTTGTCCCCTGTGAAGAGATTCTGGAAACAGAGAAATGTCAGCAGAAAGGCATAAGTTGTTGGAAAGAACTTGAAGGCTCATCTCAAGGTAGGTTGCCTTTAGACAAAGGAATGAGAACATATGAGTGTGTTTCAGAAGTCAGCAGAGACCAGGTTTCTGTGGTTGCTCCTGAGCAGATGACCGTCTCACTAACCTTTCAAGTTCAACAGGAAGATGCATTGCCTCAAGTGTTTTGCACATGGCTGGAATTAGCCAACCAATGTGTGATAGTATGGGAAAGCTATTCCAATGAGAAACATTAGCACAGATGAGTAACTATGTACAGCCACTGGGACCTGTCCTAGAATTTGGGGTCTGCAAAGGACTGGTCATCAGATTAAATTAGAGTAGCCTACACCTGGCTACCTTTGACCTCCAGGGGCTGTTCCAGCAGCCAGGAATAGCTGGAATGCAGCTGCACTTTGGTCCCTATATCTAAGGGAGATGGTGGAGTCTCTATGCCATTCTGGGTTTCCTCTTACCAAGGGAAATTTTTCAAGTAGCTGATTGAGCTAGTTTTCAGCAGCTGGTTGAGCTAGCTTTGAGCTACTTTGCAATACCAGAATGAGGTGCAAGAATCTAGCCTTACAATTTTTGGAGTATATAAAGTCATCTCCAGCTTCTCCCATTTAATCTCATTTTTCCCATTCCCAGTCCTTTGCACAGGAAATCATTATGCTTGTCCTGACACTTGTCTCTAGAAAACCATAAAACTCCTCCAATATCATATGGGCAATCTGAAATAAACGGGAAATCAACATCTCGCCACTCAATTCAGTAGGATCAGAATTTGGATCATTATATACAGAGACTAGCAGCTAAATGTGCTGATATACTGAAATTGGCTTGTCTAGCATGCCTTGATCTTTGAGACTCTGTAAATGTGGTCTATGAAAAAATGTGAAGTTGTGATTTCATGTTTAAGTTGTGATTGTTGAACAGTCTGTTTCAACTATCTTGTTGGGAAAGGTAAGTGAGAGATCGCAGAACCCTGAATCCAGTTCCTGAACATGAATAGGAGAGAGAATACATATTCATTTTCAAAATCAAAACTTTCAATTTCAAATCTTTTGCTTCACAGAAGCATTGTGTGCAATTTGACATGTATTTTTTGTTAATGATTTGGACCCTCAGGTTTTTCTATGACTTCCCCACAGTCAGTTCAAACAAACTTTCCATTCATTCAGATATGTCAGTTTTCAGATCTCATTTAAGACCAGTTAAAAATCTGATTGCGTATTTCCACAGTCATTTTTCAGGATTTCTGTGCAGCAGATTGAACCCTTTTAAATGTCTGTGGATTTCTGTGAAGCTCTTTTGTTAAAAATCATTCGCATTTTCTACCTTTAATTTCGCCTTTCCTGGTAATTTTTTCCTTTGTCATCTTATTTAAAGGGCTCTATATCAGCAATAAGTGAATAACAGATTTGGGTGAAACACCATAAGAAAGCAACATTATCACTGCAGATGTGATTAGTGTAACATTTGACAAAAATGCTGACAAAGTGCCACCTGTAAATTCATACGATTGGGTAAATATGCTGGGATTTTCATGCCCCTATATCAGTATGCTCCCATCTTTAGGCTGAGCAATCTTGCTAAATGTTCTAAACCCTAGTGCTTACAATGGAGATTTGCATGTGAAAACTCCAACACTGGACTTTGATTGTTCAATCTCACCGTGCCAGCAGCAGTTTCAGATACAGTAGGCATCACAAAAAAGACTCACCTTATCCACAGCTATAGGCCACTGTTCCCATAGACTTAATTCCATCAGACTGTGTGGGAAGTGTGGTGGCTATTATACAGTTTTATATTATGGAAGCAACCTCTGATTATTTTTAATGGTGACCTCTGTAGCGTGGTCTTCTTTACACCTGTGAAGCTTCATCCTACATAACTCTTAATGGCTTGTTCAAGGGGAGCAGAATCAGTCCATTTGAATAGCATTTGAATGGACCTGCTTAACTACAGTATAAGCATGTGGACTTCTGCTGTTTTCAACTGTCCTCAGAAGCTCCAATGTAACTTTCCATTCAGTAGCTCTCAGGAAAACCAGTGTAGTTGCTACATTTTTTCCTCATTCATAAAGCAGCAAACAAGATGGGAAAATTCAGTAATAATTTCACCTCTTCTTAATATTACCTGTGAAAATGATGAAAGCACAATATTAGTTCTGTGCCCTTCAGCTTCATCACCAATGCTCATCTCCATGAAATCAAAAGTAACTGGTGTTAGTGACACTGACATCAGTAGGGTTGTAATTCTGATTTAATCCAGTGTATGCGAGATCAGAATCAGGTTCTAAAATGGCCTGCAAATTTATTGCCAGGAAACTGGGCAAACAAACTGTGGATTCAGAGTCTGCAAACTGCTTACACTTCAGAGTCTTGATTTACAGTCTCTGGAAAAACTAAAAGACACAGTGTCTAATAATAGCACGCAGTGGAGAACAAAGAGGGCCATTCAATGACCAGAATGCGTAAAGCTTTTGTGCTCTGAGCAGGTTTGGGAACTCAGGAGGATCAGTGGAAGATGCTGACTATCCCATGCTTGGCTAAGAGCATATATGCTTCCTGCAGCGTGATGTTGAGTAAAGTGTTAACTGTGCTACTACTATTTCATACAATATCAGAGATGCCCACTGGATACTTTCATAGAAACCACCTAGGATTAAGATTTACAGCCTGAATCCACATTGTCTCCCAGCCACAAACTGGATTGAGAAGGGAAAAAGGGACTGACTAGATATGATCAAGTTGTCTCTTGTCAAATCACTCCCCCGCTCACTTTCCAAACCACTGTGCATTCCCACTCCAGATGTTTTGCTTTTTATCCAAGCACGAAAGGAAAACAGTGGAAAATACTGTGAACATTTTTTCTAAACATGTTTGTAGAACTGGAAAATTTAGGCTGTCAATCAGTGGCAAAGCTCCCACTTTGTAAGGCAACATTTCGAAAGAATACAAACTACACAGTGGACCTAATCCTGAAATTCTCACCTCAAACCAAATGGGAGGAATCAGTGATGACTTTGCCTAAGAGGTAACTTTGCCTGTGTAAGAATTTTGGGAATGCTCATTGTGTTTCTGGAGCAATCCTGGGAGCATGTGGCTTGGTGAAAACCTCTGGTGGATCAGAGCAGCAGTACAGTGTATCTGTTGCATGGGGTTCAGAAGATCTTCCAGAATCTCTAACTAGACAGCAACAAGGAGGAGGGATTTGGCAACCATATGAGTGCCGATTTCAAATGCAGACAAGTTTTTTCCAAGGCATAACAGGAAATAACTCAAATCTTTACATGCTGACAGACTCTTCTCTCAAAGTTTGTATGTTCCATAGTGACTACCAGCCACTTACGGGCTTTCCTATAATTTGTTCTTTGTTTTTTTTCCCCACAGCAGGGCTTCTCTTCGGTTCACTGGGGAGAACAAGGATCTTGGCAATAAAGCTGATCCCTTTCCCCATATCTCTAGGACTCCATGAAAACCAAGAGGACTCCCTTAAAACATTGCCTTTTCCCACCCTCATCAAAAAGGACTCTTGCCTCTCAGGGCACTAATTGTTGCAACCCTGCTCCACCAATGTCCCTATCCCAACCCTATGAGCCTCTTAATAACCAACTCCTCAGACAGAGTGTCCAGATTACAGGGTTAAAAAAATAAAATAGTTCAGCTACCTTCACAGGATCAGCTGATTCTACAGCAAACTGATTCTAGAATCTAGCTGTTGAAGGTGCTCCAGAACACCATAGGGAATAATAGGATTCCACATCCTAAGAGACAGTGAATTGAAAAGAAAAACAAAAGATTAGCAGAATTTTTAACTTGCAAACTTCCATCACTATTTCTTTGCAACAGCTGCCTTTCATTGTTCTTTTATTTAAAAAGTTGTTACATTTCGTCCCACTCTCCTTTTATTCTAAGGACCACAGACCTATATTCTTTTCAGTTGAAGAAAGAGATGAAGGGAAAACCATTCAATCAGAGAGTCCTCTGTGGCTCAGGTCATGAAATGAGTTACTTTCACCCCTTTGGGAGCAGTGCTGAGTTCCCACCAAAAACCCTGACCCTCAGTGTTTGTCAGAACTGACAGCTCCACTCCCCCAGAGCACTGGCCAGCGATCGAAAGGGGTTGTCCATCTGTCTGCCTTTCAGAACTGGCAGCCTCACATGCCACAGAAAAGGATGTAATGTGAAGTATTAACATATGCAAAGTCAGCTAGAATACAATGCAATGGGCAAGCTGCAACCGGGTTACTCTCTAATTCCGTCCCTTAGTTAACAGCCCCCCTATTGTTAGGGGAGAGGTGGGGGGCCGCAGTCAGTGAGAAGGAGCATACAGAGTGCCACAAAAGCACAGAAGCAGGTGAAAGGAAAAGGCTAGAGTACATCTGAAAAAGGTAACTTTTCAATTGTTTGTTTGGAGTGTCCTGTTTATAGAATTGACCAGACAACTACATCCCTGCTATAGAATTCTACTGAATGGTTTAGCGGAAAGTGCTTTCTATATTTGAATAGGATTTTAGCACAATTCCTATAGAATCCCACTGATTTCATCCCAAGAAAGAATTTTATAAATCCACATTACATCCAATAGCACTAATCCAGAAGAGTTCATTTCTCCCTGTTCTGGTGAGACTGTGGGGATCCTGAGCGGAGATAGGACATAGGGAGGAGGACACTAGAAACCCATCATAAAAAGGGCAGTGACAAGGCTAGCAGCTCTTATAATTAACTGCCATGAGAGTTGTCCTATACTGTAGCTCTTACATCAGAGAGCATGTATTTTTAGTGTGAACAAACCTTAGCTTGAATGCTGTTATCAGCAATGGACCTGCGCCACAAAGTTCGGTTTCAGACATGCATTTCCCCAGATAGGAGTGTTTGGATCCAGGTTAATATCCCTTCTCTAGCTATTATAAGGGCAAATTTGTTTAAGATTCAAGTTCCAGTAAGTCCATTTGTTAGTGCTGTAGCAAAGGCCAGTTTAAAGTTAGTTATGTAGCTACAATCCCTGATGTAAGAGCTGCTCTCCAGCATAGCTGCCCAGGTAAGTTAATGCCATTGCCCAATAACCCTTGGCAATGCCTTTTAAAACGCAGGCTTTGACTAGGCATTTCAGCATCAGACTTTTTAAAAAAGTTTCATTGCTTTGTTTTGTTGGCAGCTCCTAGATCGGGGTGGGCACACTTTTTGGCCTGAGGGCCACATCAGGTTTTGGAAATTGTATGGAGGGTCGGTTAGGGGAGGTGGTTGTGGCCTGGTCCCCATCCCCTGTCCGCCTCCCCCAGGATTCCTGCCCCATCCAATCGCCCCTGTTCCCTGTCCCCTGATCGCCCCCGGAACCCCCACCCGATTGCCCCCCGCCACCCCATCCAACCCCTCCTCTCATTTCTGATGCCCCCCCCGGGACCTCTGCCCCATCCAACTACCCCTTCTCCCTGTTCCCTGATTGCCCACAGAACCCCTGCCTCTGACTGCCCCCCGCCGACCCTCCTCTCATTCCTGACTACCCTCCCCCCGGGACCCATGCCCCTATTCAACCCCCTGGTCCCCCGACCCCTATCCACACCCTTGCCCCCGACCACCACCCAGAATTCCCCTGCCCTCTATCCAACCCCCCTGGTCCATGCCCCCTTACCACGCTGCCTGGAATGCCGGTTGCTGGCAGCGCTACAGCCGCACTGCCTGGCTGGAGCCAGCCATGCTGTCACCACCGTGTAGCACAGAGCATCGGGTCAGGCCAGGACCTGCAGCTGCGCTGCCCCAGAAGCTTGCAGCCCGTCACCCAGAGCACTGCGCAGGCAGCAGGGCAAGTTGAGGCTTCAGGGGAGGGGGGACAGCAAGGGAGGGGCTGGTGGCTAGCCTCCTGGGCCAGGAGCTCAGGGGCCAGGCAGGAGGGTTCCACGGGCCAGATGTGGCCTGCAGGCCATAGTTTGCCCACCACTGTCCTAGATGAAGCCTGTGTCAGACTGGCATTAGCATGACTTTCTTGGGCCTGTGAACTAAATGCTGTTTGCAATGTTTTTTAAGTCTGGTATTTAAGCTCTGGAAGCGAGTATAGAAATGTAAATCCAGTCAGTGCCACATGAAGGAAAATGAAGCTAAATGCCATTGTCTGACTTGACAGCAGAGTTCAAATAAAACATTTTAATACTGATGATTTCATATGAAGTGTAACAGGCTGTTGAGGGGAAGTGTCTGAGGACAGTAAACCTTTACTTTCCAACATCAGTGGCATGCAGTTCCCAAATGGAAGAGTAAAGGTTTACTGTCCTCAGACACTTCCCCTCGACAGCCTGTTACCCTTCATATGAAATCATCACTATCAAAATGTTTTACTTGAACTATGCTGTCAAAACAAACAATGGTATTTAGCCTCTCAGATTACAGCACTTATGCTCATTGTTGGCCTTTTGAGGTACGTTCCCATGTACAGACACTTGGGGTCAGGCTGTGACTGTGGAACATCTGCCTCTTCTTGTGTCCCTTTGGTCTGGAAGAACCCTAGAATGCAGAATGGCCCCGTTAGGCAGGAGGTGGGGTCACATCTCCCCCATCCCAACCCACAGAGCAGGTCAGGTACATTGTTGGGAGAAACTTGAATGGTGGGAAGCTCTATGCAGGCTGTGTAAATGGCACAGGCTAGTCCTTGTTGTCACAGAAGGGGTTAGAACCAACAGAGTGCAGTGACAGACATTTCTGTCAAATCAGTTGCTACTTTTGGACTAGTGATATTTTTGGTTCCTGTTGCAAATCTGGAGAATCCATTGACCAGCATCAGAACAAATCCCAACCCAGTTTATAGATCTAAGCTACAACGACACAGTCCAGAGACTTACGCCACACTCTTGATGTGGGGGCATTTTCTGAGGCTATCAGTCAGCTTCTGGGCTCCTGCATCAGTTATCTTGTTACACTGAACACTGAAGGAAAAAACACATTTGGTGGCTGTTAGTCTAGGACACACTAACCATCACAGTAATCAAACATCATCCTTGAGATAAAAGGAGATATGGGGATTAATTAAAAAACAAACAACAACAATTAGTCCTCAAAGAAAAACCCAGGTTGCCATCTGGTACTTGATTAAGACAGTCAATCTCCTGAGCCATCATCCCGTCAGTCCACACAAGTTCTCCATCCTCCTAATGTTCCACCTTCTTCTACCACTTTTCTTCCATCCCAAACTCAATCTTCTACTCTGTTCTCCCATCCAAAGTTGGCTTGTAATGCCTGGAAAGTCCCACCCCCACCTCCAACCCACTAGATTCCTAAAATCAGGAGGAAAGGAGCCTAGTACTGGCAGGATTAATTGTGACATGCTACACGGTTAATTATAAAGCATCTGAAGTGCTATGAAGTCACCTCAGATCCCTTCAGATTCTATGTGGTTTAGTGGCTCCTGGACATACAGTTATATCTGCAATGGTCCCTTAAATCTTTCTAATTGTTGGTAACTACATCTGGACCCAGCACACACACATTTCTCCTGTCCAAGGAAACTGGGGAAGCTATATAGCTTTCCTGCTCTCTCTTTTTTTTTTTAACAAAACAAATGAATCAGATAAGCTGTAGTGCCCTTAAGAATCTCACTGGCCTTCTCAAAATCCTGTGGCTATCACTGTTTGTAGTGGGTAAGAACTGTATGTTCTGAAAGGGGGAGCAGAATTGTCTTTCAGGCTTAACCATAAATACTAATGCTTTATTAGGCTCCATCTTGTAACCAAGCTTATGTCCTATTCATTGTCCCCTGGGTTTCCTCTTCCTATCCCAACCTGCCACCACAAAGCTTTCCCCAGTTATTCTCCCTCAATTCTCTCCTTCCCCTCTTCTCTCCGTTTCCACAAACACAGAGGTGCAAATTCCCAGTTTCCAAGCATTTGAAACTCCTCAGCTGATGGTAACAGCAATAAAATATTAATCTGCAAGATCAGATTTTAATAGTATCCAAGTAAGATTTTTTCCCCTTTATCCTCTCTGAAAATTTGATACTTACTGTAGCACCCTCAAAGATGCCATTGCAGGAAGTATTTTTGCTATATTTTCCGCTCCAGCATCACAAATGTAGTTATTGTACAAACTGCAGAAAATACAGACAGCAGGATCACCATTAAATAAAACAAAATGCTCACTAGTAAGTTAAAGAAAAGAATTCCAGACATGGCTGGTACGTATTAGGATATGATTAATTCTTATTAATTTGCAACCATTCTGTAGATTATGGTTTCAAGACATTTTAAATATCAAATTACAGTCCTATTGAGAGCCAGATATTCCCCTTATTCAGTTTATAAACATAAATCAAAAATAGGATTAGACATTTAAACAGATAACGAGAACATCATTGGCTATATTAGATACGATTCAAAAACCTGCAGAGGCTAAATCTTTATGCTTCAGGGCACAAGGGTTAGGAAGAAGCTTCCCTTAGAAGCAAATTATTCCATAATCGAACTGTAGGGTTTATTGTGCCTTCCTCTGAAGCAGAGGTGGGCAAACTATGGCCTGCGGATCGGCCGACCCTCCTGCCTGGCCCCTGAGCTCCCAGCCATGGAGGCTAGCCCTCAGCTCCTTCCTTGCTGTCCCTCCTCCCCCGCAGCCTCAGCTCGCTCCGCCACTGGCTCAATGCTCTGGGCTGCAGGGCTGTGAGCTTCTAAGCCCGGCCTGACCCAGGGCTCGGTGCTGCGTGGTGGCAACACTGTGGCTGGCTCCAGCTGGGCAGCGTGGCTGCAGCACCACCAGCCACCGGTGCTCCAGGCAGCGCGGTAAGGGGGCAGGGAGCAGGGGGAGTTGAATAGAGGGCAGGGGAGTTCGGGGAGTGGGCAAGGGGCACGGGTGTGGATAGGAGTCTGGGTGGTCAGAGGGCAGGGAACAGTGGGGTTGAATGGGGGCAGGGATCCCAGGGGGGGAATCAGGAATGAGAGGAGGGGTTGGATGGGGTAGTGGGGGACAGTTGGGGCAGGGATTCCTGGTGCAGTCAGGGGACAATGACGGGGGGTGGATGGGGCAGGGGTCCCAGAGGGCCATCAGGAAACAGGGGGTTTGGATGGGGCAGGAGTCCCGGGGCGGGCAATAGGGGCTATGACCCCCTCTCCTACCCGGCCCTCCATACAATTTCCAAAACCCGATGCGACCCTCAGGCCAAAAAGTTTGCCTGCCCCTGCTCTGAAGCATTTAATTCTGGCCCATGTCAGGCAGGATACTGGACTAGATGAACCACATACCCTGAGTCAAGTCCCAGCCTGTTGGGTGTAGTTTAGTTCTCTAGACCTTTATTCTGCTAAGTAGACCCCTGCAAAGCTTGTCACAGGATTGAGGCCTTGGACAGCAGTTCCATGTGGAGAACTATTGATCAGTGAGGAGCTCTGTGTATGGTTTAAAAGCAATGTACCTCTTGGTACATATTGCTAAGTTATGGACTTGTATCTCCATATCAGATTAAATTTTACATTTATCTTCTCCCAAATAAATAAGATCCGGTGCTGCTGGTGTTTAGGAACTATCAAGACAGAGGCCTCAATCCTGGAGCCCTTGCTCAAAGGCTTTCAGTGGGACTAACCATATGAATAAGGCCTGAAGCTCCAAGCCCATAGTGACTTCATTACAGTATGTGGGCGTTATTCATTCCAAGTATAGTCATTATCTTCTGAACTAAGGCACAGAGACACTTTATACAAAGCAATAGAATAGAATATAAACTCTCACCTAAGTGTCTTTAATGAGGATAAGGAAGGAAGAGCAGTAGCTAGTTGTTCTGCACCCAAATCTGTTATCTTGTTCTGTGATAAGCTATTATAATAAGATGTTCTTGTTAATAGTTCAATTAAACCAGGTTATCACAATGTTGGGTAATTTTTTCCCATGTTGCTCTAAAAATTTGACACTGAGATGCAACATGAGAATGTAACCCTATAACCACCACTACTCTGACATTTTCCCATCCCAGAATCATTTAAGATGATGTTGTCCTTCAAGATTATCTCAGAGAATACTGGGTCAATGTGGAGCAGTTCTGAGGACCATAACCAATATTTTTTTTGAAAGCTGATAAATCAGATAGAGGATTTAACCCTATCTGAAAAACAAGAACCTGAAATCTCCTCTTGGTGATTTTCAATGTCTAATGTATCTAAATGAACAAAATATATATTTTGCTAATTAGGTCAGACCCTGCCATCCATCCACACTCAAAGTCACCACTGCCTTCAATGGGTATTTCACATCTGGAGCAATGGCAGGATCAGACATTAAGAAATTTCTCTTAATATTTACTGTGCATTTGATATATTTCTCTGTAGTTCTTGTAAAAGAATTGGTGTACTATGAACAAGGCAAACATGGGAAGAATTAACTGCTTGCCTTGAAATGAAATTAGGAAGCCTCAAACGACAATCCCAACTCTGAGTGCCATAGGATTAGCCTATTTCTCTTTCCTGGCTCCCAGAAGTTGGCACTGTTAACCTTGCAACTTACTTCAACGTTTCCAGTGATGTCAGCTCAGACAATACTTCACAGAGACTTTTTGTTCCTTCATCTCCTATTTCATTTTCACTCAGAGCATCCAAGCTGCAGGACCACAAAGCAAGACATTACTAGGTTTCCTTTTAACTATTTCCTGTCCATTGACCATCTAAGATATCTGCTCATAAATTTGATTGGCTGCTTCTTTATAATGGACCCAGGCAATCAGGTAAGTGCCGGGCTTAAATTCCGCCGGAGCTGTGTGGAGTGAAGGCCTGGTAAATATTTTCAAACCCTCTGGAGTTTTTATAGCATGTTGGGGGAAGGAGGATGCTACGGGATATACTCTATAAGAATTTAAGCCCTGGGTAAGAGCAATCTTGCATATTTGAGCTCTTCTAATAAGCAGCTTGCATTGCTTTCCAAACTCAGAGCCTAAGAAGATTTTAAAGAGGAACAGAACTACATGACCCACTTCCTTTGATATGCAAATAGTAGCACTTAATGCCTCACTTACATTACAATAGGAACATTGTTAAAACAGTTATGAAATAGTTGTGTCCCAACTGAATTTCCTCCCCACATGTACAGAAAAAAAAATGATGCTATAACAATCATCTTCACTGCTTCCTCTCCTGGATTAGGGAGGAGAAAAACTGAACATCTTCTCACTGCACTTCCTTCTGGTGGAAGGGATTTTAGGTGGGGGACCATATGGCCCATTTTGGCCAGGACAGTCCCTTTTTTAAGTCCTGTCCCAACTGTCCCGACTTTTTTTGGCAAACAGGACAAATGCAAAGTTTGCCAAGAAAGTGGAGTGCAACCCCTAGCAGGATGTGTAGGAACTCGGAGAGGGGGAGGCGTGTGGCAATGCTAGGCCAGCCCCATGCAGGAGGGAGAGCTCAAGAGCAGCTCTGGCCTGACTGGCCCCGCATAGGCAAGTGGCAGGGGGTATTGGGTTGGCCCCATGCACCAGGGGTGGAGAAGGAGGCCTTGGGCTGGCCCCATGCAGGTGGGTGGCAGGGTAGGCTCAGGTTGGGCCCACATGCCAGAGGATGAGGGGTCTTGGGCTGGCCCTATGCGGGTGGGTGGCAGGGTAGGCTTAGGCTGGCCCCACGTGCCAGGGGATGGAGGGGGATTTTGGGCTGGCCCCATGTGGGTGGGAAGTTCAGAGAGGGCTCAGACTGACCCCATGAGTGGAGGGAAGCCTCAGGCTGGCCCCATGCAGGTGGGTGGCAGGGGGGCTCATACCGCCCCATATCCAGGGAGGAGATGGGGGCCTTGGGCTGGCCCTATGGGGTGTCCCATTTTCCCTTTGGGAAAATATGGCCACCCTAATTTTAGGAGTCTGGATTTGAGGCCATACCCCCCTCCTAATCTTATAGACCACACTGGGAGTCATGGAGCAGGAACCCATTTGAATTGTGCTTGCCTTTCCTGAAACATCAGAGAATGGCCACTGATAAAGTAGGATCTGGGTCATAATGGGATAATAAGCTGAGCCAGTAAGGCAGGATCCTGTGGGCTATTCTGTTGCCATCCATCATCTCGTGGAATGCCCCATACAAAGCAGTGGACAGTTCAGAGTGATAATCTATGGTAGAATATTGCCCTTTGTCTCTATGCTATTTTGTTTCCTGTTCAAAGGAACTTAAATATCTGGAGATAGTTGGCTTGACCTCAGTGTGAGAGGGAAGTATTGAAGGTTCAGTTATAAACAGCTATTTTTTTGTTCATGATAAAGGAATGGGTAAAAACACAGGGCAAAAGTGCGTTGTCATAGTATAATTAACAAATAGCTAACAGTATATATCCATACATAGATCATCTCTTCCAGAAAAGGAAAAGAAAAGCATTACCAGTGGCTTCACCACGAAGCATGTTAATTGCTCCCTTAGTGCTAAAGCAGTCATGATCCTCCAGCTAGCAGAGCTTAAAACTAAAAGAAATTATAGAGATCACAGCCATCAATCTGAAAGCAGTTTAAGAGGCTCTTGGTAACAACAATGAAAAACAAGAGGACGTGTTGTCAGGGCTCCTCTACAAGGCAGTGATTCAACAGCAAAGTTAGCTGTGGCCACAAAACAAAACAAAAAACACCCTGCCAACCTGAAGCTCCAGTCCTGCTTCCGCTGCCGAATGGCTAGAACTACAGTATTTCCAATAGTCATTGCAGTGATCAGCCACGCTCTTTGCTACAGTGGTGCAACCCCACTGATTTAATTGGAACGGTGTGTGATTAATGATCATTCCCACAAACAGTGTTCACAGGCTCAGGCTCAGAGTGATTTTCCTCAAGCCAACATAGAAAGTCAGTGTCAGAGCTGGGATTAGAACTAGAGCTGGGCAGAACATGCAGTTCTTTTGCAATCTAAACACTTCATGAAATCAGGATGATTTTTTGAGAATTTTGTTTTGGAAGAAAACCAAAAAATTTTCTAAGAATGTCAAAATATCCTGTTTTAACATTTTTGGAATGAAACCTTTCAATTTTTCATTTTAAAATGACTGTTTCAAATAGTTTTGCTTTTAATTGAATTATATAACAACATAATATACTGCACAAAAGTCTAAATTTAGACATCTGGATTTTGTCAAAATGAAATGTTTCAATTGACCCAAAATATTTTTTTTCTGCATTTTCTTGCAGAGAACTTTGAAATTCTTAGTTTTCATTATGATTTGTAACAAAGCCAAATTTTGAAATCTCAAAATCCTTCACTGAATGGAATTTCATCCTCTGCACTGCTCTAGTTAGAATGAAAGGGTTCCTGGCTCTGTTTGGAACTCAGTATATAGTCACTTAGGCAGTGTAGTCTGTTATTTTTAAATTTTAAGATAATATTTTGCTGTTTTTCAGATACGCTAAAAATGGTGGCGATACTCGGTGCGTCTATGTTTCTTTGATAATAATTTATTTGGCTCTGGTAATCATTCAATACACACAAATTTCTATTAATTTACAATTTATATAGCATTTTCAACCAAAGGTGATCGGATGAGAGGGAGATAATATCGGGACCCTTGGGGGTGGGGGGTGACACAAGCCGAATGCTGTGGAGAAAAAAAACAACAAAAAAAAACAAACGGCTTAGTGTTGTTGGCGGAACAAAATATCGGGACAAATTGCATACTGACCAAAGATCGGTTGGGATGCGAAACAAAACACCTAAATATTGGGACGGTCCCGATTTTATCAGGAAGCATGGTCACCCTGTGTATGCATGGTAACTAATGGCACCTCACAACCATGCAACAAGATAGGTAGATTATATCCACTTTGCAGAGAGAAACACTGAGGGTCAGATAGATTATGGGATCTGTCCAAAGACACAGTGGATCTGTTTGGCAGTGCCAGTAGGAGAACTGAGAAGCCTTGATGTCCAGGCTGCTACTCTAGCCAAACAAGCCATACCTCAGGCCAGGTCTACACTGCAATTTTAAATCGGTTTAATGGCCGATATACCGATTTAACGCTGTATCCGTTCACACGACGTCGTCATTAATATCGAGTTAACCGCCTCCTTAAATCGATTTCGGAACTCCTCCCAAACGAGAGGAGTAGCGCTAAATTCGATAGTGATAACTCGGATTACGGTTCGTGTGGACGGAAATCGACGTTATTGGCCTCCGGCGGCATTCCGAGGGCAATGCACTGACCGCTCTGGACCAGCAATCGAACATCAGGATGCAGCAAGGCAGTGAAACAGGAAAAAGCTTGCGGACTTTTGAATTACATTCCTGCTTGCCCAGCGTGGAGCTCTGATCGACACGGCTGGCATGCAGTCTGAAATCGAAAGAGCTCCAAGCATAGGACCGACGGAAGATACTAGTCTGAATCGCTGTATGGGGAACCAAATCTGTTTGTATCCAGCTCCGTTTACAGACCACGAAATGCCAAAGCGTTTAAGAGATTAAAACTCCAGATCAAACAGCGCGTGTGTGACAAGCGTTAAACGGAAGCCAGAGACTCCAAATGGTACGCTCATGAAGGAGGGAGGGGTAACTGGAGGACTCCCACTATCCCACAGTCCACAGCGGCTCCAAGAAAATTAATTCATTCTTGGCTGAACCCAAGTCCGTGTAGTTCCATAACAGCATGTGTCCGCACAGTGCGTTCAAGGCAGCTCTCCAGTCTGCGTTCCCCACCCCACCACCAGGGCTAAACAAAAGGAGAAGCACACTACATCCTTGACTACTTTCTACGTCACCTATGTGTACGGAATGCTCTGGAGATGGGATGCTTAACAACAGGTGAAAGCGCCAAGAGCCTCCTCCTCCATCTCCTCCTCCCTGGTGGTAGATGTGTGCAGTCCTGCACCATCCACGGAGAAACATGGCTGATAAATGCCCAAGCGATCCCCAGAGGCAAATTTATTCGGTCCATACT
>NC_133777.1:23214941-23230520 GCF_003597395.2 Chelonoidis abingdonii
GATCCCACTGTGGACGCGCTAAACCGATTTTATTAGATCTGTTTTGTAATATCGGTTTAAGCTACTTCGAAATAATCGTGCAGTGTAGACGTACCCTCAGTTTGTAAGGTTACCTATTTTAGAGCAGAACCCCCCCCCCCACAGTGTTTGCCTGGAGGCTGTTTATAGTTAAGTTCCACCCACCACTATCCATGGACAGTTGGATAAAAAAATATCACTCACTCTAAGTGTTGGAGAGATGGAAATGCTGCAAGAATTTCAACAAGCTTTAAGAATCCCTGAAGGCCACAGGTTGGACCCAGTCTGCAAGAAAAAACACTATGGTCATTTCACAGTACACAAACAGCATAACATGTGGTTTTGGTTTTGTTACCAGCATTCATTTTTCCATACCACAGACAAGATTATGCCATTCATATTTAAGAAAAACTCTTTACTGCCTCATTAACTCTGCTTAAGAGGTAATGCACAATATGGCCCTACGACATTAGATCAAATATAGCAGCGGTTCACACAGGAGAAATGTTGCACACATTTTCCTCTCCCTCATTTTTCTTTGCAACTCTCTTCTCATTCATATCTGATCTCACCTTATTGTGTATTTCTTGCTATTTCAGATTTCTCTCATTTAAAGTATTTTAAACTGATCAAAGTTATTTTTGTCTCCCCTCTTTTTAAAAGAAAATTCTACCACAGGCTGCATGCAACTTCCATTTCAATCAATGGGTCACATTCCAGTTCATATTACACCAGTGTAAACTGAGTAAATCCATTGACTTTAAATGTTCTTACTCCAGATTTACACCAGCTTAACAACTGAATTGACCCTTGGTTTTTAATCAGTCCTTGTTCACATCAAACTCATTGATTTCAGTGGGAATTCAGCCTGAGTAAAGAGATTTGGATTTGGACCCAGAATACAGACAAGTTTGGGGAAAGAAATGGAGAGGAAATGGGGAGAGAAAATACTGAGAATTCAGAGGTGGGGCCAAGCAAAGGGAAAGCTGCAAGACTTAACTTTAAATTGTATGTAGGCAGCAGGAAGTGGAGGTGGGGGTCACATGTTCTCCATGACACTGGTACAACTCCCACTGAAGTAGCTTTTCTGAACTGGAGACTATATTAACTAGCACAGTAGTGTCGCACTGGTGCAACTGAGAGGAGAAATCGGCCCCCAACAACATTAAAAGCAAATATTTGAGTGTAAGCGCCACCTGCATTTGGCAGCTGCATGGAGTGAATGCCACAAGAGTGATTCCCACTGGATGTTTGAGTGTGCATAAGTTAATCATTCCTTCCAATTCAACATTATTTCTTCCTATTCCTTTCTCAGAAAGAGGGAAGAAAATAGTTTTTAGTCAGCAGATATACACTGACATGCACCCAGTATTTGCTGTCACCATGACCTACATGACGTAATCAGCTATAACAGAGGGCTTAGCACAAACACACATTCACGTCAAGAGACTTAGATGGGAAAGTAGAGCAGTTTTGTGCAGGAATCTTTTCCGATTTGGTTGGATTATGGCCAAGACACGGTACAACACTAACGTAGACACTGAGTAATGATGCAGCTCATCTGGCTTCATGTGAATGGAAAGTGACCTCATTTGTTTGTCAGTCATTGGATTACATCATCGAAATTTAGCATGAATGAGAAATGGAGAATGACATTGCTAATAATGAGGGGAAATATCTTCAGTGTATTTTACAGCTGAAGGAAGGAGATCTTCAACTGGTGTATAACAGCATAGCTCTGTTAAAGTCAATGGAGGTATGTTGATTTACAGCAGTTGAAGTTATGGCACTAGGAGTTTCTGTTTTTTGCCATAAATTAATAATCCTAGTTTAGATCAGCAGAATACCGATAAAATGGGGTTTACGTCATATTTTTACCATAAACGTACTGTAACAAACTGTAGATAACAAATGATTATTTTAACAGTCTTAAAAACTTCAGAAGTATTTCAGCAAATGGAGAGGGGTGTTACTTACGCAAATTCTAGTTTTCTGAGGTTTTTGATAGCAGGAATTTCATTAATATTGCAGCCAAATGCCTCTTCAATGCTAAATAAACCATAATAGAATAATTGTAGCTATTAGAAACAGTTTTTAATAGATGTAAAAACCCCATTGTTTCACAGAGAATACTAATTTGTGCAGAGCCAGGTTATTTGCTCTAAAGGTTTATTAGAAATAACATTTTTAAAACAAAGTATTGTTTGATCTTAACAGGAGGAAGAAAGTATAATATAGCAGAGAAAGTATTTCTAAAACTACAGTATATATAATCTACATGCATAAAGGCTTAGATAGGCCTATCTTATCCCGGACTGCTTTGCTGCTAGGGATGCGAGGTCCAGTGTGCTCTGCAGCAGTCTCTGCCTCACTCTCTCCTGTCCTGTCTTTTTTGTCCACCCAAAGTTCTTAGTTCCAGTTTTTCTCACTTGGATCACTCTGGGGTTATAAAATAGGACACCAACCCCCTCCCCCACATCCAGGACCAAGCCAGATGGTTGAACTCATCATAGCCAGAGGTAAAATTTCAAAGTGAGTCACATCTGCCAGTGCCAGTAAATTGGTGGCTATCTGGAGCTAATATATTCTTTCCTGCCTACGTGCAATAATCTCTGCTTGAATTAACCCCTGTACTCATATAACAAAAACAAACAGATGGAACATACAACATTCACAAAAGACAAGATCAGAACAGTGACTTCCAGTAACTGCTTTCATTGTGCATGCTTGAAATTGTAATTAGCCCACCGATTGGATCGTTTGTAGGGACTGAATCCAGGACCTCTGGCTCTGAAAGTACAAGTCTTTATTGCCGGAGATAAAAGACTGGCTCTCTTAGCTCACAGCCAATAGCAGACTCTTGCCACTACAGGGAAGAACCACGCTGACAATGTGGGATATATAATTAAAAGGGATTAGAAAATAAGGGATTTAAAAATTATAGGTAAAAGACCTGAACTAAAAAAAACCCACCAAAAACCAAGCTGCCAATTGTCTTCTTTGAGGGCATTTCAGTACAAAGATTAAGTGGGACCCTCACCCCCCCAAAAAATTATCACTACATATAACAGCAGAAAAACATGGATGGGACAACAGAGCATTTTTCGCATTTATTTGCTCTGTGGACAAATGGAAACTTCCCTCTCCTGGACTGTTACTACACCAGGGCCTTTCATAATTTATAAACACTGAAGTGCAAATAAGTCATTAATTCTGATAGGATCTTACCAGTGGGTCATTTTCTCTTGTATCTGTACAAGGTCAGAAAGGTCACGGATGTCCTTCATAGTTTCTGCCTTAAAGGGATCAATATCAAATTTCTCAACTGAAATCTTCAGCAGCTCATATTCCTTTGTTTGCTCTAAGGACTCCCACAGCCTGACTGTGTCACTAAGGGAGGTCCTGTAAAGTGTCAAAACACAAGTTTATTGAGTCCCTGCCCTTGCATGAAAAGGTCTGTCCCACTATAATGCTCATGACACAATTACTAACAAGAAATAACTAACCTGAATGATGTCACATTCTTTAGGCCAACCAGGTGTTTCAGCCCTTGTAGGTTAATGCCGCTGTTCCGCAAATCCAAGGAAAACTCCTTTGGGGATCTTTTTAAAATAAAATGCAGAACATAGACATCAGGGGGTGTAAGAAGAGTGCCCAGAAAAGAAAGTTCAGCCTTGATCCTTAAAGCCACATGCTGCAAAAGGTAGCTGTCCTGTGTTTCATAAACACAGTGGAGCAGCTCAAGTAGTTTTTCTGGATAGAGATCACTTATCTGTATTTTTTTAATATATTTTAAGAGCGTTTTCTGCTTCTTGGTTATCATTTTCATTACATGCTCATCTGAAAGAGAGCAGAGGAATGGATCATGCCGGAGGTACAATAACCCAGGCAAGAATCGAGGCACCAGGTCTAACCAATTATGAGGCTTTTTCTTCCTGGCTGGTAGGGAAAGGTACTTTGTGAGGCTTTTATCCTTGATGTCTTCTGAGAGCAACAGATGAAGCGCACTCAGAAAATTTTGGATAACGAAGTCTGAGAACGCACTTCCAAATTCTTCCTCCCCATTTCCTGAATGTTTTGGGAACGTAAATGGCAGTACTAAGCCATATTTCAGAGCAAACTCCTTAACTTCTTTAGAGGGAAAAAGACTGCTCTTCAGGGCATTTTGATTCTTTTCTCCAAGATACCAGGCTAACTGAGCTAGCCTGGTAACGTGCTGTTGATTTCCTATGGCTGTCGCATCTGTTTGTGTAGGTATCAGCTTTTGCTGAAGGTATTTTACAAAGAGGCTGGTAAGTGTTGGAGGCAGGTCTTTGTCTCCCATTTCAAACATCATTTCACATAGAAAACAAATGAATCTACACATGACGGGACTGTAGCAGTGACTGAACAGATATTGACAATTTGTGATTAATTTCACTGCGTCATCACTGTACGGTAGCCCTTCAAAATATCTGGCTATGTATAATTCTACCTGCTGTGGAGAGAACCCTATCATTTCGATAATCTTGTCCACTTTGGATAAATACTGATTAAATTTGTCCTTGGGTCTTGCTGTTAGCAATAAAGTACAGCCACTGAGAATCTTCTTCTGGAAGAGCCCTGCAAATAGCTCCCTGATGCTGTACAGCTCCTTGTAAGACTGACAGTCTGGGTAATGTGTAAAGCCATCATGATCCTGCAACTCTTCGAAACCGTCGAAGATGAGGAGGACTTTGCTGGGATTTTGCAGTATGTATTCAAAGACTTCATCGCTTCCCTCTCGAGGTTTGACAAAGAGCTCAAGAAGCAGGTCCTTCAAGCTGTATTGTTTCTCAGGCAGGCTCAGTCGTCTACACTCAAACCAAAAGACAAATTCAAACTGAGAAAACTTTCCATTAGACCAGTCTTGGCAGATCTTTTGAACAAGAATGCTTTTACCCATTCCTGCCTTTCCCAACACCACAATGACTTTGGTCTCTAGTTCTTTCCCTCCTAGGACTTGAAATATTTGGCTTCTTTCTATAGCTGCTTTTTCCTTCTCTTCTAAATTGTATATTACCAGCTCCTTCTCCATCACCTTGATGACATTTTTGCCACTCTTTGTTTCAGTTTGACCTTGCATGAGAGCCCCATCAATGTAAAGGTGATCAAGGGTTACTTCACGGTCCATGGCCATGAACTTGCACACATCTTGAAAATAATCCTTAAGTGATGTGCAGAAAGCTTCCACTGGCTCTAGAAAAACAAAAGCACAAGTGAGCTGAAGAATCAAGTATTTGAAAGGATATATGGACTCAACATAGCTTTTAGATGTTTTAAACATGTAAGTTATAATGTTCTTTAAATGCACCAACATTCTGGCCCCTGGCAGTTTTCAGAAAACATTTAGTTCCTAAAATATAGCAATGACTGAATTCCACTCAGAAAGTTTTGAACAGCTCCACAACTGTTGTACAAGACATTTTCCCCACAAAAGACAAATTATTCGAGAGCAAAACTTGATGTTTTGGTTTTCCACAGAGTTTGCAAAGCAATTTAAGGTTAAAGGGGATTGAAACTCACTTGGTCTTTTGCGAATTTGTTCAGAAGGAACAACAGGAATTTGTGATATCTCATTGGACATTTCTTCTTCATCTGAAGGAAAACAAGTAATCAATTTGAAAAACAGACTCAAATATTCACTGATTGAACTTTTCCAATGTCAGCAACGTGACTAGTTAAATGGGGTAGAATCCTGCTACATAACAATTGATGTCCTAACTTAAGGTGGGAATATTTATCTATTTCAGTGATAAAAATGCACACAAATCATGTTAAGGTATGACAGACAAAAAATAAGGAAATCCTTAAGATAAAGCAGACACTTCAGTCAGCATTCATCATTCGGTGAGGTTAATTATTGTAGCTATTTCAATGTTATAGAAGAGCATGACTGTTCTGATACCCTATATGGAGCAAGGCCATGGAGAAACATTACAGCTCTGTTCATGACACTCATCACCATCCCTTTCACATATCGGCATTTTGACTGCATTCATGTTCACACTTAAGACTTATTTATGTAATCAAAAGGAATAGCTTCAAAGTAATCACACAATTGTAGTTAGAATTGAGTAGCTAGGTATTTAGGGTGAGCATTATATACAGGTAACATCCTTGTGAAAATTCAGTTGGGGGATTCACTCTGCATTATGTCATACATACAAAGTATTATAATCATAAAGTAGGGATATAGGGGTTTTTAAATAGGGTAGTATCTACCTGTAAGATCAGTCACAGCTGCAGTCTCTGGCATATAAGCAAATGGGCCAATGGAGGTGTTTTTGTCAGGAGACCCCAAAATGCTTTGGACAGCCAAGTCCACTTGAGCTGAAATAATGCATTTGACAAATTATTTATACGGTGAATAAAACTCTTATCAGTATTATCTCTAAATGAAAACAAAGAGTTAGCTGACAAAATACTAAGGAGGACTCTATGTCCACAGCATAATTTTAGTTAAGTCAAAAATTCTGAGAAAGTCTTTCAACATGATCAAACAAACTATCCATTCAGGGAGTCAAACGCTGCCTCTAAAGGCACACTGGAGCCTCCATTAAAACAGATGGAAATTCCAGGAGTACTTCCAAGAACTGCAATACTTTCTTACAGTGTTTTCTGAGTTGTGATGTCACATTGAACATAGCTGAGTAGGACAGAAATTTCTGTCAAATGAGTCAGTGCCTAGAAATAGCTTACATTTGTGAAAAGACAATCCCTAATAAAGACATGTAAAGGGTACATTTTAAAAGGATTTAAGAATATTCAGTATTTTCCTGTTAGATTGGACAGCTAGAGGGACCTTTTCCACTGATCCCTTTTCAGTAGAGGTGTTATACAATATTGTAAGAAATCTCTTCTCTGGAATGCACATTAACCATGGGCTTTGGTAAAGGCTCAGAAGGCCTTTTAATCTCAGGATACGTCTACTCTACCCACCAGATCGGTGGGCAGCGATTGATCCAGCGGGGACTGATTCATCGTGTCTAGTCTAGACATGATAAATTGACCCCTGAGCGCTCTCCCGTCAACTCCTGCACTCCAGCTCAGCGAGAGGTGCAAGCAGAGTCTACGGGGGAGCAGCAGCTGTCGACTCACCACAGTGAAGACACGATTGGAAGTCGATCTAAGTACGTTGACTTCAGCTACGTTATTCATGTAGCTGAAGTTGCATAACGTGGATCAGTTCCCCTCCTCCCCCCAGTGTACACCAGGTCTCAGTGTCAGACGTTCTGCCCAGAGGTCATGAATGGACACCTAGGACAAACTCAGACCCATCAGGAAGTGGTATCTTCCTACAGGAGCCAACGGAGCTGTACCCCTCATATCAGTCTGAGTTTGCCACAGTTACCAACTCAACTGCCAGACTCTTTCTTTTGAGATCACCCGTAGGGCTTGTCTACACAAACATGAGAAGCCTGCTGTGCACTATCTATCTGCTGACACACACAAATAGTTCATTAATGTGTCATGTTAATAATGTTAGTGTGAGTCCTACCATCGCTTCAGAGGGGTAACCTAATTACCTTAACAAAGAGACAAGTAAGGGGTTATTTGATCACAGTCGATAAGTACCTTCATGGAGAGCAGACATTTCAGAAAAGAGTGCTCTTCAATGTGGCAGACAAAGGTATAACAAGACCCAATGGCTGGCAATTGAAGCTAGACAAATCCAGACTGGAAATAAGGCACAAATTAACAGTGAAGGTAATTAACCATTGGAACCACTTCTCCGTCACTGGCCATTTAAAAATTGAAACTGGATGTTTTTCTAAAAGATCTGCCCCAGTTCAAACAGGAATTAATTTAGGGAAGTCCTCTGGCCTGTATTATACAAGATGTCAGACTGAATTACTACAATGGCCACTTCTGGCTCTTTCATCTATCAGTCTATGGAAAATATACGAGGCTGCAGATCTTCTGTTGGGAGGCAGGAACTCTAGCTGCATCATCTGGATAGTGGAGTAAACTAGCCACTGCTCCTTTGGACGCTACAGGGTAGAAAGCCCACCAACACCTCCTGGTGTAGCCTATTAATGGACTTTGCTTTCCAGGAGACAAGGAACTATGGCAGTAGCACAAAGAAACACCTTCACTACCCCCAGACATCAGAACCAACTTCAGTTAGCTCAATTTTCTGCAAGGGAATGGAGTTCACTGTTGAACGGAGGTGTGGTGGCTGACTAGGAAAGGGTAAAGCAGATTATTAGGTAGTAAGTAGGAACTGAATGCAGGAATGGATTAAACATAATTATGGGAAAGGTTGGAAGGAGGCAGTGAGTGAATGGGAGGGGTTAAAGGACTGATCAGAAGCAAATAGATAAGAATAAGAGAATGGAAAACCGAAGGGAGTCTATAGCCAGGCATATAGAGAAGGATTAAGTAGTAATAAAGCAAATAAGGCAAAATGTAATAGCAAAATTGAGGGAGAGCAAATAAATAGTTGTCATGCTGCCTCCTTCTCTGCTCCTGGGTCTGGATGTTTTCCAGTTGGACTGTAAGCTCAAGGCAAGGACTCATCTTAGGATGGAAAATGCCCGATTTATTTTGATGTGCTGTGTAAATTAACAAAAATGAGTGGGTGCAATTGGTGAGCCCACAAAAATGTGTGTGTAACCTTTACAATTACTCCTACAGAAACCTGAAGGAATTTATGGATCCATCCACTGGGTCACCTTCAAAAATTTCACCTTCCTCTTAGGTGCTTTTAACTGTATAAATAGCCACTAGGGGGCAACCACACCTACTGTAACTAAGCAGCAATCTTACGTCTGACGAAGTGGGTATTCACCCACAAAAGCTCACGCTCCAAAACGTCTGTTAGTCTATAAGGTGCCACAGGATTCTCTGCTGCTTAAGCAGCAATAGTAGCAGTCAACAATGGAGATACCGTCTAGGCACCAAAGCCTGGAAGTAACCCACAATCAAAAACTTACAGCAGAGCTCCCTGGACTAACTAACACTGAGGGGAAAAGTTTCTGAGAGCAGACTGCTACTGCAGCTGGGAACTATTTATAGCCTGAATAAGGCTCTCTTTTGTTTATTATGAACCGATTTCTGTATCTGTTGTTTGACTTCTCCAATTAGACTTTGGAGAAAAAACTTTTAGTAAAAGAGGGTTGGCTTTTCTGTGTTGTTGCTGTTGTTTTTGTTGGACCATGTTAACTGCCAGTTAACTTACAGCCCAGTAAAGCAGTTAGTGTATAAAGCACCAACGCAGTTTCTGATCTTGATGGTGATGGGATAATTGTTAAAGCATGATTCTGTAACCATTTTGGAAATATTAAAGTGCAGGACTTTGGGGGGTAATGCAAAGGATATGGCCACTTCTGGACACACACAACTCTGTAGCTCTAATGCTTGACTAAACAGACATTTCTGCCTAGTGCCCTGGCTTAGACTGAGCTGTTAGGGAAAGGACCGTGAGCAATGTTAGCAAATGCAGGTAATCTGTTATAAGAAAAACATGTGCAAACTGTGCAGGAAAAACTGGTTTCTGTGTACAGAGAAACAATCTACTGTCTATGTTATATATAGTATCTATGTTTCAGAGATAGTGGACAGAAGAAAAGCCATCCTGCACTTACCAGCCAGGGTTGTGGAGAAAGCTGGTGATATCTGTAATGTTTCAGTGGGGGAGGAGGACACTAGAAATAAAAAAAGCAAGTTAATAGCTTTCTCTGTACAGCTACAAACAAATGTGATGAAGATCTGTGGTGCTTTATAGATAGAAATGATTTTATTTTCTGTCTCTGAAAAATGGCTGAAACACTACTGCATAACTCACCTGGATATATTATAATATTGGATGCACCATTCCCTATCGGCAAATTAATTATCTGCTGAGGAAGAACTGCAAAGCCGGATATCATTTGGATCCCTTTAGCACCAACAAGCAGACAGTCTGGGTTGGAATTTCCAGAAGACACTGGAATTAAGAGTAATAGAGTTACTCAATTTTTAAGCACCTCGATTCCTAATAGTGGGCTACAGCCCTTCCTGCTCTCAGTGGTGTTCTTTATGCACATTCTCATTTGGAGCATTCAGAATGGCAAAAACCTAGTGAAAATTCATAGGGTACTGTAAAGATTGAAGAGTTCATTGCCAAAGGCATCCCATAGGGAGACATACTATTTACAGTTTACATAAAACATTAAGGCTGATGGCGCCCTTGGCGTGGTTTGTGACACTGCAGGCTAATGTGCATGAGGCTACTGTATGTAAATGAATGCATTAAGGAGTCTGAGATACTGTGTTGCCCTCAAAGTGATTAGGAGACTCACGCATTACCACAGCCTTTCCATGTGATTACGCTCACACTGCTACATGCACCGGCAGCAAGCAAGCATTACTCCTCTGGATAGAATCAGCCCAAGAGTGCGTTCTGATGATGCACTGCTTGTAACCTGATCACCTGTCACAGCTCTGCAGCATGTAGAGCTTCCGTAGAGCTGGTGCTGTGTTAACTAATATCAGCTACCTAAAGTCAAGTTCTCAGTTGCCTCCAGACTCAAAGCTGTAACTCCAAACATTCCCTGGCTCATTAGATTTTGACAAATATAGCAGTTGTACAAATCATAGCAAAACTAACTGAGTCTACAAAGCCTTTCCCAGGGACGCTGGCAGAAAAACCAAAGTCAAAAAGAATTATAAAAACTTGTTGAAGCACTGCTCTTACAGGAACCTTTAATTTTACTGACCACCATGGAATGAATTAACCAACCAGTTTTCTGAGTGCTGCATTCAAAAGGATTTTCACACTCACTTTCCCTTTGACTGAGCAGAGGAAGAGTAGTTTCTAACAGAGGAGGAGGGTAAGGAGGAATCCCTGCCTCTCCATCTTGTGGCACATGCTATCAGCAAGGAATGAAGGGGAGCCAGTTTTACTGCCCCACACTGAGAGGATTGGAAACAGCCTCCCAGCAGCCCCTTACAACCGTATGGGGTACAGAGAAGCCCCACCACCATGTCCTGATGTGAAGGAGATGGATGCATGCTACAGAGAAGGGTTTGGGGGAAGAGTTTCACATTTTCTTTCTATTGTGTAGGGGTAGAAAGCTGTAGCTATACTGTACATACCGGGCATCACAACATTTTTTCCAGTTGGATGTATACTGGTAACAGAAAACTGCATGTGCAGGTGAGACAAAGAGGTGGAGTTAGCTGGAGAGCTGTTCAGAGGCTCCGCTACAAAACTGCCATTCACTGTAGACCCGGGGGACTCCACTTTAAAAAGCAAACAGTGTTAAAGGATGTTAGTTTCTTACAAAAGTCAGACAGACCACAGAAGATCTTGCAGCATAAGACATAAGTCACCTGATATTCATCAAATCAGCAAAGTGTTTTGACCTGCCAAAAAACCAGTATCCAAACTCTGAAGTCTATTGACGTGTTTAGCAGAACTTCATGTAGCAGCCAGCTAATATGGCAGTAGCATAGGTGACGAGTTATATGGGCTCGAGGTGCCCAGGCTCCAGGAATATTCAGGGCTGGGGGTCCTGCTCCAGCAATATTTGGAGCTGGGTCTCTCCCCCGGCCCTGCCTGGATTGGGCCCTGGCCCCCGCGGGTCTCCCCCCACCACCCCGCCGCGTCCCTCCCTGGAGCGGGTCCTGGTCTCCGCCTTCCACCCCTCCCTCTACGTCCCCCCTCCGCCGCGTCCTTGCCTGCTCGTAGATCGGCTCCAGCAGAACTGCTGTCTGCTGCCCCAGGGTCCTAGCGCCTGCCATCCACTAACGGCAAGGCAGAGTGCCCTTACCTTGCTCTTCTGCCCTAGCCCTAAGCCTCTCCAACGCCCCAAACCCTCATCCTCAGCCCCAACCCTCATTCCCCTGCAGCCTGATCCTCTGCCTCAGCGTGCACCACCTCCCCCTTCCTACACCCCCACCCCCAGCTGAGCCTGCACCCAAACTCCATCCCAAAACCTGCAGCCCTCACCCCCTCCTGCACACCCACTCCTTTCTATGCATGCTACATAGTAAACAGTTTGATAGGCTGCATTGCTATGTGCACTATTGACTCATTAAAGCAATCAGAGAAATAGTTTTAAATGTAAGAAATATTTGTCCTTGTTTATTTTGAAATAATCTGCTAATGATACAGATACAATACAGTAACTCCTCACTTAAAGTTGTCCTGGTTAACGTTGTTACATTGCTGGTCAATTAGGAAACATGCTCATTTAAGGTTGTGCAATGCTCCCTTAATGTTGTTTGGAAAGTCGCCTGCTTTGTCCACTGCTTGCAGGAAGAGCAGCCCGTTGGAGTAGCTGGAGGGCTTGGAACCAGGGTGGACTGGCAGCCCCCCTATCAGCTCCCCGCTCCCCTAAGTTCTCTGTGTGGCAGCTGCCCAGCAGGCTGTCAATCAGCAGTTCAGCTGTCCCTCCCCCCACTGCCATGTGCTGCTCCTGCCCTCTACCTTGGAGCTGCTCCTGGGAACCTCCTGCTTGCTGTGCAGGGGGGAGGGAGAGAAGGGGGCTAATATCAGGGTGTCCCCCTCTCCCTTGCTCCTGCCCCCTGCTTACCCCATCCATAGAGCAGAGGAGACACAACAGGGCTCAGGACAGAAGGAGCTGGAGGCCCTGGAGGTTTTTCGCCTTCCTCTGTAGCATGAGGCATGGGTCACTTTCTGGAGGATTCTCTGCAGCTTGAAGTCTTCAAACCACAATTTGAGGACTTCAATAACTCAGACACAGGTTAGGGGTTTGTTACAGGAGTGGGTGGGTGGGATTCTGTGGCCTGCATTGTGCAAGAGGTCAGACTAGATGATCATAATGGTCCCTTTTGATCTTAAAGTCCATGAGTCTATGAGCTTGCTGGCCGCAGCTGCTCTCTCAAATTCCTGATATATTTAAAAAGGCAGTGTACTTAGAGTGAGGTCAGTGTACTTAAAGGGACAATGTGTCTCACTCTCACATACATGGTATGTGTCTCTGTCTCTGTCTCTCTCCCCTCTCTCCATTCATGCTGCCTTGTAGAGTGTGAGGCTACATTAACAACAATGTGCTAACCCTTGAGGGCTCAGCCAAGTTCTAGTTCAACTTTTAGTAGTAAGGTATTCCCTGGGAAATATCCCACCCTCTTCCACCCTCTGACTCCACCACCTCAACCAAGCTTCATAATCATCATTGATGAGTATAGTATTAAACTGTTTGTTTAAAATGTATACTGTATACAAGTTTTTTGTCTGGTGAAAAAAATTTCCCTGGAATCTAACTCCCCCCCCCCCATTTACATTAATTCTTATGGGGAAATTGGATTTGCTTAACATCATTTCACTTAAAGTCGCATTTTTTAGGAACATAACTACAACGTTAAGCGAGGAGTTACTGTACTGTACATTTTGGTTTTGCTAATCCCAACACTTCCAGTATGTTTGGGCAAGTCTCTAGTTCATAGTGAGGGTACCAATACGGTAGGATTTCTTTGGAGTAATCTCAGCTGTAAATAATAAATATATAAAGATAAGTAATAACAATAGGTGGTCCTATTTTATTTAGAACTTGGGTAAATATAACCCCCTTTTGCATTGTTGGCATATATTGAATTTTCAAAGGACTGGTATGGTATGTTTGGTTTTACAGGGTTACTCAGTTGCTCTCACTTTATCAAATGCAAAATGAAGTTACGAGGCATTTTCAAAGTGCTCACCTCTTTTCAGGCAGCTAGGTCTTACATCCCCAACAGCTCTGCTGCCTTCTGTACATACTTGTTCTGTCACCCTCTTTGCTGCATCTGTTAAGATGGAGACAGTGACACTATCTGAGCAACCTCCATAAATGCCACAAAACTATGTCCTACTTTGCAAAATGTAAGTATTAGCTCTATAGCTGTGCCTCAGATTGCACACTACTGCACAGGTTGTGAGCTGCCTGGACCCAGGGATCAGATGTGCATTTATAGCGTTTATCACCCCCATTCTCGACGGAGATTGTAAGCATTACTGAAATACAAATACAGCCTTAGAAATGCATGATATAACAAAAGAAATTGCATGGGTGGTTTAAAGTCAATACTGAGGGTTAATCCGCAGGCAAATTTAACATGATCTGGGAGCTTCAGTACAGACAGGGAATGTGCTACCTGAATAAACCATGACTAGCAGGTAGCAATTCACCAAGGACTTTGTTTAGTTTTTCAAGTCTATCAAGTGTATTTTCCACATTAGGGGTGGTACAATACCCTTGCTTTATTCACAAAACTTCAACTGACACTGTGATGGGCTACCTTGTGCATGGCTGGCCCTTCTGAGACCATTTCCCAGTCTGAGTGCACCCTTTTCAAGTGACAGGCCCATGCCTCCTGCGATGGGGATCCTGCAACCCTGCGACTCTCTGACTGGGCTTCTGCATTGCACCCCCACAGGGGTGGCTCTAGGCACCAGCAAAGCAAGCACCTGCTTGGGGCAGCCCATTTGCAGGGGCGGCAGAGATCCAGCATGGGAGCTGAGAACCAACAGGGGGCTCTGGGAGCTGTAGTTCCTTGGTTAGCTCCCTGCCTATAGAGCCAGCCCTGGAGCATGGAAAGAACTACATTTCCCAGCATTTCCTTGGCCACTACCAGCTGGAAAGGAAGGAGGGGGACCTCATGCGGTACCATGCTGTGAGTGCCGTGAATGGTAGGGAGACCATATTTTAACATTCAGAAAACAGGACCCTCCACGGGGAGGGAAGTCCCACCCTGCCACCACCCACTCCTTCCGACTGCCCCCCACAGAAACCCCAACACATCCAACTCCCCCCCTGCTCCCTGTTCCCTGATCACCCCCTCCCGGGACCCCTGCCCCTAACTGCCCCCCAGGACCCCACTCCCATATCTAAGCGTCCCTTCTCCTTGTCCCTAACTGCCCCCTTCTGAGGTCTCCCCAACTTCCCCCCTAGGATCCCACCCACTACCTGTCCCCTGACAAACCCCTGGGACTTCCATGCTTATCCAACCACTGCCTGTCCCCTGACTGCCCCCCTGAACCTCTGCCCCATCCAACCCGCCCTGCTCCCTGTCCATTGAATTCCCCCCCGGAATCCCCTACCCCTTCTCCAACCCCCCAGCCCCCTTACTGTGCCACTCAGACCAGCGTGTCTGGCTCCGCATAGCGCCAGACACACTGCTGCATACATGCGGCCGTGCTCCCCCACAGAGCCCACAACCCTCCCCCCTAGCACCTGCCTTCCAGATTTGAACACCTCAAAATTCAGGAGTGCTCGAGCTCAGTTTTGGCAGCTGTTACTTCATTTCTCCCAAATCAAATACATTGATCCACTGTAACTTGCTGTAGAAAAACTAGGATAAAATTGAGCAAGAAATGCTTCCCAGTGGTTATCAGGACTGGAATTGCTATTTTCAACAGCCATTGCCTTTGTTTGTTTGTTTATTTAAAAGGAAGACAGTGATATTGCATTGGCGAATTCCCCATAGAAACAAAGAGTGGAACAAAAGAATAATAAAGGCACCTCAACTTTTCCTCATTTATGGAGGACAGTCTTATAATATGCATCCAGATATCCTCCAATCACACAAGCTGAAAATTGTTCCACTTTACTGCAG
>NC_133777.1:23230663-23431605 GCF_003597395.2 Chelonoidis abingdonii
AAGGGGGAAGCCCAGTGCTGGGGCAGCAGGGGGTGTGGGTAGGGGGGGAGATCCCAGGGCTGGGGCAGCAGTGGGGTTGCAGGGGGGAGCCCAGGGCTGGGACAGGGGGCAGCCAAAATTTTTTTGCTTGGGGCAGCAAAAAACCTAGAGCCGTCCCTGCACCCCCATGGCTGCTGTGATATTTAGCAAGCCCTGGAGGCTTGACACCTGCAAGAGTTTTCCTTTGGGAGTCTGTGGGCATTGACAGTTTGCAGCGACACAGAAGCAGCTTCGTCAAAACAACGTATGATTTATTTGCAAAAGGGCTCGCAGCACTCAAAGCAATGGATTTTAAAGCAAGTGACTTACCTACACCTGGCCACCCACACATGCTCCTAGATAGACAGGTCTTAGCCTTAGTGTCTCCCACTCTCTTGGGGACCAAGTTACAGCCTGCTTACTGCAGATCCTGCCTTGGATCAGTCTGTGTTAGCCTAAAGCAACCAGTAACTCCACCCACCTCTCCAGAGCTGCAGGGCAGATCTTTTAAGTGATCTGTGTCTTCTGACCTACAGGTTCTCTGCCTTGGCAGAAGAGCGAGTAAACAGGATTCAGTGAGGAGTTGCCTCTTCACAGCTAGTAACCTAACTATTTTTGTGTTTGTTAGGATGATCTTTATCTGAATGGCCCTTTCTGCTTAGTTTCTCCCCTTCTGATCCAAGTGCAGAACAAGTAATCCATCAAACACACATATGCACATACTCATAAGAAATAACACAGATATTTCACAGGTTTCCACAGTACCACAGTACTTCCCTCCGCTAGATGGAATCAGAAATGCTTCACTGTGCCTCGTAGGCTTTCTATTGCTAATTGCTAATGGAGTTCTCCTTTCACTCAAACAGTGGAGGCCTGTACTTTTTGAACAGCAGGATCCAAGTTTTGCCCTGCCATGAGGCATTTCCAAGGTGTGCAGTATTATGACCACTGATATATCTGTGTGGCCATAGGTTTGTTACAATAACAATTAGATTTGGGTGTATGGATTAAGCCCTAATCCAATCTGTGCTACTCTTTAGCACTAAGCCAAAGAAACCCACTGTAATGATGCGTCAGCATATTAGCGTATCCAAGCTTTCCCAGGTATGCAGGAGTTACAGTACTTTTGTTTAATACCTCAATAGTGTTATGGACATCAGAACAACAAGGAAGGTACACTCAAAATCCATCAGCCAATAACTCACCCGGTCTCCTGCATTTGGGCTTGGAAGCATCAGAGTAACTCTCTGCAGTGCTCACGAATGCTAGAAGTAAGAAAGTTATAGTCCGTGATGTAGGTTGAATCTAGTTTGATCATTCTACTTTCTGTCAGCTGAGCCTAATTTATGCATGTTAAATAAGATGAGAAGTTAGCAGAGGCATAACCAGAGTTCTGTGCATGCTATAGCCAGCCACTTGTGGCAGACTAGAAATTCTGGTCTAGAATATGTGCTAACTACTTATGCTTAACAATCTGTTCCACCTTGCGTTTAGAGGACCTTCCCCAGACCTGAAGAGGAGAAGCTCTGTGTGCTCGAACACTTGTCTGTCTCACCAACAGAAGTTGATCCAATAAAAGATATTACCTCACTTGCCTTGTCTCCCTCGAAATTCTGAGGCAGCTTCAAATTACCTCAGAAGTGGAGGTTTTTAGCATATTAAATATGAAAGTGAGTAGCCTGGGTTATTTTACTCTGACCGTACATTTTTGAATAGGGCGCAGATTTGTGTATCAAAAACCCTGAGTGATTGGTTTGTTTGTTTTTTAATAAAAAAAGGAATAATGCAGTTGATACTTACTAAGCTAGAATTAATCGAAAGCAAAATTAAAACATTGCCACATTGGTGCAAAGCAAAGCTAGGGGTTATAAAAGCTAAAACATGCTCACAGTGCCATGTTACATGCCAACAAATCATTGAAAATATCAGAATAAAATAAGAAGCATTTTTTAATTGATTCTAATGCACATCAGAGGAAAAGTGGACAAGTCACCACTGGTTTAAGTGGGCACGGCTTCACTGAATTCAGAAGAGTTGCAGCTACTTATACTAATGAAGAATTTGGCATGAGAGGGGCACCAGTGTTCCTTTAAAAACAAATGTCCCTGCCATGCAGACAGTTTATGGTTGCATGGAAGAAGCTTTAAAACACTCCAGGTCCCTAGGTGAATTGCTCCTGGCGATGCCACAAATGCTGTTTTACTTACATCGTTTCTGACATTTTTGCTTCTTCATCTCTGTAAAACCCTCTGTAGTTTCATTGGCCATTTCATCTAAAATGAGTTTTCCTGTTAAACAAAAATAACTTATTGCCAAATCTGAATTAATAGGATCCCAAAGGATACTGCAAAGTTAAAAACTAATTTCAAGCACTAAATGCATATGTCCTGATATCAAGATAAATTCTGTAAATAAAAGATTGGGAGTGTATGCGTATCTTAAAGTGTACTCCAAATCTGCAAAGGATGCAACATCCACAAAAATCAGATTTGGTCACCTTGATGAACTTCCACGGTGCAGAAGATCATCACACACTCAGGAATCTAGTTGTTAAATTTAAGAGCTTCAGACTGGTCTAGTGACTAACAGGGGACTAGAATTCACAACTATTGGGTTCTCCCTTCAGCTGAATCACAGACTTGCCATGTGACCATAGGCCAGTCATTTAATCTGTGCCTCAGTTTTATATCCCAAAGGATTAGTTCCAAGGAGTCATAAAGATCTTTTCAGCGAAATCCTTTGTGTTATCAGAACTGACATGTTGCCAGGTTCATTCTTTAATTTAAACTACAAATACTTCAGGCCAACCATTGGCCCAATCTTATTTCCACTGAGGTCAACAAGGATTTTGCCATTAACTAATAAGAGCAAAATCCAAGCCAAAAATAAGTCATGCAACTTTTAAAAAGTGTTAATAGGAAGCAAGTAAATATTGTCCCAATCATTTGGTTGCTGCTCCACACTGCCACGGATAGACCAAAAGTCTGATAACCAGAATTCTACTGTTGGCTCTGCCACTGATTTAGACTCATAGACTTAACTGCCAGAAGTGTCTATCATAATCATCTCATTATACTTCCATAAACTTATCAAGCTCAGTCTTGAAGCCAGATAGGTTTTTTGCCCTCACTGCTCCACTTGAAAGGCTGTTCTATAACTTTACTCCTCTGATGGTTAGAAATCTTTGCCTAATTTCAAGCCTAAACTTATCGATGGCCAGTTTATACCCATTTGTTCTGTGTCAACATTGGCACTTAACGTAAATATCTCTCCCTCCATGGCATTTATCTCTCTGATGTACTTATAGAGAGCAATCATATCTAAACTTTGCCCCATGTGTTAAAACCTTACCAAAAATGTCTTCCATCTGTCTCTCCTGCTGATCTTTGAGCACATATTCTGCTAATCCAGCTAACAAGAAGGGGAAAAAAGAGCGCAATAGTATGGTAAATGACACAATTAAGAACAAATTATTGTAGATTATTCTCCTGTACAAAAGTCCAAGGTCTGAAAGGAGAGTAAGAAATGTACATTAGTTTTACTTATTAAATAAATGTAGTGTTCAGGCAGTGCAGGGCACTAGAAATAGGAAATTAACAGAGGAAGTGTTGATCAGGAAAGTATCATTAATGGAGTTTTTTTTTCCTTGCCAACCAAAACATTTCCAGCAGTCAAGAGTGAACATTTCACTCATGAGATGTACAAACTGATTGAAATAACATTCACTAGTATATTGTGTGTGCATGTGTGGGGGGGAGTATAGACAGCTCTTTTATTTCAAAGAAGGACTGTTATTTAGTGTTGTTTAAAGCAATTTTCACTCCTGTGATTGGGAAGAAGTCACCTAAGAGCCAAGCAAAAGAATTTCACATGTACTTGTTAATAAAACTCAAACTGGAAAGACCCATTAATACTTTAGAAAAGCAGTAAGTTAGGGTTCCCAGCCATACACTCGATGGGTCTGGTCCTACAGTTCTTATTCATACCAGCAAGCTTCACTCACATGATGAGTGACTACTCACTTCAGTGGTTCAGGTCCTATGGGATCAATTCTGCTCTTAGCAAGTCAATGAAAAACTCTTATTGCTTTCATTGAGAACAGGAAATGGCCCTAATTACTTATATTTATTGAGACAATTAATAATCATATACATATTCACAATACAATATATGTATCTAGCATCATTAATGCAAAAAGCGTGGGACACAGAATTGCCACTTTGATATGGCACATCTTATGAACAGTGACTGTTAAGCTAATTTATACTTTTTATATTTAAGAAATATAGCACTTTTAGGTGATCTAGGTGTTTTGAATATTTTTCGGGGAGGGGGGTATCAAGGAGGGCTTTATTGAAAAACATTAGATCTTAATCATGTAATTGTTAAAATACTAACTATATTAGACAAAATAAGACTGAAGTTAGGCATTACTAATTTACTGCAATCAAATTATGACTTGTAAGGAACCAGTATAGAGAGGAAGGAAAAAGTAACAGTATTCATAGCTGATGTGCCACTTCCCCCCTATGATAATCAGGGTCCTGACACCCCAAACACAGAACAGAAAGTTTAAACTTCCAAAAAGAAAGGTTAAATCAATGGATTGCATGCTGTATTGTTGTACTATATACATATATTAAGTTAAGTCTTTTGTGAAAGCTTGTAATGGTCTCAGTTTGATGGTCAAGATAGGTATACAGACTGTGGTTATGAATCTGCTCAACCTCACCTCACAGCAGGGTGGTGAAGCAGTCAAGCAGGGAGGGTCACCTTCCAAGCCAGTTGTTTACAATGAAACCAGCTTCAAGCGCTCACCCCATTTTCCAGCCCAAGAAAAGACTATGGTAGACCACTAAAATTAATGGGAAGACAATGAGACCTCCCAGCTATCAAGTTAAGAGGGAATTGCTCCCTTTCTGAATGACCATTACTACCATGCCAGGCGGAAGGTGGGGGGGAAAGAAGTCATTTAAAAAGGAGGCTTTGAAACTGAATTTTTCACCTAGAATCTGAAGGGAGCCTCTAAACAGGAAGCTGTCTGCAAAACACTGGATCCCTGCTTAACTAGGGGATTCGCTAGGAAACTGTTCAAAGTTAGGATGGCTTGCCAGCCTAGGCAAGTGAGGCACAGCCAATCAAGAAGTCCCACAAGCTACAGAATACATTTTGTATAGTCTTTTTTATGTAATTAACAAATAAATATATACAGATTTAAGGATAAATTGTGAGTTGATTTAAACATCAAAATTCCCTCTCTCTGGTAGAGAAGCCAGAGAGTTTGCAGAACATAGTGCTGTGTGAAGCTCAAAGCCTGGTATAGCTAATTGTGCTTCATTAAACTGACCTGTTGCTGGGGCAATTTACCATGCTCAGGTGTCACTTTATAAGGGCGTTGCTCTGGAAACTACTGCTTGGTGAGGCCACAGCAAGATTCTAGCAGTTAAATCCCGGCTGCAGGGGTTTTGCAGGGAGCAGAGACAGGAACTGCACCCTGTGCCTCCTCAGCCCTCTCCCATATGGAGCAGGCCCTATATGTGTGCACAAGGAGCCAACAGGGACAGCCCCAGCTCCATTTCTGTAAATAAGATAAGCTGGTTTAATGGCAATAGGTAATTTGTGTTAGAAAAGGGATTTTATCTAATATGGAAGTGTAAAGCCTGAGGTCGTGTCTTTGTGCTTATTTTCTGTGACTTATATGCATTCTCTCTCTCTTATTAGTTCATCTTTGAGTGTGGTTTTTCTATTAAAGAAACTGCCTGTTTATTTTTACCCCAAGCAGATCTCTGTTGCTCAATCTGTGTGGAGCATGGGTGCCAGAGTGAGCTGATCACTGGGGGGGCTGGTTTCATGTGTCTGATAGATAAGAACTCAGGAAGGATGGATTTAGGGTAACTTGGGACTTGAAGGGCTGTTGGTGTCACCCTGCAAGGAGTAACTAGGGCAATGGAAACCAAGGTAAGATTTTGTACTTGTGGCCAGGTTGCTGGTGTCAGGGGTCTGAAACAAAGTGGCACAGCATAAAGGCACTCGAGGTTATAGGGAAGAACTCCTTACTGGTCTGATTATCTCCAAAACATTACACACATCCCCAAAAAATCTCATACCTATTCTAGAATAAGCTTCCCCTGCATTTGAAAAAATAGATTCTTCCACACTTTCATTGCTTTCCATTGTGTAAAAGACATCCAAATTGCTGAACTGATCATGGTTGATGGTATCAATTTCAGGGTCTAGAATAAAAAGAAGTTATAATTAGGTCAATGAATGCCATGGCCAGGGTAAAGAGACTCAGGGAGAAGGACAAGTCAAAAAGGCAGAATTATTAATTCTCTCAAGCATTCGTTGTGCGGTAGTTTTGTGATAGATGCTGGTTCACTAGGAACTGACTCAAGGTCAACCCCTTGCACAGGAATGGAAACCACATTGAGCTAACAAATCTAAGTAAACTGCTTAAAGTTCTGGGCCTGATTTTCTGCTCACACTGGTGACAATCAGGAGTAAAGTAACTGATCTAGTCAGTGATGCTTCACTGGTGTAATTAAGAAGACAACCAAGTCTTTAGTCCTTATCTCATCCTGCTGTCAGACTTTGCTGCATAAGCAAGGCCTGATCTGTACAGACAAATTCCTGCAGGTGTCAGTCATAGTTGGGAGTTCAGAGGGCAAACATAGGATCCTGATCTCAGACCAGCAATAATTAAGCATGAGATGACTCAGATTCTGAAGTCTGACTCTCCACTGCTTTGTACCATTCTGACTTGGTAACATGCTACACTAACTTGGCCCAGACATAAAGTGACTACAAACATGAAGGCAGAGGAGAATCATGCTCCTCTCTGCTAATAGCTGGGACTTCCTGTCTGTTTTTAAAAAGCTATTTAGCTACTGTCTTAGTACAAGGTACTGAATCAATTTATAGTAAATGGTGTTTAAAAGAACACCCCTGGGGTCTGAAGGCCTTTGTCCGGTCTCAACATTCAACATACATTGGGTCTCGTGGAAATACTAAGACACCAAATTAACAGAGCTACAGATGGTCCCCCCTCCCTGCAGAGAAACCCAGAGGAGGAGTACAGTGAGGGCAGGAAACTGCATGAGGTCAACAAGGGTATAGCCCACCAGCCTACTACTGCAGATTGACCACCGCAATAACAATGACATCCTCAGGCAGGATTGGGTTTGAGGGTCAGGGAATGGACAGGAAACGGCCTCCAACCCAGTTAGTCCTGGGAATTGGGAAGGGAACTCCCAAATGCATAGAGAGATGGCCTCCTCCCAACCTTGCTTAAGAAATCATGCTGCAACTGGCCAAATCCCTCACAGCTGCTAGTACATTGGTCATCTACCTCAAGATTTAAGGTCAAATCCTGGATCACCAGAGGAAATTAATTTACTAGTGTTGTTTGTGGCGGTCTGTCGTCACTCGGTCTGTCTCCGCTAAAGTCTCTGTTTAGTAAAGGCACCAGCCTGAAACTGCAGAGGGGTTGCCAGTTGCCAGTTTGACCAGGATAGTGCATAGGGAAGCTTTTACTTAGCATTTATTTATGCTGTATGAGATGAATGCCAAAGATATTAGCCTCTCATTATGAGCAACATGTAAAGAAGTGTGTTATAAACTACAAGGTGAACAGAAAGTTGTAACTCAGGTACACAAATTTAATCCAGAATGGTATCTGGAACCAGCTACTGTATCTGGATGTGGATACACATTATTTAGAGTCACGGCATCAGAATTCCACATCTACATTTAGATTAGCTCCATCACAATAAAGTGCCCTTGTTAAGTAATGGCATCTTCTACTTTCATCCAGTGACCTGGCTAAACAGCAGGGCAATTCATTGCATTACTAACCTGTTGAAAGTTCTCTTTCTTCATCTTCATCGGATAACCTTGTATCCAAGAGGCTGTATAGATGCAATGGATCAATATTGCTGTGCAGCAAATCAAGAAAGCTATTTTCCGTCAAAACTGCCGAATCCATGGTTTGTCTTTTGCTAGCTGAAATCAAAGCATAAAATGATGAACAGAATAAAGTAAAGGATGTTTATCAATAGTTTATAACTTTGATAATTTGTCATGGCATCTACCATCAAATCTACTCTAAAGCAGGCAGTGCTGAAATCTGTCAAACAGAATGCTGCTTATTCAAACAAGGATGTTGTAGCAGTCTGTTTATATTTCACTTTCAAAAGTCAAATCCTAAAGGCATTGAACGTCTGCTACTTCTTCTGACTTCAAGCATTGAGATATTAAGATGGAAGGCACTATAGAACTGCTGCTCCACTCCAGCCTTGTGGGTGTTGTGGGACCACAGGTTAATTCCTCAAGACCATACAATAGGTGTAACACATAAAACACATTAAGATAGATTTTGCACAGGGTTCTAAAACACCATTACTTTTTCTTTAAAAGAACAAGAAATGCAGAAACCTGTGCAACAGCAATAAACTCAGCACACATTTCTTGGCCTCAGATTACCACTACTCTGAAGCATTCTTTGGGCTGGAGTCTGGGTCCTGTGGGGGTGTTGTCCGGGATGCTTCTGCTGCAGCTCATGACTTGACTTCTGAAACATGGAGCATCTCTTCCTCCTCCTCTAAGTCAGGTTGTTTTCGCTGACCTTGGATGATCTTCTAACTAAATCCCTTCTACAAAACATTGCCCAACTGTTCTCCTCTCCTCCTATCCAAAGCTTCCTGAGTTTCTCTGTTAGGCCCTGGAGTTCATACATCCCACTACCATCACCTAGTTCCTTTGTGCTGCTGCTACTGCTAATTTTCCCACTCTCCAAACCGAAGAAGCTAGAAATGGCTTCTCCCAGCTCCATCCAATCTCCTTAGCATATCTATTGACTGGTCAGAGTACAGTTGTTAAGGTTAACTAGTCTTCATGGCCACTAGTCAGACAGAGACCAGCTTACAGGCTTGTCAGCAATAATGGATACACAGAGACATTCCATGACACAGCAGATTTCCTAAGAACAACTTCCCAAATACCAACAAGAATTCATAAGCTGTACAGACACAGTCCCCAAATTGTCATAGTAGGACATCCACCACCATTGTGCCTGTCTATCTTCTTATGGACTGAAAGCTCTGTGTAGGCTACTATGTCCTCAGGTCTTTCATGTTGCCCTCCATGCATATGTTACAGGCAGTGGATACAGAGCACTGACCAGAGAAAACAGGTGTATAAGTTTTATTAGCAGTGCTCACACACCTTTGATTTAAATGGCTGCATGGCAGGACAGACCACACTGCTGCTGGGAAGGGAGGAGTTTGGGCGAGGAAAGAACAGAGATCATGAGTAAGAAGGGAACAGAGCATGGAATACACGGAAAAAACCTAGAGGTTCAGTGATGAGGGACACAGTTGTGGAAGGAAGTTCACTACACATGACAGTGTCACATTTCAGAGAACCTGTGTTTTCCTCAATGCAGCACAAGGGGGCTAAGACGATGAGAGATCTGGTATTTGAGTATGGGGGAGGCTGGAGGGAGGAGTAGGGACTTCTATAAGAACAGGATCTGCCTGGTTGTGGCTGGTTTTCAAGTAGGAGGTTTGAAGTGCAGGGAGGTAGGAGTGGAGAGAAATTCTGTGCACCCTCTTGTCTCACTAAAACCTATGCACAGGCCAATCACAAGTGTTAAGTATAAAAATTTCTTTGCAAAACTACTCTAAAATGCAGGATTTGCTGTTCAGGAACTTTAAATCCAAACTGCTAGTCTCATCACTACATTTTTTCTTTGAAAAAGAATCAACTGGAAACCTTAATTGCCATAAAAAAAATCCTAATTTACTTCACAGGCTAGCGTAAAATAGAGGAATTGGGTAGTATCCCTTTAAATCATTTGGGAACCAACTAGTGAGCTTGCCTGCCTTGTATTGCAGAAGCCAACAAAACCTACCAGAGCAGCAGTATATGTATATAGCTAGGCTTTGAATGTTTATAAATACATAGTTAGCAAATGTGGTCATCTGGAGCCCAACTGTGGCTCCAAGTTTCTTGCATCCTTAATGTTGTGTAGAGAGCAAACACAGACAGTGATGAATGTGGCTCTTCAGACACTGCACAGATCTTTTCAAGCTAGTGCCTGGCCTATATGTGAAAGCAGAGCAGTTAACTCAACTTTCATTGAAAACAACAATGAAGTTAAGAAAAAAATGTAGATTATAATTTGTTGTGACAGTAAAACAAAAAAAAGAGAGCAAGAGAAGAAAAGAAGCAGCTGTATGCGATACAATTTCCTTTACTGAATTCATCTAGTGCAGTGGTTCCTAAACTTTAACAACCTGCGAACCCCTTTCACTAAAATGTCAAGTCTCGTGAACCCCCTCCTCAAAATGAATATTTCAAGGGATTTGCTCCTTTATCTGCTTATAAAAGCAGTGATCTTGGAAATATCAAATTGGTTTTTATGACATGATTATTACACGCTATTTATTATTCATTATTATTTATCATTTTACAGTATTTTTTTTACATTATGAAAATGGCAACACTTTTCCAAGATCTCACTTTTGTAGCTTGTATCACTTTGAATAAGCCTGCTGTACGACAAGGCTCCCATGTTTCATCAAGGAGTATCAGATGTGAAACAGCATGAAGGTATTTAAGAAGACGACTCAAAGAGTTCCTCCTACACAAGCATTCAGGTCTTGAGCAGTCCAGGCAAACAACGCACGTTACAACAAAGCTTAAACTTGTTCTTCATAATAATTTTAAAAACAATGCTAGCTTCCTATTTCATTTTAAAAACAGCAAAAAATATTCACCTCCCTTTCCATTTCTTATAAGGAGTCTTGAAGTTTAAATCTCCTCAGTGTGATAGACATGCTCGCTTTGATCTGCTTAGCTCTTGGAAGTCCAGGGGCTCCGAGCTGCTGGTCCTGTGCCGCCCGGGGTCCCTAGGGACAGCTCTGACCGCCATTAGGGATTTTTTTCCCCCGAGAACCCCCTGTAACATTTTGCAAACCCCCAGGGGTTCATGAATCCCAGTTTGGGAGCCACTGATCTAGTGCTAAACAGAGTCTCCTGGAACCTCCTGAGGGGATGTGGTTTTATAAATACAAACACAAGGCACTATTATTTCCAGAGTTTCACAGGTAGAACAGGTTGAGACAAAGAAAGGTGAAACATTCTCCTCTGCATTAGAGAGAGTGGATTGCACCCGAGAAAAAGGATATAAAGGATGCACATTTGGTCCCCAGGATCACATGACCAGACTGTGATTCTACACAGATACACACACCAAGAAGCTAGGAAACTTTTGTGAGAAGGAGGTTGCCTCATGGAAGAGACCAGGACTCTAGACTACAAAAGGCAGCTTCCCCTTCCTTCAAATCCACGTGGATTCACAGAGTGTGAAGAACATGGGAAATAGCTGTATTTTGTTTTATGACTATTGTGTACCGCTGTTTGGTAGACTGTTCAAAGGATTAATTCCTGCACAAGATTGCTGCAGGTCTGTAGGAAGGCAGACAGTGGCTTTATATAACCCAGTCACTGGAACTTAATTGACAATACAGGTGTCACCGCTTTTGAACTATTCCCTTTGACCAATCTGCCTCAAACACCTTGACTGGGGTAGGAGGGACCTGCACACTTGAAACAAAAAAATCTAGATAAAAATCTAGAGTCTGGGGGAGAGACTGGGTTGTTAGGAAACTGCTCAAGGAGAACTGACTGACACATGGAAACAGACTCTGCAGAATGGGTCTTAAAGAATTGGGCCTCCTGAGGCTCTGAGGGAAATGCTAAGCTTTAGGTAAGCTATTTGCATGTAGGCCTTTTGTTGTTAGAATTCTATTCTCTGAATGCTATAAATAAATAAATACTTTTTTTTTTAAGCTGCTGCTCTGGGTCACTGCATTTATCTACTGGTGACAGCTTCTGAAGAGAAGTCTAACAGGTGCCAAACCCAGCTGGAGCTGTTGAGGAATCACGGTTGATGAACAAGGATGTTTATAGCTCAGGGACCTGGGTCTGTGAGGGGGAGAATCTACGGTTTCCACACTGAGAAGAGTGAAGGCATAGGCCCCAGCACTCAAAGAGGTGCACTTGAGAGAGGCCAGAAGAGTGGTCACAGGTGCAGTTAATGCTGTAACCATGACACAGAGCAGTTAATGTGAGGTCCTGTGCCTTTACAACTCTATGGCCCTCTGCATCTCTACCTCTGCTTGCTGACAGTACAGTCCCAATGGGACTGAATTGCAAAGAATGCTCTAGTTGGCACCTGTCTGTCCTATGGGGTTTCCCAACATGGAGAGGACTCTCCAGCAAAGATAATGCAGCCTCTCTTAACTTTCCTTGAGTATAACTCTGGTATGGAGGGAAGGTGGGTGTAGGGGAAACAAATGCTTATTCAGTTTAGAGCCATACCTGCTTGTCTTTATACATCACCTCTGAATTTAGCTCCAAGTTGAAGGTAGTATAACACACTGAGGGTCCAGAAAAAGGAAGGCAGCAATGCACACAGGAGGAATAAGTTACACCTTGTCAGGGAGCTGAAAATGTGAGATAATGTAGCACATGTCGGGAGGCTGGAAGAAGGTGTTACTGCTGGTTTATGACATATTGCGATCCAAGGACCTGTTGGTGCCAACTGGCAGAGGACATGGGGTGAATAATGGTTACAGGGTGCAGGCCTCTGTGTGGCTGAGGGACAGCAAAGATTCCCGGTGCTGAGTGAACTACTCCTTGCCACGGGACAATTGTGTTAATGTACTTGTGCGAGTCATTAGGACTGTGCCTTAAGGGCACTAAACCAGGCCAAGCGTCTTTGTCGCTTGAACTATATCTGTGGCCTATCATTATGAGTAACATCGAGGTTTGCTGAATTAGCAGACTGCTCTCTCTGCTCGTGCAACTAACATCGGAACTCCAAGGCTTGGTCTACACTACGAGTTTATCTCGAATTTAGCAGCATTAAATCGAATCAACCCTGTACCTAGCCACACAACGAAGCCCTTTAGTTCAATATAAAGGGTTATTAAAATCAATTTCTGTACTCCTCCTCGACGAGGAGAGTAGTGCTGAAAATGACATTGCCATTTCAAATTAGGGTTAGTGTGGCCAAAATTTGACAGTATTGGCCTCCAGGAGCTATCCTACAGTGCACCATTGTGACCGCTCTGGCCAGCAATTGGATGCATTGGCCAGGTAAACAGGAAAAGCCCTGCAAACTTTTGAATTGCATTTCCTGTTTGCCCATAAATCACTTTAAAATTGTATAATGTACACTTCCTAAAAATGAAATCTACATCTATTTCTGAGTTGTGAAAAATATGTATTAAGGTTATAACAACCAACAAGAATGCACTTTTATGTAGCAATCCATGATTAAACTGAGTCTTCCTGACTAGTGATTTAAATCAAATTGACCCTGTTTCAGATGAAGATCGAAGGTCTGATATATTCGGGAGGGACAGAAAGACACCCTGCCATCCCACATCCAGGGGAGACAAGTTGCCAGTGGGTTGGGGCTCACAAAAGAAGGGTCTCATTCAGCCTGGTTGAAAAATGCTGTGAGAAGGCGTTTGGGTAAGCAGTACCATATCAATAAGGTTAGGATTCTGTTCTAGGTATCTTTAGTAAAAGTCAGGCACAAGCCCTGAACAACAACAATTCACAGAAGCCTGCAACCTGTAACTTTTACCTCAAATACTTGGATGATGGAGGAAGGGAATGAACAGTGGGAGCACTGCCAGGGGAGGGGGTATTGCTCTAGCTGCTGTTCCAGTGGCCCATGGACCACTGCTCCAGTGGCTCCGAGGTGGACTGCTGGTCAGCTGCTCTGACAGCACCAGTGGGCTGACAGCTACTCCAGCCCTGCTACTGCAGAAGTTGTGGAGGTCCCAGAAAGTCACGGACTCTGTGACCTGTGTGACAGAATCTCACCCTTACTTCTTATCAGACCAGAAGGCATCTTGTGAGTTGAGTTCAGGCTCAAGAATGTGTGGGAGGATTTATTTATATGTAACCCTTTGTTTCCAGTATTTCTGTTTGCTGTCCCATGAATCTCTATCCTTTGTCAAATAAATGTATACTTGCTATCTCTAAAAGCAAATCTGCGTGCTGGGTTAAGTGGAGTGGTGTTCTGATGCATAACTAGTAAGCTGTGCATGGAGCAGGGCTGGTAATGCTGTAAGGGTCCAGTGACAAAGGGACCAGACACTGCAGGGGGACGCTCGGAGAACTGAGGGTTGGAGTGTGGTTATCCCTAACCTGCACGAGGGACAGCAGAGCCTGTGTGGGCTGAGAGGAGTGTTTGTGTTGCCTGTGGCTGAGAGAGTCAGGGAGCTGAGACTTGGCAGGTTCAGAGAAGGCTCCACTAAGGGTAGGTGGTAGCAAGGTGCCTCTGGGTACCTTTGGAAAGGGTAGAAGGGACTGTGACATTCCCCTCTGGTGTTATCTGGATCAGTGATCTGCTAGGTCACTCCAATCCTTGACTCTGGGAGCTAGCCTTACCCTGCTTTGCTGTGAGAACCCCCATTCCTGGGCTGTTCAATCACAGCGTCTGGCATGTAAGCTGATACGTGGACTGTGCAACTGAATGACAATAGCCAATATCTCTGGTTCCAGACACAACCCTAGGAACCTCTGTCTTGCAGTGTCCAGTTATGCCCATGGGACGCTGCAAGCTTATATGAGTTGGTCAATTTAACAAAGAAATTGATATGTACCAGGCTTGTTATCCCAAGGGGAGTTTATGACACGCTTCAAATCAAACACACTGCTTCAGGAAGAATAAACAAAACAGATTTATTAACTCCAACAATAGATTTTAAAATGATTATAAGTCAGAGCATAACAAGTCGGATTTGGTCAAATGAAATGAAAACAGGTTTCAGAGTACCAGCCGTGTTAGTCTCTATCTGCAGAAAGGAGTACTTGTGGCATCTTAGAGACTAACAAATTTATTTGAGCATAAGCTTTCGTGGGCTACAGCCAACTTCATCGGATCATCTTAATTAATTAGTCTCCTAGAGCTGGTAGGACAATTCCCACCTTTTCATGTTCTCTGTATGTGTATATATCTCCTCACTATGTGTTTCATTCTATGCATCTGATGAAGTGGGCTGTAGCCCACAAAAGCTTATGCTCAAATAAATTTGTTAGTCTCTAAGGTGGCACAAGTACTCCTATTTTTTTTTTTAAATAAAAGCAAAATGCATTCTAAGCTGATCTTAACACTTTCAATGCCCTTACAAACTTTGATGCTTCTCATCACAGGCTGGCTGGTTGCTCTTCAGACAGGCTCTCCCCTTCGATCAGCACTTCAGTTGCATGGTGGTGATGTCTGTAGATGGAGGTGGAAGAGCATGCCAAATGTCTCTCCCTTTTATCACGTCCTTTCCTCCTTCTTGGCTGTGCCTCTCCACCTTCAGAGACAGGTGAGCATTACTGAGTCTCTCCAAACAACGCTGAGCAATTCCCCTGGTGAGGTCTCATGCAGGTGAGTCGCTGCATTGCAGCTCCTTTGCTGGACAATGGCTGTTGATGGATTGTTTGATACCCCACCTGGGCGTTGATTACTTTCCTTGCTGTTGCCTCTGGGGAGCTAATATCTGACTGATTCCCCCAATTTACAGCATGTTCAGTGACAACCATTTTACACAATTCTCATAACTTCATATGCATTAATGATATACATATATGGGTAGAGAAATGACTTTCAGTAGATCAGGACCTTTCCCTTGATACTTTACAAGGCATGTTTTATACGTAAGATCATGCTTATATGAAAATGAGGAATTGGGGGTTACAGCATGCTCCCCCAAGGTATAGAATGTCACAGGGACTATGAGGATCATCTAGTCTGACCTCCTGCGTATTGCAGGCTACAGAACCTCGCTCACTCACTACCTGGCTGAGTTACTGAAGTTCACAAATCAAGTTACAGAGAATCCACCATTTACACTAGTTTAAAGCTGCAAGTGACTCATGCTCCATGTTGCAGAGAAAGAGTAAAGTCCCCAACATCTCTGCCAATCTTACTAGGAGATAAGTTCCTTCCTGATCCCACATATGGTGACCAGTTAGACCCTGATCAAATGGGCAAGACTCACAACAAGACACCTGGGAAAGAATTAGTCACAATAACTCACAGCCCTCCCCAGCTACTGTCCTATCACTGGCCACTGGAGATATTTGCTGTTATCAGTTGCAGATCACTTGCCATTGTGGGTAACATGATCATATCATCCCCTCCATAAACTTATCAAGATCAGACTTGAAGCCAGTTTTTGCCCCCAATGCTTCCCTGGGAAGGCTGTTCCAGAGCTTCACTCCTCTGATGGTTAGAAACCTTTGCCTAATTTCAAGCCTAAGCTTATTGATGGCCAGTTTATAGCCATTTGTTCTTGTGTCCACATTGGTGCATAACTTAAATAACTCTTCTCTCGCCCTGGTATTTATCCCTCTGATGCATTTATAGAGAACAATCATATCTTCTCTCAGCCAAATTTTGTTAGGCTAAACAAGCCAAGCTCTTTTAGTCTCCCCTCATAAGGTAGGTTTCCATTTCTTGGATCATTCTAATAGCCCTTCTCTGCACCTGTTGCAATCTGAATTAATCTTTCTTAAACATGAAGACCAGTATTGCACATAGTATTCCAGATGAGGTCTCACCAGTGCCTTGTATAATGGCATTAACACTTCCCTGTCTCTACTGGAAATATCTCACCTAATGCATTCTAGGACTGGATTAGCCTTTTTCACAGCCACATCACATTGGCAGGTCATAGTCATCCTGTGATCAACCAGTACACCCAGGTCTTTCTTCTCCTCTGTCTCTTCCAACTGATAAATCCACAGTTTACAGCAAAAATTCCTGTTAGTCCATAATGTCATCCCAGTCATAGGCACTGACTCAGGGGGTGCTCCAGTAGCCAGCTTCCCCCACTCCCAGCACTTCCTACCTGCAGGGCCGGTGCTTCCATTTAGGCCACCTAGGTGGGTCGCCTAGGACACCAGGATTTGGGGGGGGGGGCAATTTGGTGGCGGGGGGTCCTTTTGTGCTCCAGGTCTTCGGCTGCAATTCTGCGGTGGGTCCTTCACTCGCTCCGGGACCTGCCACCGAAGTGCCCTGAAGACCGGAAGTGCGGAAGGACCCCCGCCTAGGGCACCAAAAACCCTGGCACCGCTCCTGCCCACCTGTCAAGAATCAGCTGCTCCATGGTGTGCAGAAGGCACTGTGGGAGGGAGAGGGAGAAGCGGGGATGGAACACGCTCAGGGGAGGGGTGTAACTGGGCAGCAAGAGGTGGGGTGGGAGTGGAGCAGGGTAGGGAAAAAGCAGGGCATGGGCTTGGGGAAAGGGGTCGGGTGGGGTTGGGGCCTGGGGTGAAGCAGGGGGTTGAGCACCCCTGGGGCCCAGAGGAAGCCAGTGCCTGTGCTCCCATTTCTATTACTCCAGTTTTCAAGGTCATCCAGATCTCCTTGTATCATATTCCAGTCCCCCTCTGTATTGTCAATACCTCCCAACTTTATCTCATCTGCAAATTATTAGCAGACTCACTTTTTGTGCCAAGGTCATTAATAAAATTGTAAAATAAGATTGGTTCCAAGACGGATCCCTGAGGAACTCCACTAGTAACTTCCCTCCAGCCTTTCAGCATGACCCATTGTAGTCTCCCCTTTAGCCAGCTCAATATCACCTTTCAATTCTCATATTAATCTCCATCTTCTCCAACTGAACTAATAATTTCCCATGTGGAACTGTAGCCAATGCCTCACTGAAATTCAAGTAGATTAGATCTACTGCATTTCCTTTGTCTAAAAAATCAGTTATCTTCTCAAGAAGATCAGGTGGGTCTGGCACGGTCTACCTTTTGTAAAATTATGTTGTATTTTATCCCAATTACCTCTATGTTCTTAACTATTTTCTCTTTCAAAATTTGTTCCAAGACCTTGCATACAGTTGGGGTCAAACTACCAGGCCTGTAGTTTCTTGGATTACTTCCCCCCACCTTTCTTAAAAATAGGTCCTATATTAGCAATTCTACAGTTATAAAGGTACAACCCCAGAGTTTACAGATTCATTAAAATTCCTTGCTGTTGAGTTTGCAATTTCATGTTTCAGTTCCATTAATATTGTTGGATGGAGATTACCCAGGCCCCCCCAATTAAGTCCAATTAAACTTTTTGAGTTTCACTTCCACCTTGCATGTAGTAATGTCTACTTCCACATCCTCGTTCCTATTAGCCACTCTGTCACTATCTCTAAGCTTTTTATTAGTCTTATTAGAAACTGAGGCAAAGTATTTGTTAAGGTGTTGGGCCATGCCTAGATTATTTTTAATCTCCATTGCAAAATATTTCAAGAAAGTAAGCGTAAAGCCTAATGCACTAGTTTTCATTGATTATATTCCTAAAGCTCATGCTTCAGGGCTTCAGACAGACAGTCTCATGGAATAGTCAGAAAGAGGTTTTACCCTCACTCCCTCAAAAGTATTTTGGGGTATTTTTAGTTTCCTTCCTCTGTAGCATCAGTGATGGATAGGGTTGGAGATGGGTAGGAGCTCAAATATATCCAAGGAAAGGGTAGACACAATGTTGGGTCTCCAACATAAAATTCACAATGTTGCCTACATATATAATATTAGAATAATCTCTTTAAAGCTGCTATTAATTAGTAACGCCAAGTATTTGCAAGGTATAAGCAATAAGGTACAGTAATATAGATTAACAGATCAAAATACCTGGCTGGTGATAGGACATTAATGCCACAGGTAAAAATGAGCTTATGGAATATGTCCTATCCAAAATGCTGAATATATTTGATTACTTACAGAAATAAGCTGACATGCTAGAAGACTTGTAGATGGTAACATTAAAAATGAATGAACTCTCAGTAAAGTAAAAGTGCAAAAAAAGTAAATGTAAAGGCTAGCGTACAATTTTCATTGAGTTAAAAATCTGAGAGGTTTAAGTTTGGACAATGATCAATTTTTCTAGAGAGTAGTATTTTCAAAAGTATATGATTACCATATGGTTGTGCCAGAGAATTACACTCAAATGGCGGTATGGTGTGCAATGTTGATTTCCATATGAAATCATTTTATATTTTTTTCCCCTATCAGCCCAGCAAACTTGCCATGGAATCTGAAAACTAGCTTTTCTGGCTTATTAATCTGCACCAGTCAAACTCCTGCAGTGAAAACTTTGTTAATAATTGCTTATGATATGCTGGCCAGAACAGAATACTTCATTCTCCAGAACGAACTGGCAATGCAGTGTTCACAGAAGAGGTAAACTCACTTTATTAAAAAAAACAAGAATGACTCAGGGAGCGAATCTAGGTGAACAGATGAGTTGATATTTAACCACTTCTCTGTTCATACCCACACTAACCTCAAACTTTCCAAAAACCATCCTCTGGTTTACAACTAAACATATGAAATTTTAGATGAAAGCTTTTTATTTCTTCCTCTGAGCAGTTTCTGTGTAAAAAGATTTGATTATATTGGAAATTGTCAAACTGGAAGTATTGAGTTGTTATTTCAGATTTGTAATGTGTGTCAACTTCACTCCAGTAGGAATAATGAGGAATAAACATTTCACACTTCCTGATTTTAACAGCAATTCAATATGGGGAAATGTAGGGTGTTTGAGCTATATAATCATTGCCAGGATTATCTGGGAAGACCTAAGACATTAATTAAATGGACCCACTTCTGCCACCTTATTTGCCAGTAGGTGCCTGAGCACAATAAAGCCAGAGTGCAGTGGGGGGGAAGGATAGCTCAGTGGTTAGAGAATTGGCCTACTAAACCCAGGGTTGTGAGTTCAATCCTTTAGGGGGCCATTTAGGGATCTGGGGCAAAAATCTATCTGGGGCTTGGTCCTGCTTTCAGCAGGGGGTTGGACTAGATGATCTCCTGAGGTCTCTTCCAACCCTGATATTCTATGATAAACACTGCTGGGAGACCAAGGCAGATGGCCTTCCTTGTGTGCTCCCATAAATTGCAGGAAGTTCAATTATTTATTATTTTGACACTGTCCAAGGCAGACTTACATAGGTGTTTTCTGCCGCCTCCTCCCACCTAACTGCAGCCAGGGTTTACACACTCAGGATATATCTACACTGCGGCCAGGAGTTGGGGAGGGGACTGGGAAGGGATAATTTCTGGCTCCAGTAGATGTACCCACGCAAACTTTAATTCTACACCGCTATTTTTAGCTCACTAACTCAATCAAAGCTAGAGAAGGCATGTCTGCCTGAGCCAGAAATTACACCCCTGGCTGAAGTATAGATGTAATCTCATGAGGCCTTGGCTACACTGGCACTTTACAGCGCTGCAACTTTCTCACTCAGGGGTGTGAAAAAACACACCCCTGAGCACAAGTTACAGCGCTGCAAAGCGCCAGTGTAAACAGTGCCCCAGCGCTGGAAGCGCGGCTCCCAGCACTGCAAGCTAATCCCCACGGGGAGGTGGAGTACCTGCGCTGCAACCACACTTTCACTTCAAAGTGCTGCCGCAGGAGCACTCCCGCAGCAGCGCTGTACTGCTGCAAGTGTAGCCATACCCTCAGAAGAGAGTCTTCTTAACAACACTGGAGACAAAGGCAGTTTGTGCAATTCCTATTTCCTCCCACACAAACCTCCTAGGCAACCACAACCACTGAGTCAAGATGCCTTCAAGTAGTCAAACAACAGCTAGTAAGGAACTGAAAAATTGGCTTGTTTCTGATTTAAAAAGATTTACAGAAACTTAAATTAAAGAAGGCTCAAGAGGATTTGCTTCTCGCTGCTGTGCACCCTATTGCACAGCAGAAAACTTGGGGGCGGGGGCGGGCGGAGGTTGATAGTTCATTCTATTAGCACTATGATAGCATGGCAGCAACAAGCCCCACAACAAATAAGTTCTCTGCTTGGGTGATGGTGGGGGGCTCCCCCAGTGCAGAGGATTCAGAGTTAAGATGAACAGGGAAAGTTAATGTTTGACTGCATCTGCAGACTGTCTGTCTGGGACACTGATTACTACATCTTCAAGATCAAGCTTTTTCTAGTCCCCACAGTGTTCACTCAAACGAAAGCTGGGACGCTGATCTCTTTGTGCTCCAGAAGCTGGGTCACTAGGCAGGTGCTCTAGGCCCACATCCCCCTCTATGACCTAAGGTTTCCTTGCACCCAATCCTTCATGCTCTGCCTCCAAGCACCCTGTCCATTTGCCTCTCACCAAGCCCAACTTCATGCCCCCCATCTGTGTAATGCCCTTCACAATGCTATACCCCCCCCCCAAGAATACACCAGTTTAGACTCCTGTTCTGCCACATTTACCTTCAGTTTCCTGCCTCCCAAACCCTGCCTCCGACACATGGCTCAGTCTAGCACCTTCTGCAGCAAAGTCTGAAGTCAGAATGAGATCATTTTATTTTACATAGAAGTTTCTGATTTCAATTACATGGGGCAACACTGACAACTGAACAGGCCTGCCTGACAGAGTGCTGGGTAATGGCAACCCTACCAGCACTCCAAGAAGCACTGGATAATGATCCTTGCAACTGATTTTAACTATAATGCTTGAAAGACGTTAACAGGACTAGTGCTAAAAAAAGAGCTACCAGAAAAGGACAATAAAGCCAACTAAAGAATCACTGGCAAGGCTGAGGAAAAAAAAGATACATTCATTAATTGAACAAGTAAAATTTAAGAGTCTGAGTGAACCCATTTAATATATTGTTAGACTAATCAAGAAGATTGGACCTTTGCAAATTTTAAGGTCAGAAGGGGGCATTATGATGATCTAGTGTTACCTCCTAGATAACACAGGCCATCTGAATGTCAACCAGTGCATTGAACCCAATAATTTGTGGCTGAACAATAGTCTATATTATTAGAAAGACATTCGGTCTTGATTCAAAGACTCCAAGTGATGGAGGATTTACCATGTCCCTTACTAATCTGTCATTTGATGTTAATAAAATGAGAAGGCATGATTACATAGAGGGGACAAGGCAGTCTTCTCTCTAAAAGTAGGCTGATGCTCCTCAGAAGGCTTGCTAAGAGTTTGCTTTCCCCATGCACTGCTCCATGGATGGAAGCAGATTGGAGTCAGTAGGTGAAGGAAAGTGCCTCCATAGCAGATGAGACAAGTTAGTAAAATGAAAGAAAAGGGTGAAGTCATTTTAAGGAGAGAGGAAAAGACCTGGACTTTCAGCTGTCACAGACTAGTTGATGAAATGTGATGACCATGTAACAATTCATAGTAAACAAGTATTGATGCAATGAACAAAACTCCTCTCCTAGAACTGGAGGTTAACAGGCACTATCCTTCCCTGTGCTTGTTACAGACATGCTGCTGCCTGTCATTATGAACATCTATGTTAAACAGAAGAGACATTGCACACCATTTAGGAGATTAGGATTGCTGCCAGCATGACACTTAAAAAACAGACAATGAGTAATTGTGATATCTTATGCCATTAATTGGCAAACAAGAACCTTAGGCCCTCCATGCAGGACAGGATCAAAAAAGGGATATGAAAACATCAGAAGAGCAGCAAAAGAAATTGCCTGGGAGAAAAAAAAACAACACTGGCACAAATTCAAACTAAAACTTCAACTTCAACTTTAATCATTGCCTTGCCATAAGCCATTAACATTCAGTGGAATCAATGCTAAATCTGGATAAGCTATTTGTTAACAGTTTATCTAATGCATTGATTTTTTTCTAAACAAATTTTGGGCAATCAGATCATGATTTTTACCTTTCCTATTGAAAGTCTAATAGTTTAATATATTTGAGCCACAGATTATTTGCAAATTGTTCAGGGAAATTATTCATCATTTGGAATTTGCCATTCAGACTTTGACTGATCACTTCAGTTGTGTGAATTGTGCTTTTAGCTGATGCTTGCATGAAGCAAACTTTGTTTGTAGAAATATTTGATACTCAAACAATGCAAGATGAGAAGGTGATCCAAGTCAAAGCAAGATTCATAGACACATGTAGGCAAGCCATACACAATACTGACCACACTCCAATACAGATGATAACTGCACTTGCTGATCCTCAGTCTGGCTGCACTGCACCTAGAATGTTTCTGAGCCATCAACACTCACAAGTCACATACTGAACACTTAAGACATCAAGAAGTCTCTTTCTGTCATCTTCTTTCTGTTGTAGGTCATGTAGGTTTTGAGATGAGATTGCTTAGCTAGAAACCCATAATAAAGGGAGCACTGGAGGGAGGCAGATTCCCATCTCATTCTGATGGCCTGCTGCAACCTTTGCATTATTAGATGGCTATTGTAACTCCAGAGGACGTGGACTTGGTGTTGCTGAGGATGAGGATTGCTGTGTATCCTGTTACATTCTCCATTAGACATGTCCATGGGGATGTAATTTACACTTCATGCTTCTTTAGGAACTCCATGCAAGGAGCTTTGTGCTTTACAATGAGGTTAGTGTCACTACCACCAACACTGTGAGGTGGGAAATGCTACTAGCTTCATCTTGGTTAAACTCAGGCACAGACGTGAAGTTATTCTCCCCCCCACCCCCAGCCCCCAATGTGTTAGAGTCACTGTGTCATCTGGGAATAGAATTCTGGCTCCTCTCCATCACTATTGTTCAAAGTTTTCTAATACAGCAATACCATGAAGTTCATTTAGCAGACGCAGTAAGGGACACCTCATACCACTGAGAAAGCTCATTTCTTGGCAGCAGCCTGCATTGGCCCTTGCAGGCAGAGCCTGGGAGAAACACAGTCCTCCAGTCACACCTACCAAAAACACAAGGTTTAATTCCCATAAGCAACACCCTTAGTAATTGCCCATAAAGAAACCTTCCTGGAACTGCTACTTTTACTTTCGAAATTAATTTTCTCTCAAAATTGCATAGATTTCTTAGTGCCCCCTTTATGCCCCCAAAATTACGATGTGTTCTAGCAAGCTTTCCATCCACCAAAAATCACTAACCACAAAGCCAGAGGCATGATTAAATAGCCAGGAGCTCCCCATAGGCAAATGCAGCTTCACCTGCTGCTCTCTACCAATTTCTCAAGCAATATCCACAAGGATACATAGAGCCAAGAATCTAGCCTTTCTGCAAAACCTAGATGCACCACCCTCTGTCAGGGCAACAGCATTGAAGTCAGGAGCCAAGGAGAAACTGACCTGCAGAAACTGTCCAGTCCCTGTTCGCTCACTCTGTGCTTCTTTCCCAGGGGCAGAATCCAGAGTCGCTACCATTAGCAAGTGCTTGTGCAGAATGAAAGTAAGTGGAAAAGAAAGAATGTTTCTGGGCAAATAAATAATAGCAGAAAGTAACGAGGCTGGAGTTAAATTAGTGTGGGGAATCCCAGAGTGAAAAGCAAGAGGAAGTCACTTCCTTCTAACACAGATCACAGCACAAAAATCTTTTACCAACACCCGCAATATATTCTCTCCTCCCTTATTCTCTTCCATTCAACTTCAAAAAAAGGAGGGGAGAAGCCTGTTACCCAATCAATTTTTCAAACACTCATTTATAAGTTACAGTGGGAAGAAGTGACCCCTGATGGGCCAAAGAAACTTTTCTTAACCAGTTTCCCCAAGAAGTTAGAGCCCAGTTACACTCCTGTTCAATTCAACTCTGTCCCAAAGTTGCATTGTTTCAAATAGTGCATCAATAAGAGTAAATTAAGCAGCACGGGGAGCCTCCTTACCTTGCATCTCACCAAATGGTCACAACAACAACAGTCTAGCTAAAGTGAAAGTATTTTAAAAACCAGGCACTATGCCAGTCTATTTAGATTCACTCCCCAGCACAAGCGTCTCCCACTAGCAGCCAAAGATCATGTAAAGTATTATACTATATATGAATCATGCATGCTATATGGTATCTGTAGTATTTAGAATTTGTGTTAACTGAACAGCCACCTGTTGGAACATGATCAAATTACATCAAGGGCTACTTGTATCTACTGGATTTCAGGCTCATCACAGCCACTGGAAGGGCAAAAAATACACAACAATCAGGTTTGAGGGACACAGTCTTGAAAGCTAGTCATTTTAAAGAGTTAAAGGTGGTTTCAGGACCTACAACAGCCCCATGGTTGGTACCGCTGTGAGGCTGCGTGATTTTTGCAATCATGTTTTCCTATTTCCTTAATTTTTTTGTTTCTTGTTCTGCTGTGTGAAAGACCCACCCAGGTGGGAAACTGATAATCCTTAAAACGTACCAGTGCATAAATATTTTCTCCACCTACTGTTACAATACTAGAACAGAATCTGTAACATGTAAATTTTCAGGGAGTAATGTCATTTTTAAGATGACTGTGTCCCTTTATTGATTTGAATGTATGCTCCCAAACTGGCAAGTAGAGTGAATTTTAGATTCCTGTGGCAGGGCAACTAGATACATCAGGGAGGAAGGCTTACTGCACCACACAGAATATTAAAAGCAGAGAGATGGGGCCAGCCTTGGATCTGCAGCATCAGTTCCCCTGCCCTCAGCATCTCCTTTGCCATCCAGCCAGCTGCGGGATCTGACAGCCTTTCCTTCACTTGACCAGTCAGCTGCCCCTTTCATGCACCCAACTCAAGCAGCTCCCCCACTTGAAACTAAAGCCAACCCAGAGGAGCTTTCAGGGTAGCCATGACTTTTACTTCCTGGGAGTCCCAGCCCCAGGGCAGTTTGGTGAGCCCATGTTGTATTTGTCCTGTAACACTTGTGTCAGTTGCTGTGGACCTCAACCAGATGCCTAGAAGTATCTCCCGCTTTCCAATCAAACTAGGCCCTTTTTTCAGGCTCTCTGAGCACAGATATGTTAGATACTGGGGCAGCTCTAGCCATTTCGCCGCTCCAAGCACGGCGGCACGCCGCAGGGGGCGCTCTGCCAGTCGCCGGTCCTGTGGCTCTGGTGGACCTCCCGCAGACGTGTCTGCAAAGGGTCTGCTGGTCCCACGGCTCCAGTGGACCTCCCGCAGGCACGCCTGCGGGAGGTCCACCGGAGCTGCCTGCTGCCCTCCCAGCGACCAGCAGAGCGCCCCCCGCAGCATGCTGCCCCAAGCACGCGCTTGGCATGCTGAGGCCTGGAGCCGCCCCTGGTTAGACACAGATGTAATAGGATGGTCTGCCCCTTTAATGACCTGGGGCAGCCATGGTTGACTATGAGACTTGCCCCTTCTCAGATGGGTGTTTTCTATACAGGGTAGAGAAGCCGCAGGAAGCAAGTGGACTTCTGTGGAAGTCCCTGGAGCAGGGCCGGCTCCAGGCACCAGCATTCCAAGCTGGTGCTTGGGGTGGCAATCTGCAAGGGGTGACAGTCCCCCTTGGTTTGCCCCCAAGCAGTGCGCCGAATTGCCGCCGCAGGGGGGGGGCTGGGGGCAGTCTGTGTGCCATTAGGGCGGCAGGCGTGTTTCCACGGTGGTGGCAATTCGGCGGCATCTTCTATGTTTAGCTGTCCGGGGCGGTTTCAGCTAAACATAGAAGCTGCTGCCAAATTGCTGCGGCCGCGGAAACGCGCCTGCCGCCCTGAGGGCACACAGAGTGCCCCTGCCCCCACCCCCGCACACAGTTCGGTGTGCTGCTTGCGGCGGCGAAAACTGTAGAGCCGGCCCTGCCGTGAAGCAGGGGGAAAGGCTCTTGGGAGTCCCTGCATCCTATTTTGGTTGCCAGTTTTGTATTCAAATTAATAAACTAGGCCCTGGGGCCAGGGCTTGGAAAACTCTGGGTGCAGTGTGACAGGCTAGGGACAGGGGACAGGCCAGCAGCTTCCTACATGCTTGTGCTCCACCCAGCTTTGGAAGGAGATAAACAGCCCAGTGCAACCACACCCTGCTGCTGCTACAACTTCCTCAGATACAGCTATTCCATATTTTATAGCTATGCCTGTGCAGACCGGTGATAAAGAAACAAGTCCCTTATACAGGAAACCACAGAAAAGGGAACTGCTAGGCAGAGACTAGAAATTAAGAGAAAAACATTACAAGGACTAACTGAGAACAAAATCAGTGAACTGCTCAAGCTAATGGTAATTGATTGCTGTTTGCAAGCCCTAAGCCCTATTTTGGTACAAAGCAATATGCACTGAGAAATGCAGAAGGGAGTTGCTGAAATCAGATTAATGGTCAACCAGTCTGGGGATGGCTTTATGATTAAGGCACTGAACTGGGAATCAGGAGATTGTGACAGAGTTGGGAACTGAATTCCAAACTTCCCAAGTAACCGTAGGCAAGTTGCTCATCATCTGTGCCTCAATTCCTCCATCTGTAAAATGGGGATAATGCTACCATACCACACAAGTGTGGAAGAGGATAAATCTGTTAGCACTTGAGGTGCTCAGATTCAATGGTGATGGGTATTACCAGGATCTAGAAAGAGCCTATCTCCAACGTGGCCAGCACCAGGCACTTCAGAGGAAGGAGTCAGACCTCCATAGTGGTCAGTTATGTGATGACATGTTCATGGGGAAGTCTATTCTGCAAACAGTGTTTGTGCGGAGGGTGGGCAGGTGGACAAGGGTCGACTTACATCCTGAAAAAGAAAGGACGCTTCCCTTTATAAGTTTATCCTGACAAGTGTAAAAGCAGATATTTTTCTCCATAAGAAATTATCTTTTCTTTAAATCCTACTAAGCTCTTTCCCCTAATGTCTGGTCAGTGAATTCCAGAGAATAATTTTTATATTAAAAAAATTCCTTTTATCAATCTGAAATTTGTTACCTTTCCGTTTCAATAAGTCTCCTCTTTTACTTTCATTATGAAATAAACATGGATTGCCCTATAGAAGAATGTAAAAAACAATGTAGTATCAGTTATGTCAACGCCCATTCATCTCCTGTTTAACAGTCCTAGTCTTTTAAATCTGGCAGGGAATTCCTTCCATGTCTAATAATCCCCCTCTCCCCATGTCTGTGCCCTTATCCTCTTTGATTGCTCCTTTTACTCCCCTGGTTAATTAGTGGGCCCATAACTTTCTATTTCAGACATACTCCTAAAACACTTCTCTAACTAGGTTTTGTGAATTCGGCTCTTAACTCTCCTAGTCTCTTTTACATCTTACCTGCCATTGTTTACATACTTATTCTATTGGCTTTGCTTGTGCTGGCTGCCCACTTTGGAATTTATTATTATTTTGTCTTAAATAGACTAGCATCTTGCTATTATAACCAAAACTAGGATACAGATCTGCACTCCACTTTGGTAAAATAGTGACAGTAACTATTGTTGTAGCTGTACCTCACTGGTCGAATTAGAGCTCTGGAAGCAGAGCTAAGGCTACAAACAAGACCACCCAGTTGGGTAACCAGATGTCCCGATTTTATAGGGACAGTCCCATCTTTTTCTTATATAGGCTCCTATGACCCCCTACCTCCTGTCTCGATTTTTCACACTTGCTGTCTGGTCACCCTACTACCCAGCTATCAAGAGATTCTTTTTTCAGCCCAAAAGGATTGGATGTCAAGATTCAGATCCCGCACGAGAACTGCTGTAGTTGCTGCTGCCTCTGGCTAGAAGACAGAACTCCTTGATTTGAAGGATATAGACTATGGATTTAATACATAAAAGCTGAGATTTATTTGAAATATTAGCTAATGCGTTTAGAGGTTTACTTGGTCCTGCCTCAGCAAAGGGGGACGGACATGAGGATTTCTTGAGGTCCCTTCCAACCCTACATATGGAACAGACATTAAACTAATTCTTCTAGACCATTTATATACCGGCTATGATAGTACACACATTCAGGAAAAAGAAAGTTGTGAAATTCTATCGATGAGGTTGTCAATAAAGCAAGAGTCAGAACTAAACATGGGGAGACTGCCCAACATTTTCAGAAGTGGAGAAGCTGCAAAGTTTTCTTGTCCAGCAGCTTCAAGTGCCATTATTTCAGAAGGAGAAGTGGGGGCCAGTTATAGGGTCTTTTCTAGAAAATTTTTTGGGGAATGAAGTGTGCAGACCCATTAATTAAAGTGCTAAAACCCAGAAACCCGAATGGTTAACTTTAATATATCTCTTTTCCTTACATTTATTGTAGGTACTCTACATTTCAAGTGTGAATCCTCTGCATTCAGTCTGATTGTGTGTAGAAGTATATATTTAAGAATTTCCTATTAGGAACCTAATATTTCCTCTCTCACAAACAATCTGTAAAATAATACTTCTTCAGAGTAAAGGGATGGGCAACTTCTCCTGGTAATTTGTTCTTAGCTGGTACTTTTATTCCATCCTCAGAAATGGTATCCAAAATGATGCCCTGCAGGGACAACGATTTACCCAGCTATACCCCATGGATGAAGGTGCTTTCAGCAGTGGTAGTATTGATTCCATCAAATACTGTTTTTGTTCCTTTTATGTTCTCTCAGAGTTGATATTTCTACTCCAAACTGAACTTGTCTTTCCCCTTTGGATACATTTGAAGTTTGCCAGGATGCTGTCATTCTATTATTCCTTATGCCAGGTTTATCTAGCAGGGGCCACTGGTGAGGAGACTGAACATCTGAGCAACTTCCATCTACCATCCTACAGCACACCATCCCTGTGATGAGTCAACCGTGGAAGTCAAATTAGTTAACCTACCCAAATCCACTGGTCTCTTTGTTTTGTCTCCCCCTGCTGCTCCTCACTGACTATGGCTTTGTCTACACTACTGCTTTTGTCAGGAAAACATTTGTCGGTCAGGGGTGTGGAAAAAAAACAACACACCCCGACCGACATAAGTTTCTCCAGCAAAAGTGCTGGTGTGGAAAGTCCTATGTCGGCAGGAGAGGCTCACTCGCTGATATTACTAACACTGCTCATTTCAGGTGGTTTAATTATGCCAGCAGGAGAGCTCTCTCAGACTGGCAAAGAGCAGTTACATAGGAGACCTAACAGTGGCACAGCTGTAGCAATACAGCAGTGCCGCTGTAAGGTACATAGTATAGACATAGCCTAATTCATGAAGCTTTTGGCTCTAGCCCCATGGATGCTTATGCACTCCTCTCCTCCCCCACTTTTGGTTGCATCAGTCCCTGGAGAAAGCTATTAGGTTTGCCCCGAACGGGCATGCTGGTTCTGCAGTAAAGAACCTAGAAACTTACAGGAGATGGAGCTTGCACCATGTCACCATGGACCAGCCCAGCAAAATGCTCCTGAATCTGTGTACCAGTTTAAGAAGCACTGCCCTAATCATAGTCTCTAATATCTTCTTTCTGCTCCCATTGCATACTGTCTCATCCTACAAAGGGGCATAAATGAGATGTTTTCAGTAGGTCTTGATTATTAAAATTATCTACTTAGCTACCGTAGGGAGGGGGGTTTTTTTGTTTTTTTTTTACAAACTCAAATTATTGTCACATGGCATTTTGGTCTCTCTTCCTCATCCTACATCTATTATGTTACTATGCACATCTACACCACTGTGCCAAATCAAACAGCCATACAACAAAGGGAAGAAATTAAAGGGAAGAAATTTTGAAAAGCTTTGTTTAATAAATGTAAAACAAAAAGCAAACTTACCAGCTATACCCCTGTCCAGAGATGACTCATTATCTGTGATGTCTTGTGGCATCTTAGTGTACAGTTTTAAACAACGGAGAGGAACTAAGGTGTTCAAACACAAGTCCCATTTATCCACAAGTGTTAGAGATATCTTCCTTGCTAGGTCTTCTCTGTCTTTTTCCTGGAGTAAGGTCTGATGGTATTCCTTGGATATAACATCTTTCTCCAACATGCAGCTGAGCAATGCATGGACATCAGAAGTTGTGGCACTGGAGAGAATTTCTCTGATTCCAGGCAGGATCTCTTTGAAAAGATTCATAACAGCAGCCTAAAGAGTTTTAAAGAGATTTCAGCCAAAATTTCAACTGGTTAAATAAAAAAAATCCACTCAGTCAGCATCAAAAAAAGATGAAGTGAAATTTTTTTTAACACAATACTTTGGTTTGTGTCATTTGTTGAGGTGTTTCCTCATTCGATGAAAGTTATGATTCAAGTTTCCAACAACTTCTTGATGCGGTCACACAAAATTCATTGCAACCATTGTTTCCAAAACACTTTCCAAAACAGGCAGTTTTAAACGCCACATTACGTTCAGTAATGAAGGAGAGGTATTAACATGGAACTACCTAACAATAAGGGAGATGGATCCTTTGCCCAACTAGAAACTGTGCGACACCTGGCTATAGGCATATGTTGTGTTCATTAGTGATGCACTCCGAGACTGTTTCTCAGCCTAACCTTCCTTTCCAAGCAGAACAAATGTAGAGCTTTGGGATAGTTGGCTCCACCTAGGAGAGGTCTGAAATTTGGGCATATGCTGACTCCAGTGTAACTCACTTCAGTCTCATGCTCAACCAGGGTGACTGGGTATTGGGGACAGCATTCAGAAGCACTGAAGAGTTATAAAGAAAGTTAGAGAGAGTTAGAGTTATAAAGCATTTGTTTTTACTTCCGTAACAATATGCTCACCTTAGAACAGAGTTACCAGATACCAAAGCTTGAAAGATCATATAGCAATCTAAGCATTTTGGAAACCATTACCTTCCTATCAGGATCCTCTTTAGCACAGCTCCATCTTCTCACTTACCCATAGGTACAAGTTAGAACATTTTGACGTGTGGTCTGTTCTTAGGCAATTATATCTAATAAGAGAAATCAGCTAAGGGAAATCCTGACCCTATTAAAGTCAGTGACAAAACTCCCATCAACTTCAATGGGGACAGGATTTTACCCTGCGTTACTTCAAGAAAACATGTTGGCAAATTAGCACAGATAGGCATCTAGGTGGCTTAAGGTATTACGCAGGCTACATCTCTAATACATGGAGGGGAAAGTAAGGTAATTACTCAGCTTAAGTAAGGGGGTAGAATCAGGCCCTGTATTTGCCAGGACAATACAAAAATAAAAACCATGCTCCAAGTCAGACATAAAAAAGTTACCTATAAATTCAAGAAGAGCCAAAATTATAACTTAAAATCAAACTCCTTTTCCTCTCTCTCAAAGTTAAAGAAACTGATTTGGACTCTCCAATCCACAACATTCTCCAACAGTGTCAATTCTTTTCGATACTCTAGTTCAAACAGGAATTATTTCAAGGCAGTTCTATCGTCTGTGTCATACAGATGGTCAGACTAGGTGATCTTGTAATCTACAGATTAAATATTCCCAGATGTCAGAAATATTTCAAGAGCTACCTTTGAGATTTTAGAACCACCAAATTTGAACCTGAGATCTAGCTCCAAATGGGACTAAAACCTGAGCCCTAGAAACTTCAGCCTAATAAGGATTCACTTTTAGTATTGCCGTCTTGGCTTAGCTCCAGGAGATTACATCATGGAATGATTTGCAGAAATTATATGGTATTTTCTTCAAAAATTCAGAATTTTTCACATATACTGGAAAGCATCACTGTAAGCAGGCATTTAGGCACCTGATGCAAACAAGCATATTCGCGCCTTCTACCTTTTCTCCGGTCATTTTTCCACCCCCACAGCTTTGCTCCCACGACTTTGTACTGTGGGTGGCTAGTAATGGCCTTGGTGGAAAGCAATAGACTGACAACACTTAAAGATACATGTAAACACCATCAACAAAGTTTTACCTTTGTCTTTACAAATATCTAGTATGTTGTAAACAATATCTATGAAAAAATTACACATGTACTTTCTCCCTGGATATCTAAAAATGATCAAATAAAATCTTTTGTCCTTTCAATTATCTTCTAACTAATGTCTATGGATAAAAAAAACTGAACACGTACTTTCAGTTTAGATACCTTTAATTTCAGAAAGAAAGAGCAAGTCTGCATGAGAGCATAATGTGAGATACTCACCAAGAGCCAGATTAAAGCATCCCAAATCGAATGCTTCTACAGGTGGAGTAAAGAACTCTAATATTAAGAGTGTAGCTATAGATTTATACTTTACATACGTAAATGTACCCTTTACATGCACTGCACAGAATAAATACTTTTACATTCTTCCTTCGGTGAATGCTTTGTAACTGATTACTAGAATATCTATCAAGCGTTTCAGACTAGAGCCTTGCAACCAAATATTAGCCTATATCTTGCAATAATTAAGAAAAAATAAGGCAACAGTATTTTAAATTTGTATGCCAATTCGTATGATTTGACCAAACCAGTTTGCGACATATATTGTTCTACTTCTAGTAGGAACTACATTTGTCAGAGATGACTTAAAGGTTCAAGGTAAATTAACAATTTTAGTGAAATATTGAAATGCTGTAATTGATAACTTGTATAATTTATACAAATATTTCTAAATCTTTTATATTATTATTTATATACATATATTTTACCCTTTATGATCTTTGAAGGTGAAAATCACTGTATCAGGCACAGATTTACAAAAATAGGTGCCTAAAGCTAAATATGGACTGATGACACCCATTTTTTGAAAAAGCTTGGCTTATTTTCCATTCAGTCCCTCACCCTGCTCCCCTTTTATATTTTACAACTTCCAGTTTATTGAGCTCTATGGTTTCATAGTGTTTTGCTCCGTGCTGCAGTGCTATAGATTAAAACTGGTGGCATTTAAGAAAAAGCAATAAAAACTAACCCAAAAATTTTCCAGCTACTTAAGAGTTCAATTCTGCATATAGCTACTGCTGGGCTTAGTGTTTGGTATTATGAATATTCCCACTGATTTCAAATATGACTACTCATAGTAGTAAGTGTCTGTAGACTCAGTTTGCTGCTACTAGTATATCACGAGGAATTTCCAGCATACCTTATAAGCGGATTTGATATGCTGATGGCAAATTTCCATTAATAATGTACTTTGTATTTTGAAGGAATGGTAAACGTTTATTGTTTGGGTGTTGGCAGAACACATAGTTTACCAGAAATGAATTTATAAATATAGGAAAGATACATAATCAGAGCTTACTAGCTAGCAGCGTTAATGCCAACTGCACTGGCATTAGATAATATGTTTCAGTAAAGGTATTTAACTTGACAACTGGGGGAAATATGCAGTTAATTCATTTTACTTTTCCTTATAAACATTCCGGGGTTTTCCCACTGGCTGTCTTGTTGATTCCCTGTTGTTTACAGCCAGTAGTATAGAATTAAGTGCAAGTGTAGCTGGGCTCAAAGTACAGGGGGAGGGTAAGAGGTCAGTACAGTTTGGTACTTGTTCTGTGAAACTTCTGTATCACAATCTCAATTTGTAGTTTGGAGGGGAGCAAAAAGGCACATGTGTACCCAGGCCAGCCCTAGACCAAATAGCATCCCAGGCAAGGAGCATCTTCAGTGCTCCCTACCTCTATTTATTCAACTTTTGAAACCTTAATTTTTATTGCAGTTGTAGCCCATTTCACAACTTTGATGTATGATTTATCCTTGTCATACAAGACAATCAATAAGCAAATAAAAATAATTAGTTTCCTCTAAGCTTTATAGAATTTTTTAAATTTTAAGAATAACTGAAATGTACTAACATTGAGAAATGGAACTGTGCACCAATACTGGGTGGACCAGAATTAAATAGTGTTACAGGAGGTGACAGCCTTAGAATGTTAACCCTAGTCCTTTAGTTCAAAAGATCACTTTTCTCACTTTTGCTGGGCTCTCACTTCACTTCAGTTTGTTCTTATATCTTACAGACTGACTGGCGATCCCCCACCCCTTATATACTTACCAGGTCATGGCTGATAACATTCTAGGAGGTTAAAGGAAATGTAATTCTCAGAAAGTCTGGAAGGGTCCACAAGATTCTACAAAGTTTCAGAACATTCTAGGTTAGTGAAAAATTAAACCAAACAAAGAATACATGAAACATGTTAATTCAAACTGTCTATTTTCCCCTTTTGTTCCTAATAACAAAAACTGCAACCCGAGCCCAGTGCCCACCAAGTCTGGCAGGTGGTCACTTGAGTCTCCTGCTCCTAAATTCGGCCCTGTTTGTACCTATGTAGTGTGGGTTTCATCTGACTTAGAAAGGGTGACGTGTTCCAAGCTTATCTGGTCTCAGTGGGTATTTCTGCCCAGCAAAAACAAATGGAGCAGCAAGTCTGAGAGCCTAAGTCAACTAACTTGGGCTTGCAGTACAGGGCAAAAAATAGCAGATGTTCCTGCTCAGTCTGAAGCCTAGGCTCTAAAGCCTGGCAAGAGGGGAAGGCCTCAGAGCCTGGGCTCCAGCCCAAGTGAGAACATCTACACTGCTACTTTTAGCCCCCTAGTGAAAGTCCCACAAGCCCAAGTCAGTTGACCCAGGGTCTGAGATTCACTGCTGCAGGATTTCTTTGCAGTCTAGATGAACCCAGCAATACCAGATCGAGCCTGCTCATCTTCCAAGCTAGTTTGTTCTAAACTGCCAGCCCTACAAACTCAAGAGCCTGAAGGCTACTAGAGTCAAACTAGTTCTTTGTTTCTCAAACATCATTCACCACTAAAAATCTGTAGGCCAAGTTTGGCTTAATTACATGTATGCAACCCCACTGTCTTCAATGTGGCTGCACAGAGGTAAGTGAAGATAGAATTTGGCCCTACATTTGAAGTTTGGGTGGCAATCCTGCTGATGCATGAGCAGGAATAGACTTCAACTCATTCTCTCATGGCCACACCAGCTCTGCAGAGTTAACGAGAGTAAAAACTTTCCCCTGCTTTTGTCATGGAAGTAAGCAGACGAGGCTGAATGTACATAAGCTATTGAGTAAGCTGAGCCCACTTTTACATCCTCACATTTCAGAGTAAGGCACGCAGTAAGGTCAGTTATGGGTTTCCCCCAAATTCTTTGAACAAAAGAAACAGGGAGAGAAACAGAGCTAGGGACTGCCACGCCAGAAGCTCTGCTTTGGGATAACTACAGCTTCAGGCTGCATTACATTCTGAACAGATTCACTACAGGTTTGGGAGAAGACATAAGACTTCATCTCAAGTTCTTTGATGAATGTGTGTCCTTGTACGGTATCCTACATAACATGTGGAGTCCCTGCCACTTCTGCCAGGGAGCCCTTCAGAAACCTCTTTTAAAGAGAATGGAGTGAAAGTCAGGACACAGCTGGACAGCAGCTTAGAGAACTCCTGACTAACTGAAAGTCTTTCCTGGGGCGTGGGGGGCAGAGGTGTCTTCAATCTTCCAGTCCACTTAGACTATTAAACTGATCTGCCGTTTCTAACGCTGTTATCTCAGTCTCTACCCTTCATTAATCAGTGAACATCACTTCCTTTACACTGGGATCTAGAGAGCCCTGTCTGGTGGAGATACCGTTCTGTGGTGGTGGCTAAACTCTTCCTTTCCACACAGGCAGAGAAAAATGCCCAAATGGAGAGTCCTCTCCATATGCAGTAGGGCAGGTGAACGAGTGGTTCCAGAATACTTAGTCATGTACTATTCAGGCGCGAAAAGAGCTCACTTTTCGGTAGATGTCTCATCAGCCAGCACCTTGAGCAGTTTCTAAATGCAGTGTGTCCAGGGGAAATCCAATGCCCAGATAAACTTTTGAGTGGTTTACCAAAAGGCTTTGAACAGCAAAAATAGTTTTGCTTCCTTTGTCAGACCTAGATCTGAGAACATTACATTAAAAGCAAGTCTTGCTATTAAAGTAAGCACTGTACACTGTAAATGCCTATAGATAAAATATTAATGTTAACTTTTGAATCACAATCTTTCCAAGGTTGTTTTTAAGGCTACTTTTACAAGGCTTTTCCAGAGAGCTCTGCAGGGAAGTCTGTCTATCTTTACCATACAACATACTATTCACTATAGTGAAAACATGGGGGGGGGGGGGAAGTATGGTCCAGTATGGTAGGGCACTGAACTGGGATTCTTGAGACTATGGTCCATTCCCAGCTCTACCACAGTCTTCCTATGTGACCTTGAGAAAGTTACCTCATCTACTCTGTGCCTCAGTTCCCCATCTGTGAAATGGGGATAACAGCTTCCTTACAATCATGATGTTGAGGATAAACTCCATGATTTTGATGTGCAGACACAACAGGGATTAGTGACATATAATACCTAGATGGACATAATCTTGCATGCATCATTTTCCTCTGAAGAATAAAATGGACTGCTTTGACTTTAACAAGATTATCTAAAGTCCTGCTGTAATTTCAAGACTATTTTAAAAATGTTAACATTAGATTTATGTAGAACCGGCACTTCCTCTGAATACAGATAATTCAAAACACAAGTTCTCCTTTTCCAATAACTGCATTTTTTTTTTTTTAACAAGGAATAGCACAGCAAAAATAAAGCGTGTGAAAAAGGGAACTAAAGTCTTGTCTACATAGTGCAGGTAAAGCACACCAGCGGGGTGTGATTTGTAAGCGCTTTAACATGCTGTACTCTAACTGCCCCATGTAGACCCTGTTATGCTCTAAAAGGTATTGAATTTGTGTTAACATAGTCCTGTTTCAACATGCTAATGTGAAGTAGGTACCTTTTAGACTGGGCTAGCAGAGTTTATGGGGGCAGTTAGAGAGCAGCATGTTAGTGACTTACAAATCATACCCCTCTAGCTTGCTTTGCTACGTAGACAAGTCCTAAATACGATTTTTTTCCCCACTATTTATTGCATTCCTCTGACCTAAATCAGTGCATTTTTAAAGGGTTTATTCTGTACCTGAGGTGGAGTGCTATGTCCCTCCGTTTCTGACTTTGAGAGCAAACATAGTGCATGCTATGAGAATTAGGGAAATGCAACCTAGATGGAGCTACTATAAAGTGGGTGCAAAACTGGTTGGAAAACCATTCCCAGAGAGTAGGTATCAGTGGTTCACAGTCATGCTAGAAGGGCATAACGAGCGAGGTACTGCAGGGATCAGTTCTGGGTCCAGTTCTGTTCAATATCTTCATTAACGATTTAGATAATGGCATATAGAGTACACTTATAAAGTTTCCAGATGATACCAGCTGGAAGCTGGAAGGGGTTGCAAGTGCTTTGGGAGGATAGGATTAAAATTCAGAATGCTCTGGACAAACTGGAGAAATGGTCTGAGGTATATAGGATGAAATTTAATAAGGACAAATGCAAAATACTCCACTTAGGAAGGAACAATCAGTTGCACACATACAAAATGGGAAATGACTGCCTAGGAAGGAGTACTATGGAAAGGGATCTGAGGGTCATAGTGGACCATAAGCTAAATGTGAGTAAACAGTGTAACGCTGTTGCAAAAAAAGCAAACATTATTCTGGAATGTATTAGCAGGAGTGTTGTAAGCAACACACAAGTAATTTTTCCACTCTACTCCACATTGATTAGGCCTCAAGTGGAGTATTGTGTCCAGTTCTGGGTGCCACATTTCAGGAAAGATGTAGACAAATTGGAGAAAGTCCAGAGAAGAGCCAAAAAAAAAAAATGATTAAAGATCTAGAAAACATGACCTATGAGGGAAGATAGAAAAAATTGGTTTTGTTTAGTTTGGAAAAGAGAAGACAGAGGGGACACGATAACATTTTACAAGTACATAAAAGGTTGTTACAAGGAGGAGGGAGAAAAATTGTTCTTCTTAACCTCTGAGGACAGGACAAGAAGCAATGGGCTTAAATTGCAGCAAGGGAGGTTCAGGTTGGACATTAGGAAAAATTTCCTAGTTGTCAGGGTGGTTAAGCACTGGAATAAATTGCCTAGGGGGGTTGTGGAATCTCCATCATTGGAGATTTTTAAGAGCAGGTTAGACAAACACCCGTCAGGGATGGTCTAGATAATAACTTAGTCCTGCCATGAGTGCAGGGGACTGGACTAGATGACCTCTCAAGGTCCCTTTTAGTTCCATGATTCTATGCATCACACAAAAGGCATCAAGCTGTGCAGTAGCTTACATTAACACACAAAGGTCATTCTCAAGGAATGAGTGCTCATTCATGGCCTGAGCCAATGTCCACTGAAGACAACAGAGAAAAAAATCCCACTGATTTCCCTGGGCACTGGAAGATGCCTTTGCAGTAATCCAAATCACAGGTCTAGGTAAGGCTCTATTAGCACAACCACTGTAAATTTGATATGAATTTATTCTGGATGAAACTTGGCATATTTACCACTACCACTGCCAGTTGATTACAGCAATAAGCCATAGGAGGGCAAACATTAGCGTTTGACACATGCTTCTGGGGGCCTTGCAGAGCACATGGCCAAAAAGTATTTCCAGCACTACCGCACAATGATTTGCTGCTGTTAGTGAATGGTTCCTTAATTAAAAACCTTATGGGGATGGACAGTGATACACCAGCACAATCCACTATGAAATATAGTTTCCAGTTAAAAGGCAAGATACAATGGTAGGGAAAATATCTTAAACCTAGTGAACCTACTCTTTAGAATATATTTATTTTTCCCTCCTCAACTCTTCTCTTCAAGGTTCCCTGGACTATTACTTCTCTCCGCTTCCTTCCCTCAGATGCCCAGCTGCCTTTCCAGCAACAGATTGTAGCATAGTCACTTTTGTCTTATTCCCGCTCACCCCTCATTGAGCATGTTGCTTCTGGTGGCATCTAGAAGACAACTAGTCAAATGAAAGCACTGACCACTTAGGGTCAATTCAACATCCTATGGAACTTTCTGAAAAAAGCAGAGTTTTTTTCATGACCAGCCCCCAAGTGGTTGACAGACACATTCTCAACAGGCAGTCTTAAGGTAAACTGCTGATCAGATGATTAACCAGTCTATTGATGGCTGGGGTCAGAGTCCCCCAATCAGAGGCATTGCTGTCATTTTGAGCCCTAAGACATTTGCTTTGTATGCAACATAAAGAATATTAATAAAATCCCAGAAGTTAAATATCTGTCTGGGTTTGCAAACCAAAACCTTCCAGCTGGGTTTGCATGGGCGAAATGACAAGTCAGGTGACTGAGAGAGTAATAATAGAACTAATTTGTAATCAGGAAGTTCTGTTTCCTTGTGACTTCTACTTCAGAACAATACCCACAGGCGTGGGCTGCATCTGGGATAAGCTTAGCCCCAAAGGGATGGACATGAGTAAAAAGGGGGGAATATGACCACATATGCAGGGCTTTATTTCCAACATGCATTTAAATTGTACTTCTAACTGAAAATCAAACCTGAGAATAAGAAATAGAGCTGAAGAGGGCACTGCCAATCTTTAATTATTGTCTTTCATTTTCCTTTTTCGGGTGGCAAGCTTCCCTTCCTTACCCATCCCCCGGAGCCACAGCATGGGTTATTTAATAGCAGCTTCTGGGTTTAGTTTTGTAGATGCTGCAGAACTAAAATGAAAACCCGCCTATCTAAGTAGTTACCATCCTAAAAAAGCCTAGTGTCAAATTCTGTCCTTGGGTGGCTGTGCATGCAGCTCTCAGTTGAAAGCAGTGGCTGAATTTGGCGCTTTCATCCATCAGCTTATAAAACAGGTCACATATCAGGGCATTGCAAAATGACGATAGTGTTTAAGTTTTAAGGTGATCTGGCAAAGCTTGGGTTTTTTTTAAGCGTGTTAGGGGTTTTCAAAGAAGTTTAAGGGAGCTAGGTGCCTAACTCATTGAAGTTCTGTGGGATTTAGGCACCCAACTTTCGTGTGCCTTTCAAAATCCCAGTCTTACTGCAAGTTGAATAACTCAGAGAAAAGGAAGTGGACACAGGCTGGCCTGCTCTGCACTTTGTAGACTCAGCACCATGCTGTGATGTTACAGCTCCCAGAAGGCCTCTGTGGAGAATGGATCCAATTTTGGAGGGCACAGATGGCAGCCATTTAAATCTGGCAAGGTATACAGTGTTTTTCTGAAACTAGCATGCTTCTGGAATACACACACTTCAAAGAGCATAAAGTCATCCAGCCTGCCACTTACCCAAACACCTGGAATCCACTAGCATCAGCATCCTGGTAGCTCTATGGTACACACTGGGATGTCACAGTAAAGTGGGAGCTGCCAGGAATAACTGAAGGGAATCTAAACAGAAAAGAGAACAGGAGCTTGTATGCCAAATGCTCTTTAGTCTCATATTTTGGGGCTGGTGTCCCAAAGAGCCAGGATAACTCAGTTATAAATATTCAATACTTTTATTTATGCCGGGTCCCCCTCATCTAACTTCCAACGGATTCTCTCCCCACCCCTCAGTGGATCTGTGCTATGTGACAGGGGTAAGGGAAGGACAACCCACTAAGCAATCTGCACAGTAACCCTGTAATTTCTCATTGCCGTCCCCAGTCCAGTCCTCTCACACTTCTGGGCAACATAGCCCTTTGCTTTCCCTAAACAAGTGACTGGGGAAGGTGAAGCTGGGGCAACAGAGGCAATAATCATGCCATAAAGAGTCACCAGACCCATCTAACTCCATCTGCAATCTGCTTTCAACTTATTGGCAGAGTGCTCAGAAGTTGTGTAGGAAGAGTGTATAATGCCCTGGAGACATACCTTTTCTAAATCTGCCTTCTGCTTATGGTAGTGGAAAATGCTTTACGACCTCCAGTTTTTAACATTTACATGCAGGGACTAGTTCTCTTTTACAGCACCAGCAGCAAACACACATTTAGTTAGAGCCATCCAGATATAGCCTCACTGGAAAGAAGAATAAAGATCTGTGGGCACTCAGACAGTGTAAAGGAGATTTTAGCCTCTCTTCTAGTTCCTGGAGAAAGCGACAGACTTATATTGCATCACATACCTTCTGGTCAGTGAAAGCGGATGTATACAAAGCAGATTGGGCCAGACTGCAATCTTGAATGAAGGCTGTCCTTTTGTCCCTAGCTAACACATTTCTAGAGTGACTTTAGTCCTTGTGAAAGCCACCTGACAGTCATCTCTGGAAGAGATGACTCCATTTCATTCACAAGATGGGCAGGAACAACAAGAACTTCCTGACTCTGACCTGCCAACCTGCCCCTGCTCTGAGAAGTCTGGTATAAACTCAGGTATTTTTCCTGAAGATGATACAAGCCAAGAGTTGCTTTTTTTCTAGAAGGTAACTTCTAGGACTACATGCTTCTGCCCCAGCTCTCCACCCCAGACCCCACCCTTTGTGGGTTTCGGGAAGGACCATGGTAGGCCCCAGTAGCAGAGGGGATAGTGGCACTCATTGAGGGGAAGGAAAGCTCCCACTGGTGGGTGAAGTTGGAAAGAAGAATGGTAGGTTTGGAAGGAAGGAATTGAGGCAGTTCCTCATGGTATAAAAGGCATCAGGCAGGTAGATGGGAAGATACCAGTGCATATGTAGGTGAGGATGCTCCCAGTGGGGACCCACCCCTGAAGGAGAGTGACCACTTTAAGTGCGAGCAACTGCAATAGGAGTGAACTGGAGGAAGCATGCACACAGCACTGGAGGGTGCAGCGCTCCTCGCTCCAGCGGACGTCTGCTGGATACCAAGACCTGCAACAGCAGGCTCCCAATCCTCATGAACTGCTCTCCTGCCCACAAAGCCAAGGTCATGTGAAACTTTAAAATGGGAGGAGAAACACTGAGGGAGACGAGACAATTCTCTTGATTTGACCATAAACCTCACAATATTTAATATTTTTTTAAAGGCCCAGCACATGACTCAGCAGGACCTGAGTGTTCCTGAAGGGCTCGGAAACTAAAAGGTCAATAAAAACCCCAAATGCTTGTGTGGAGTTTTTTGGTCTCATGATTTTGGGGCCCTGATCATAATTTTTCAGTGCTAGGGGTTGACCCTACTAGGGAAATGTGAAAGTCATAGAGGTGACACGTTTGACAGGTGGGCTGTTCTCATGAGATGGTGAGTTAAGATCTCATAGAAGTCAATATTTTTACTTCCTTATTAAGACACCAACAAGGGTGGTATCTGATCTAGCAACTTTTGCACAAATTCATTTTGTGTAAATCATCTCACTATAGGTCTAGGCTGTACATAAATCAATAGCAAGTGATAAAAATCTCTTACCGCCATACTCAGAGTGAACCAATGCCTGAAGATATTCTGGTTAACAAGACAAACAGATTCATTTCTCTGACATATGAGTTACCTAACTTAAGACAAAATGCTTTAAAATAGACAGCTCCAGTACTGACACAACTCATAATGCTGGTATTAGGCAGGGCTGCCCAGAGGGTGGGGCAAGAGGGGCAATTTGCCCCAGACTCCACAGGGGCCCCAAGAGAGTTTTTTGGGGCCCCTGGAGTGGGGTCCTTCACTTGCTCCGGGGGCCCTAGAAAACTCTTGCGGGGCCCAGGCCATCGGCAGCAATTTGGCGGCAGGGGGGTCCTTCTGCTCCGGAGTGCCCTGAAGACCTGCAGCGGGGGGTCCTTCCAGCACTTTGATGGCAGGTCCCAGAGCAGGTCTTTGGCAGCAATTCGGTGGTGGGGGCCCCCCACCGAAGACCCTAGGCCCTTGAATCCTCTGGGTGGCCCTGGTATTAGGAAAAAGACCAGAGAAATTAATAAAGATTCTTTGACCAATAGAGTATAAATAGTGTAAGTGCAGTCAATTGCAAATTGTCACAAAAGCCGGAGATTACTATCATGCTGAAGTTAGACAAAACCAGAGAGGGAAACGCAGTAAAAAGGCCAAACTGAAATAACCAAAGAAAGGGACATGCAGAACCACAGTGCTGCATTGAGTTTCAGAATGACACAGACTAAGCAGAAGCCCTGAAAGAGGCACAAATTGTGTAATGGACAACAAAAATGAGAAACAAGCTTGGAAAGCCCCTGAAATATGTACTAGACACAAAAGAGACGGGGGCCTTCACACTTGTACCATTTTACTCACTGTAGTAAAAAAGATGCAGTCCTTGCTGCTTTCATTCTAGATTGGAAAGCACCTGAGAGCATGGTTTCATACTAGCTTGTAAAAAAGCATGCACCATTCTTGTCATACTTTGTATTGAGCAGGAGGGAGGTTTCCAAATAAGTTTCTGAATATTTGCTGTAATAAGAAAAGGGAATTTCCTTCACCTGTATTTGGCACAACAGATTATGAACGCCAGTGTGAAATTAGCCGATTCTAAAAGGTATGTCTACCTTGCAGCTGGGAGGTGTAATTCCAGTGGGGGCAGGCATACACATGCTAGCTGTGCTCAAGCTAGTGCCTAAAAATGGAAGTGTGTCTGTAGTGGCGGCAGCGGATCAGGCTAGTTGCTCATGTACAAGCCCATCAGACCATCTGGGTACATACCGAGGTGGCTATCCTGAGTTGCTGAGTCCACATTGCTATTTTTAGCACACTAGCTGAAGCAGAGCTAGGGTTTCTATGTCTACCCATGTGGGGAATTACACCTCCCAGCTGTCGCGTAGATGTAGCCTAAAAGACACTTACCCTGCATGCAGAAGCATGCTAGATGATGAGTGTGCGCTCAAAACTACTAAACAGCTTAGATTTCAAATCTGAAAACATTTACAACAAACTGCTTGTGAACTATCGACAGAACAACCATCATATGAAGCAGCTACTGAGCAAACAGCTTTGGACATTTACACTGGGAAAATCTTAAGCAGTTCACAGAAAACAGACTTAATCTCTTTGTTTGCACAAGTTATTCTTCCAGCTCCAGTACCGACACAACTCATAATGCAAATGGTTTAGTTAGAAATGGACCAACACAGACATTGTTTACCCAAACCTGCCCATCCAGAGAACTTTGGTGGTTCACAAGACAGACCCCAGATCCAAACCAGCCCTAACTGTGGTTTTATTTCTACAAAAATGGAACTTGTACACAAATGAAAGCCAAATCTCTGCACTTTCAGACCACTTCCAGTTTTAATACAGAACTTAGGAGATTTAAACATCAGGAAGGTGTTGTTCTCTAGTTTCCCACATGCATTTAAATATAAAAAAATATTCTAATACATTAAGAGTCTCTCCTCTGATGGGGAAGTTCTCCCTCATCCACATCTCTTTGGTCAGAAAGGCTAGACACAACCTGTTAAATCTAGTAAGAACAATCTTGGCTGAAAGCAGCATGAGGTTCCCTCTTCCTTCCTTCCGTGAGATAATTTCTTCTGCAGAACTCCCACCGATTGACATCTGGAACTAGAGACCAAAACCTACAACCCCCAGGGTACCTCCTGTTTTTGTACTGGGAAATAGCCTTCCTCTTCTAACACGTTTTGTAGCTCACAGTTTCTTGGTTTTACTGTTTTTAGCCTTAAAACTACCCTCTAAAATCTAATAACTAAAATTTCTATATGATAATGTCTTTTCTCTAGAAGTCACTGTGAACCTCAGCGCTCCCCAGTGTCAGCTGGCAAACTGTTGTCATGATAAATGCCCAAATGTTGGCATGTAATATATCACTGAAAAACTAATAACTCACTAATCATTAATGTTCTTGTGTGACGTATGTATGGTAAACCCACAAAGGACTTCATAGACACGTACTGCAAATGTGTTAACATTTAGGAAGCAGTGCCTAAGCCATGCCTGTTCCAGACAAAGGAACTTGGTTCTACCAGATTGAGCGTGTCTCTCATGTAAATTGGACATGGTGTGACCAAAGACAAAGAAAACACATTTACATGCACGTAAGCAAAGCCATCAGGAGTGCAAGTGTGGAAAAATGAATACTTAATAATCTTGACAGGGAATGGAGACTCTACCCCTAGAAAGGCTCATGCTTCTTGAAGCAGAGTCAATGAACTTTGGGAAGACAGCACACATCTGCAGGAGAGAGAGAGAGAAGCTTTGGCTGGGCTTACTTTTCAAAGGTCTGCTGGACTCTAAAAAGAGAGAGGGAAGAGAACCCCATAATTATTTATTACTGGGCACATACAAGAGGCCCAAGTGGGGGTTGCAATCTCTGGAAACTGAATATAAGTAAGAAACCTGCACAGGCAAAAATTACAACTTTCTGAAGGGGAGTTTTAGTCTTAGAAGCATATTTTTATGTTTGTTTGTTCATAACCTTTCTAGCTTTATTCATTGTACTTGGCATCACTTAAAACTCTGACACTTGTTTGCTAGTTTGATTTGTACCATAAACCAGTTCAGTGCAGGGAGTGAAAGGAAAGGTTATTAACCCCAATTAAGCTAACAGGCTGCAGTGTATTGAGTCTGGGCTCAGCATCTGTTACTTGCAAGGCAAGATTTGGACTGGCAGAGCCCTGAAGAATTTGCTGGCAGGGCAGACAAGCTGGTGTGTCAGGGAGTTGTCACGCAGCTTAGCAGTAGCAAAACTCTCACTTGCTGAGGCTGAGAGGGGTAACCCAGTAACTCACAATTCTGGAAACCCCAGCAGATTGTCACCACCATCTAATGTATTTTATTGCTTATCCATAGTGGAGCAATTCATTCCTCACGGAAATGCAGCCATCTCTGGACACAGAAAAAATCTGGTTCCGATACCCAAGACAAAAGTATTCCAAGGATGTGGCGGGAGCAAGGGTGGGCCTGAATGGTGAGAGGAATCTAAACAGAAGCATCAGAGTTTCATACAAATAGCCTCTCTGAGGTTTTGGATTCATTTCAGCAGTTCTAATTTAAGCAAACAAGGCAAAAAGTCATTGGCATTGCATTATGTCAATGGAATGTCACAGCCAGAAAGCTTCAAAACCAAAACCCAAGCAGAACAGGGCTTTTTGGTTCCCAGGCTTCTAACTCAGTAGATATCTTTCGATTTCTGTAGAAGCGCCCCAGCCAGGGCCAGATTAAAGTTATGAGGGGCCTAAGGCTAATAGGAGGGAAGGGCTTAAGTATGAATTACAGCTTGCAAAAAATTATGAAGTCAAACATTTATCTACATACATATTACTTATGTGTTTATTCTACTCTCTTTACACTCTTCAAACAATTTTTTCCCCTACCATTAGCTGTGGCAAAGTCATGAATGATGTAATCATAATTCAAAGGCCTGACAATTTCATTCTCAGTGCTCAAGAGGGACAAAGCACTGAGATGCTCTTGAGTCATGGTGGATAGGAGGACATTTTCAACCCTTGTTGGAAAAGAGAAGGAATATTCTCCACTACAGCCAGTGATCATTAGTGACAAATACAGTCGTAACGGAGTTTCAATATTTGGGAAACATTCTATCATACTGCATTCAGTGATAACTCAGTACATCCAAATAGATTTGCTTTTGTGATCTTTTCTCTCTATATTTGAGAGTGATGTGAATTCAACAAATTGAAGACATTCTTTAGTGAAATCTACTAGGATATCATCTGAGTACTTCTGACACAGAAATTTGATACCTTTACTGACTTCAGAACTTGAAATGTAAGATGAAAAATTTGTCAGTACACTAAAGGTTTTGTCAATATTTTTGTAAGCCTTGATCTGATGTTCTAATGAACTCTTCAGTTTGTCAGTGATTGTAATGAAGGTATTAACTCTGAAGGCCTCCTTGTCACTGAATGAGTGGGCAGTTGCATTGTCGCATGTCTTCTGTTTTTTGCAGTGTTTGGCTGACTTATACTCATGGTTAGAAGTCCTTGCAGCCCCCTGAATTTCAAACTCATCAAAACTATCCCGCCTTTGTTGAAGAACAGTTCCAAGACTCCTCATTAGGTTTAAAGCAGTGCAAAGGTCAATCTGAGCACTTTGCAAGCTTAGACTGCACCTGCTGAATGGCTGACCTCACAAAATACCGTTATATCAATCCAGACCTCACACAAAATACCATTTTCCAAAGTGCGCATTGCATCACTCAGGATTTTTGCATCTTTTCTTGTTGCTGATTTTTGAGATTCATCATCCTTGATGTTCTCTGATGCTTCAAGGATGATGGGGTATCCCAGAACAACTGCAGTCACAGCTTCAGTGTTGGCACTCCAACATGCCCCTGAGAGTGATTTGGGCACTGGTCATCCCTTTGGTAGTGAATTTCTTAAGAATCATCCAATGACTGGTTGATGCAGAGAAAAAAAAATTTACAATTCTTGGACAAATCCATAGAAAGAAACCACTTCAACACAACCATCCCCAGCAGACTGGCCAACGAGGTTGAGTGAGTGTGCAGCACATGGTATGTAATCAACCAAAGCATTGCACTCTTTTAGTTTTGCCAGGATCCCTGAATATTTGCCACTCATATTATCTGCATTGTCATAGCTTTGGCCATGACAAAGGCTGATGTCAATCCCATTTTTGGTTAGGAAATTGAGTAGGTCTGAGGCAAGTTTCTCTCCTGTGTGACTGGTGATGTTTATGAAGATCATCAAATGCTCAACTAGGCTGCTGGGTAGCACATAGCACAAAATGACAGTCAGCTGATCTATATGTGACACATCTGGTGTTGAGTTGATGGACACTGAAAAATATCCCACATCTTTAATCTCCTCTACAATGGCTGATATCTTCTTTGCCAGCAGTGCAATGAATTCATCACAAATAATCTTTGATAGATATGATGTCTGGCCTTTTCCACAATTTGTGTGTTCATTGATGTGCTGAGCTAAGAAAGGGTCAAACTTAGTGATTAGCTCTAGAACGCCAAGGTAATTCCCATCGTGTTTCAATCCAACAGTCATCTGAGCCATGGAATGGGAGACCATGCTCAGCAAGAAAAACTATGGTTTCAACTATGTGTCTGAGATCGTTTTTCAAATAAGCGTGAGCTTCATATCAATTCTGCCACTAATTTTCTTTCAAGCATGTTAACTGCTAACTGACAATGCATACTGCTCACTCATTGCATGATTGGTAATGTATGCAGAATTCTTCCAATCATTGAAGCCGTCGCAGAACATTCCTCACTTTTTGGCAGCAATAAAAACAGTACACTTTCTTCTTAGAAGCCGAATAGATTAACCATTCTCGCTTGCCAATCTGTTTGTTAGGCTTCACATATTCAAACATTGATTTGGTCAGATAATGATTCTGATTGGTGTACTCTTACTTTGTCAGTGAAAAGTCAGTATCTAGATTCTGGCATTTCTGTGGGCCCTTCTCAGTCCAATATGCAATGAGATCTTGAGAAGTCATGTCCCACTCATCGGGATCACTGGAGAAGGGTATTTTTGCATTACTATCACTGGGAAAGTCTTCAGAGGAGTGGGGCGAGGCTGCAGCTAGAGAAGTCACAGGAGGCTGCTCCTTTTCATCAGGTGCAGGCGCAGCAGGTTCACTTGGCTGGTATTTGCCTGAACTTCCTCACCACCAGACTTAGTAGGAGGAAAAAAATATGTTAGGAAAGAAGGAGTACTTTTCAGCACTACATCTTGCCTTTGCTGTCTTTCTTTGGCCTCCTTCAATTTCTGCCATCTGCCTTTCTTCAATATGGTTTCTATTGCCCCAATGTAAGCCTACTGCGTACAAAGTTCAATATTGCTTGGGCCCACAAACACTTACTTAGCCCACAAAGAGAAAATCACAACCACCATAAATTGAATTCACAGTCTTGATGGATTCATTTGTGCAAAGCAATATGTAATGAGACAAAAAAATTCTGATAGCCCTGCTACTGTCGCTCAGCTGTTACTTCAATATGGAATGGAAGGCCTACAGTAGGGCCTAAAAATAAGAGGACCTAAGGCTATAGCCTTATTAGCCTATGGGTTAATCTGGCCCTGACCTCAGCCTCTCTTTAAGAGAGAAGTTTAAGTGGTTTCTGCTGCTTGTAATTAGGTCTCAGACAGCTGTGCCTCCCTGAGCTATTAAATCTTGGCTGGGTTTTAACCCCCAAAATGCCTGCTCACTGGGTTGGTCAGCGGGGCCTCCTCCTGAAGGATCAACTGGGTTGCAGCCAGGCAACTGGGTCTCCACCCATGGCAGCAGTAGACCTGTGCATCCTATCCCAGGGTGCAATGACAATTAGCTTTCACAAGTTTAACTATGAGGAAATGTAGAACCTACATCTAAAGGGTTAACCACCAAGTGATTAGCAGGCTGTGTTATTGGTGGAGGAGTCACCATTGTTTCAACCAGTTAGTTATGTCAGCATCTCTCTCACAAGAGGTGATACTCCCCTGTTACCATGTTTTATGGTGTGCAGAAAGGGCTAATCTTTCCTTGACTTAACACTAGAATGAGGACTTGGCCTTCACTATACTTGTTTAGTTACTCAAGTACAGACTGGACACAATACCCATGTTATTATACAGAAACTATCCTGCTCTATAGGCCTCCTGACCCTCACTTACACAATCACAAAGGTATTTTCCTGAAGTTACATAATTACCCAGAGGTCCCTGAAATTTTAGGATTAAGTCTTCATTTTGTAAGTCAATAACAGTCAGCCTGATCTTTCAGCCCCATTTTTTCTACCTCATGTTAGAACTTTAGCCAGTGAGACAAGTCAGGCAAGAGGCTGGGTGAAAGAAATGACCCTGATGTTTTGTGTTCAGAGGCCTCCTTCAAATGGCAGATAAGGTTTTGCACTTCAATAGGGCTTTTAATGACGGAAAGTCTTGCAGCAACACATCCTTGTGCAGTTGTAAAGGGTATATAGGCATCAGTTTATCTACTACAATCTCCACCCTTTACAGCACGGAATCCCCCTCTGTGGTTTAACAGCTCACAGCAACACTCCACAACAGTTACAGGGCAGGAAATGAATAATACCAGATCAGACTAAAATGGCAAGAGGATTTTAGGGAGATAGAATGTAAGTTACTTGAGTTGGAGTTTGGCTGGGAGACCAAGATGAACATGCCACTGTTATAAAAACTGCAATAGGATCTTGAACAATCGCAAGCACTAGCGAAAACAAAGAAAGGAGAACTCGGGCCCCTTTAGTGGAGAGAGAGTTGGCAAGTGTGTTTGCACTGCAATCACAAGGTATGGATGTACCTAAGCTAACTTTAATCTAGCTAGTTCAGGTACTGGTCTGGTAGCAGTGAAACTCAGCATTCCTAGGTCGGCTTGTTTAGCCTGCTCTGAAGTGCAACCTGCTGCAGCTTCACTGCTGTAGTATCCACATTAGCTAGAACAAAGCTAAATGGGGCAAATCTACACAAACTGAAGTCACACCCAATGAGAGCAGTGCAGAGATACCCTTACTGAGACGGTGCCAATGGGGCACTTGGAACACTGGGCAGAAATACGCAACAGAGAGAAAGAAAAAGGAACACCCTGGAAATCAAAAAATGAATTTTGACCAGTCATATGGTCAGATGTTGTGGCATTGAAGAGGCAGGAACATGCTCTCATGGAACCACAGCTGCCCTATAAATACAAAGGTCGCATGTGTGTGCACACACCAGCCCGCCCAGGTGTCATGGTAATCTATTCCTACATCATTTGAACTAGATGTAGAGAGGATATCCCTGTATGGGAAGTGCTGTGATCTTCTGAATACCCCGTAGAGCAAACAGTGATCTCCGCTGTTAAACAGATAATCCAAGAATAAAGGATTTTTTGGTTTTGACTCCTCGATTAAGCTAGTGAAAATTAGAAATGTGATTAAAAAAAGACTAGTGAAGGAAGAAGGTGTATCTTCATATAAATATTGTAAATTGCTTCTAAACTAAGGCCCCTGTCCTGTGACAAGTTATGCACATGAATAATTTGATTAAAGTTAAGCACATGCATAACTATATGCAGGACCAGGGCCTGTGTTCTGACCAGCATGCTATACAATACAGATACAAAAGTTTAAAAAAATTACACCCCCTCCCATTTCAAATTGTCTTTGGCTGAATACCAGGAATCACTGGGCGTGTAGAGCACCATGTTGGTAATATCAACAGAATAGCATACCTATTTGTCCAGGCATCGGTATAGGACCAGATACCACAGTCTTTAGGCACACAAGAATGTTGCTTACATAAGGACTACAAAATGAGATTTCTCATTTCATCACATCAATTTACCAACACCAGCTTATTTCTCTTTCCTGTTTTTGATTTACATCATATTTTTAACTTAGAAAGTCATCTACCATCAGACTGTTACCACTTGAGGGAGAGAATGTGGGCTAGTAGATAAAGCCCCAGACTGGGACTCAGGAGACCTGGCTCTGCCACTGGCCTGCTGGGTGACCTTGGGCAAGTCACTTTTCCTTTCTGGGCTTGTTTTCCTCATCTGTAAAATGGGGATGACAATACTGACCTGATTTGTAAAGTGCTTTGAGATCTACTGACGGAAAGTGCTATATAAGCAGTGTTGGAGTCCTGAAAAAGGAAGTGCTGGAACCTGAGAAGTGGTACAAGCCTGCTCTGAATGGGCAGAATGTGGGGGGTGGTGAAAGACCCCAGGAAGGAGCTGGGAGGTTGTGGAGGATGCTGGGGGAGGCCCATGGGAGCAGCGAGGTGGATCCCCCCAGAATCTGTCCCATCCCTGCCACCCCCTACCTGTGCCTGGAAGGTGACTACACAGTCCAGAGAGCCTGCTACCCAGTTTCAGCTCCGCCCTAGGCTCCTGGCGTCTCTGTCCACGTGTTCCTTTTCCTGGTCCCAGTTGCAGCTTCCCTGGCTCCCTCCACACTGACTTGCTGCCACAATAGCCTGACAGAGCCCCAAACTAGTACTTTCTGGTTCAGAGGACATAGTCTCAGGGAACATCCCCTCTTCACGCCATACACAAATGAGTAAGATTCCCTTCATAGCTACTGAAATTAAAATGTTAGAAAATGAATGTAGGTGTAGTGGTCCTTTAATGCAATTTAGCAGCTGGGAAAAGGAGAGACTGTGTCATGTACCAAGCCAGATATCTAAACATTAGCAATTGTCTGTGGACTACAGTTTGAGAATGGCAGATCTATTGAAGTATAATTAGAAAAACAGCTCCTTAATAATTGAGATTACATTTTTATTTATAAAGAGTCCCCAGGTATGTTGGGGCTTCACAGGACAAACTACACAGGCCCAGCCCACAAATCTTTAAGTCTTGTTTCTGATTGGACATACAAATAAGTTCAGCAAAAAATAGGGAGGAGCAGTGATATAGTAGAAGATACTATGGTTACTCAAATAAATTGTTTATAATTTGAAGATTTAAAGAGGTTTCCACCGAGTTGTTTTGTTTATTTATGGATAAATTAAGACTGTACCAACATATTAAGATTTTCTTTAACTTTTAGTATCAGAGGGGTAGCTGTGTTAGTCTGTATCCACAAAAACAACAAGGAGTCCAGTGGCACCTTAAAGACTAAGATTTATTTGGACACAAATAAACTTTCATGGGTAAAAAACTCCCACTTCCTCAGATGCATGGAGTGAAAATTACAGATGCAGGCATAAATATACTGACACACAAAGGGAAGGGCGTGGATGTGGTCTACTTGACACCTCCACATCCACCCTGACTGAACTGGCCTCTCTCCACTTGTAAGGTAACGCCCTTCTCTTCATGTGTCAGGAATATTTATGCCTGAATCTGTAATTTTCACTCCCTGCATCTGAGGAAATGGGTTTTTTTACCCACAAAAGTTTATTATGCCTGTATAAATCTGTTAGTCTTTAAGCTGCCACTGGACTCCTTATTGTTTTAATTTTTAGCTAAGTCATATTGCATCTGCTATTTCAGACATTTGTTACAAGGTACTGTATGATCTTCATTGCCCTATGTTACATGGTTATCCATATCAAGCATAACAAATCTCATGGTAATACTACCAACTTATATATCCTGCCACAGTAGATAGGCTGTCAGATTTTAAAAAGGCAGGCAGGCAGGCAGGCAGGCATTTTATTCACATAAATAACTTAAAGCCAACTGATACTTCATTTTCTTTGGAACATAGTACAGTAAGTTGTACTGGCATACTTTCTAAGACTCAGCATGCTTTTATGCTGCAGGGGCGACATTTCAAATGAGAACTCATGAATTTTGGAAAGAAAGAAGTAGAACATGATGCAACACATAGGACTGAAATATGACCGTTGTTCTGAGAATTAACTCTGAAGATAATGAGAAGCCAGTGTTCCTTGAGTGGGATTTTTCCTTAATTAAGCACCAGTGCGCAACCAGTTTCTACCTTCACAGGAATAAGTATAGGCAGAATTTGTCATCAGTGCATTTTCTATAATCCACTCAGAGAAATTATGTAGGAAGGGTGATATAGGACTGGAAAGACTAGTGAATGGGACATCCTTCCAAAAGTGTTAATTGACTTTGATAATGAAGTACCACCTTGTAACAGGTGGACTCACCGCTGCGGCGCCTCCTGCTGTTGTCCTGGGAATTAGCTCTTTCGCAGCCTTGGAGCACCTTCTGCAGGCCCCTGTCTCGCCTTGCCAGGCCCCCATGTCCCTCCTGGACCCCAGTGCCCCTTTCCACTGGGGTTCTGCCCCTTGCAGTACCCCCACAGTCTCAGTGGGTCTCCCCTCCAAGGGGAACACCCCACCCCCTTATCCCCACCTTGCCACAGTCTTGGCTACTGTCAGCCCCATCTAGCCCCCGCTCACTGGGGCAGACTGCAATATGATTGCCACTCATTACTGGCAAGGAGGGTTTGGGCCTGCTGCCTCTGCCTACCTGTGGGCTGTCCTCTGCAACCCCAGTAGCTTTTGGCCTTGGACTAGGCCGGCAGCCTGGGGGGTTTCGAGGCCGAAGCTCCCCAGCTCCTCTGCCTTCCTCCATCCCTGCTCCACCTTAGGTACCCAGGTACACTCCCCAGCAGCCAGGCCTTTCTCCCTCTAATGAGGGAGAGAGAGAGAGAGAGAGAGCGCGCGCGCGCAGGTCTTCACTCCCTGCTGGATCTAGAGATCGATCTACCGGGGATCGATTTATCGCGTCTCATCTAGACGTGGCTAAATTGATCCCCAAACGCGCTTCCCGTCTACTCCGGAACTCCAGCTTTCAAGAGGCGGAAACAGAGTCAACAGGAGAGAGGCAGTAGTCGACTTGCTGCCATCTTCACCACCAGGTAGATCGACGTAAGATATGCTGACTTCAGCTATGCTAGTCATGTAGCTGAAGTTGTGTATCTTAGCTCGACTCCACCCCTAGTGTAGACCAGGGCTCGGAGCACCTGGCTCATAGCCCTTTTATAAGGGCCAGCTGTGTTCTGTTTGGGGCTTGGCCCCAGTTGAGGCTGTTTCCCCAATCAAAGCCCTCTCCTGGGCTGTTCTAAGTCCTTTCAGGTGGGACCATGGCTACCACCCCGCTACACACCTCATCAGTATTGTATAGGTATTCTTATAACAAGTATTAGAAGATATTGCTATCACTCCAGTAGCTTCTTCTACTTGTTATAAGATGAACTGATACTGTTTTAAAGGTGTTAGCTCTAAAAGTGTGCCAATATTAAGGAGCCTGGCCAAATAAAGGCAACTATTTTTGATAAATTAAGTTGTCTAGCACTGACTAGGGTGGCTATGGAGAACTGCCAAGTCCAACAATTCAAGTGCACATAACTGGGAAATTCCATATACTGTATACTGTCTTTGGACAAAAGCTGGAGAGTTACACAGTAAAGTAGCTGAACTAAAAAACACTTGTTTAGAGTATCAAAAGCTAAAATTGGATACAGCTGACACTTCAAAGCCATTGTCAAAAAAAACCCTGTGCTAACTGAGATAATGTATTTGTTCTGATAATGCTAAATTACAAATCAGAAAACTCTGCTACTGGAAGTTGGCTGCTAATCCAGCAACTATTACCCACACAAGTAGCTCTCTTGACTTCAAAGGAAAAATGCTCCCATTTGCAGTAGGGTGGAATTTCAACAATAGATACTGTGTTTCATGTTTTAGGACCTCTAAAGTAATTATGTGTTGGCCAGTTTCTTTTTTATTACAGTGAAAGTAGTAAATACTTTAGAATACTTTGCCCTGTAGACAATGTTAGTGAGAGAAGACCCAACATTTTTAATTATAATGATTATATTGAATAACTTTTTTGAACCTTTGGATGCTGTACAACAATACATGTTATGAAATCAGAAAGTCCCAATCTCATTCCCAGCCCCTCCCAACAGCTAGAACTCTTCCTACTGGAGTTTATCTGGAGGCAGGAAAGAACAGGAAAGGAATCTAGAGCAGTGGTTCCCACTGGAGTTTGTGAACTCCTGGGGGGTTCACGAAATTTACAGGGGGTTCTTGTGAAAAAAGTTCCTAATGGTAGACAGAGCTGTCCATAGGGACCAGGACAACTTAGGGCCAGCAGCCCAGAGCCCCTGGACTTCCAAGCTGAGGAAATTTAAACTTAAAGACTCCTTATAAGAAATGGGAAGGAAGGTGGATATTTTTTGCTGTTCTTAAAATTAAATAGACAGCTAGTATTGTTTTTAAAAATTACTATGAAGAACAAGTTTAAGCTTTGTTGTAACGTGCGTTGTTTGCCTGGACTGCTCAAGACCTGAATGCTTGTGTAGGGGGAACTCTTTGAGTTGGCTTCTTAAATACCTTCATGCTGTTTCACATTTGATACTCCTTGATGAAACATAGGAGCCTTGTCTTATAAGAGGCTTATTCAAAATGATACAAGCTACGAAAGTCAGATCTTGGAAGAGTGTTGCCATTTTCATAATGTAATAAAAATACTGTAATGATAAATAATAGTGTGTAATAAGATTGTCATAAAAACAAATTTTATATTTCCAAGATCACTGCTTTTATAATTTATACTTAGGTAAAGCAGAAAACCCCTGAAAATATTCATTTTTAGGAGGGGTTCACGAGACTTGACATTTTAGTGAAAGGGGTTCACAGGTTGTTAAAGTTTAGGAACCACTGATCTAGAGTATTGGACATACTGGGCCTGTTAAAAAAAAATCCTTGGATATGGGAAGGTCTGAAATGTATATCAGATTGAAGCAGATTTAATTCTGGACCTCAGAAAGCACAATGTGGCCCTAAATACACAAAAAGGTATTTTTGTTATTGTTGCCTTTACATCTTTAAGGTCCCATTGACCCTTCTGTGGGTGTTTGTGCCATTGATGCCAACTGACAAAGGGTTCACTGTTTTTTACAAGCAACTCCTCTCTAAAACCTGACAAACTTACTACACATAATCCACCACTAGCATGATATTTATCCATAAAGGGTAACAAGGGAGACCTCTACTGAAAGCTTGTAATTTTTCAAAGCTCAGAATCATTGTGGGATCTGAGTAATATTTAAGCAATAATGTAACTATATTGAAAATTATTCCCTTACTATCTTGGAGTAAAAGTGAGTCACCAGGGAATATGTCTCAGGGATGGCCTATACAAGCGTGAGGGAGTTGTCACCTCTCGCCTCTGCCCAGGCTACTCAATAACAATGTATTGCTCAATTTGCACCAACCTAGAAAAGTCAATGAAAACCATAAAAGGCAAACCATAAACATTAAAACCACTTTGAAGTTGAAAGGCACAACATGACCACAATGTCATATTGTGATAAAGACAACAGACTGATTCAGTATATCATAGGGTGGAGAAAGACACACTGAGGAAGTAGTTAGAGGACTGGGGGTGTTCCATGAAGGACTGGGTCCTATCCTCTTAGGGCTAGCAAGTGCTGCAAGAGACTGAACGTTATAGTAGATTCTCACCCTATTAGACAGGAAAGGTAACTCTCACTGAGGATAGGTCCTAGTTCTTTGTTTATGATTTTGTTTTGTATGCAACTAGCTATTTCCCTCACTCACTTGTTTCCAAGAAAGAATAGAGATTTGAATAACTACATTTCCTTTTGTCTTACTATAATTGACCCTAGCTTTGTGTTATAAAGGAGTGGGCTAAGGTGGGCTAAGGTGAAACTGGGGTACACTGCTCCTTTTAGAATAAAGGATCTGGGATTTGTGTAGGAATCCAGTGATATGGGGCTGGATATGATGCAGGGACATTTTGAAGGGACTTTAGGATTGGGATGCATCTATTGTCAGCCTCCGGGTCGAGTGCTTGAGTGACTGACAGGTTGGTTGTGTTATGGAGCTAACACCTAGCCACAACTCCCTCATGCTGGAGAAAGAGGTGCTGGAACAATTTGTATAATGTGCGAGGAGGGCTTGAGAGCCATTGAACCAAACTGTAAACCCTGTATATGATGGAAACTGCTACAAGCCCAGGGGTGTGGCCCCATCCCCAGTTCCAGCACCTATGGCTGGAAGCAGGTGGCAACAAAGCGACTCTCAGTTTGGATGCCCCAAGAAGTGTCACAGCATTGTCAAGAGCAGCATAAAGAAAGCTATACCCTAGCATCCTGTAATAACCTAATGGGTTTCTAATGCAAACAGAAGTAGGGGGTGCCTTTTGGGGAGCAGAATAGATCAAATAAAAAACAACAATAATGTATAGAAACTGCCCTCATTGAGAACAGGATGGATTGTACTCACAATATTCACTTTATCCTCTATTTAATGAGTGTTTGAGGCTTATTTGACATACATCATCCAAATCTTGCACTGAATAGGATTTTGATTATTTTCTCTACATGTTTTACAGTGCATTCAACACAGAATTGGTGTGGTTCACAAACCTCAATACATTTTTCTGCCAATACTCTTGTAAGGGGAGTGCTATTATCCCAATATGGAAAATGGAGGCACAGAAAGATCAAGGCCAAAGTTACTGTGCCCACTGTTGTCACAGTTTCAAGGGTAACTGCACCTTCACCCCTCCCTATCTTTTTTTTGTGGTCAGCTCCAGGAACAACTCTCAGGTCTCCAGCCATCACCTATCTGCAGGCAGAGACCTATGTCCAGCTCCCTTCTGACCATGGATTTTAAGACTGCACAGCTCCCCACCATACACTGTGATATCCCCAGTAAGCCAGACTGCCTAAAAGCCACTTTGTTCATAGCCCCTGGAGTGAAAACAGCGTATGCCAACAGTTACAAGCTACTCCATTGGGTGGGTACCTCTCAGGCATTGTTTATAGTCTCAGTGACTCACAATCACCAGCCACTATTTTTAGTTCCTGGAGAACTAAAATACTACAGTAGCAATATCTGTCACATATAACTCCAGATCAGGGGTCAGCAACCTTTCAGAAGTGGTGTGCCAAGTCTTCTTTTATTCACTGTAATTTAAGGTTTCGTGTGCCAGTAATACATTTTGACATTTTTAGAAGGTCTCTTTCTATGTCTATAATATATAACTAAACGATTGTTGTATGTAAAGTAAATAAGGTTTTTAAAATGTTTAAGAAGCTTCACTTAAAATTAAATTAAAATGTAGAGCCTCCCCCAACCGGTGGCCAGGACCTGGGCAACGCAAGTGCCACTGAAAACCAGCTCACATGCCGCCTTCGGCACCCATGCCATAGGTTGCCTACCCCTGCTCCAGATTTTTCATTGGACTTAACATTCTATAAAACTTTTGAGTGTTTAGAACTACTATAAATCAGACCCCTGCTTTCCCAAGTTGGGCACCCATCCTTAGTGGCCATTTATTTTACTTTAAATTTAGCGTTACCTAGGAATTCTGTGGCAGAAGCAGGGATAAGAATTCCTCTTTCTAGTGTGGCAGAGAACTGGCCTTAATCATGAGATCAGGCCATCAGAGTTGAGACCTGGGATACAGCAGTCAGCTCCAAGGCTGGTTCCCTAACATACCATTCTCAGCCCCTGCTAGACTCTGTTTCTGGCATCCTTCCCTGCTCTAGTACAGAGCCCTGGGCTGGCTCCTATAGAATACCCAGTTACCTGCCAACCCTAGCTCCATCTACAGAAGCCTTCTACTTGTGATTCCAACTGCCAAACTGATATCACTCTGTCCTTTTATAAGGACTAAGTGTACCTTAAGATATCACCTGATCCTCTTTAGTCCTGCAACTTCAGGCTGGGAAACAGCAAATTGATTATGAGGTGTGTTGGCTAGCCCCATCCCTCCTTAAAGACATTGATAATCCCAGCAATATTGGAGGCGGGAGGGGGGGAATAAAAAAAACATTCATTCTTTTAATTGTAAAGATTGAAATTAACAAGTAAAATACAGGGGTCTGGTTCCCTTCCAGTTATATCAGACCAACTCCAATTGACTGCCCAAGGTATAAGTGAATTACAGAACTAGAAAATTCAGAAAATATTGTTACAGCCAAATCCCCATCTCTCCCACAGGAGGGAGCAGAAGACAGAATGTAGCTACAGCTAGCTTTTTTCAGTCATATCATCCACCTGAGAACTGGCTCAGCTGAGACAATGTTGCAACATGAGAAGGATATCAAGTTCAAACTCTCAGAACCAAAGATGACTCCACCTTTGCACTAGTGTACATGAGATGAGAATATAAACCATAAATGAAATGGAGAATATATGAGAATAAAAGGATTTAGGCTTCTAAACGTAATATTTCTATCAGTAGGAACTTCATACAAGTCATCTTCAGCTAAACAGGAGCATCTTCAACTTCAGAAGTCTGCTCTACCTCAGTTACTGTTAACAGGATGTTAATTGACATTAATGCTAGTTCATAGGTCATCAGTTAGATGACAACTATTGTGTGTGTATCTGCTGGAGGTCACAATGAACCTGAAAAGAGATTTATTATATTTGAACTGGAAGGGAAAACTCAGTTCCTTGTTTAAAAATATTGTAGGATTAGAGAACTGAGTCTTGATAGTGAATTTTGAAATAACTGTTCAAGTTGTTTGGATATGGTTGGGAGTTGAGTGGTTTATTCTCTTAGGAAAAAAACAAACAAATTATGGGCTCAGTTTTGCCTTCTGATATGTGCATACACCACTTACTGTGCCAGGTAATGTGCAGATCTGCCAAACCTTGGACATTTTGGATTAAAAACATAAAAAAAAGTATCTTGCTCTTGTGATGAAGGGATTAGCAATCTTATAATGAAATTTTCAGTTTTAAAATTTGGAAACAGCACAAGCCCAACAAATAAATGTGACATTGTATGATCAAAAGGAACAATCACTAAAAATGAGGGTAGAAATAACACCAAATGAGTTCACTTAAATATAGGCTACATAGAAAAGAATCTTGCTAAACCATGCTCTTCAGTTTGCACAGAAAATTGACTCTCTTTCCCTAATTTTCAGCAATAATTTAATAAGTGATGCAGTAATGAGGTTAATATGACTAAGAATTATTTTCACTTCACGTGGGCCCAATCTGAAAACACGATCAAAAGTAATCCTTGATACCATGAGCACTCACACTGAAGTAAATTGGACTGTCTACAAGTAATAGCTACTAAGCTTTTAGCATCCAGGCCCTGTATTACAGTAAGATTATTGATACATAATAACATATTAAAACTTTTGAAACCAAGCTATCATTGTCAAAGTAATAAAATATATCAGTAATCTTTGCTTTCCAATTGTTTGTTTATTTGCAAAATTCAGTTGACGGTGAAAGCTTGCACTGTATTATGTATTTACTTGCTGTATTAATAGCTGATTAAAGCTAGGTCCTGTGCAATATTTTGGAGGTGTACTTACTTGGTAATTTCTTCATTTAATCCAGATTTTTTTTGTTATTATTTCAGTTAGATGTTTTAGTGCACAGTGATAAATTACGCTTTAGCATGTTTGTCTAATGACTGTAATTAATCATATCTAAGATACTATAGATATTAACTCTTTTTTGATCCTTCATTCAACCATTATCAAATTAAAATATATTTCACACACTGGTTGCAAAAAGCCCCTAAATTTCTGCCACATTTCCCTCCTCATCTTTTTCTCATAACAATAAGTTATTAAAGTTGCTAAAATGTTAAGTGTAGCTTAGCTGTGTCATTTCATACTTTCATTATGTAGCGTAGCTTAGCTACACTACATAAACTGTACTTAAGCACATCAAACAAAAAGACAGGTGATTATTAAAATAACCCTCAGATAAATCCTGCTTGAGTTACACAAGTATTTAGCCAATAATAGAATTACACAAGTAATTCATTGTTTTCAATGGGACTATTCACATATTCACTATTCACATGGGGAAAGAGCAAGATTTAAATAAAACAAAAACACACTGTGTACTTGCCCCTAGTATGTTGGAAATCTCATTTTAGTAGTCTGAACAGCATTTTTGATCACATCATTGCCATGAAAAAGTGTATTTTTAAATTGTAAAAAACACAATTGTTTTACAATGCTTATAAGTGTATATAATTCTATAGGATATACGTTCCTAAGCTGCCAGCTACCAGTAATAAGGAAACAAAACACACTCAATACAAAAAGTAATACATTAACCTCAGTTTAATGAGCTCTCAGGCTTGGATTACAAGGGTTTTTTTGTTTATATCTATATATAGATATAAATATAGAATATAGATAGAATAGAATGAAGCTTCTATCTAGTAAATCTTTTGCCATTTTCTCCCCTCTTGTGGGTTTTGTCTTCAAACAACAGAACCTTCCTACTTCCTAGACTGGTGTCAAGTATCAGAGAGGTAGCCATGTTAATCTGGATCTGTAAAAGTAGCAAAGAATCCTGTGGCAGTTTATAGACTAACAGACGTTTTGGGACTAACAGACGTTTTGGAGCATGAGCTTTCGTGGGTGAATACCCACTTCGTCATGCATCTGACGAAGTGGGTATTCACCCACGAAAGCTCATGCTCCAATGTCTGTTAGGTCTATCAGGTGCCCACAGGATCTTTGCTGCTTTTCGTCGACTGGAATGCACTTTTCAAAACCAATGTTTGTTGTCAACTGAGACTACAAAACAAGGATTGCTTTTTCTTGAAAAACCTATAGCAAAAAAGTTGAGGAATAAGGCACTTCACTAAAATAAAAGTTATTGACTGTTCTTTTGTTTTAATCACTTAACTCTTTTGTGTTTGGTTTAATAAGAGGGCAGAAGAGGTTTCTGGTTTGCTGGCATAACAGAAACAGAAAACAAATTTCGAGACGCAAAGAGGCTGTATCTGATTAGGTTGCTTTGTTGTCTTAATTAAAAAATAGCTGAAGGTAAATGGAAGCAAACAAGTAGTTAAGCGTGGCAACAGGGAGGACAGTCTCTCTGCTAATGGGATTGGTTTATACAGCACCTTCTCAATACCGAGCCACCAGTAGCTCCCGCCGCCAATATAACGAATCATCCAACAATCCTCCACCCCTTCCCCAAGCACCGTATACATTCACCATAGTAGCCTCAGAAGACCCCTACCCACACCTTCAACAGCTAATCCCCTATTCAACCCATCTGCCACCAACCAGCGCTGCTCCCCTAGTATCCCCCCCGGCCTCGGCGCGGACTCTTTTCACTGTGACACCCGAGCCGCTTCTCCCTCGCTCCTTAGCAAACCGGTCGCGCCTGGCCCGCGAGGCCGAGTCCGCCGCCGCTCGTCCGTGGGAGGCTGCGAAGGAGCATCCGGCGCTCGGGCTCGGGCCGGCCCCGGCCGCGGTCCGGCAGGATGAAGCAGGTGGGTCCCGGGGCCCAGTCCCTTGGCTGCCTCCGCCAGCGGAGGCGAAGCGGGGAGAGCAGGCTGAGTGGAGGTGCGGTGCAGTAGGGTGAATGGGAAGTGGGGGGGGGGCAGGATGGGGGAGTGGCATGGGGGGCAGAAGGAAGGGGTGGGTAGGTTAGGGAGAATGCGGTGTGGGGGAGGTGGGCTGGGGGAGCAGAGGGGAGGGGTGGTAGGCAAGGGAGAATTGGGGTGGGGGGACGGTGCCTGGGGGGCAGAGGGAAGGGTGGTAGATTAGGGAGAATTGGGGTGTTGGGGGAGGTGATGGGGGGCGGAGGGAAGGGGTGGTAAGATGGAGGAGGTGGCTGAGGGGCAGAGGGAAGGGGGTGGTAGGTTGGTGGGAATTGGCGGAGTAGTTGAGGGGCAGAGGGAAGATGGTGATAGGCTGGGGGAGGTGGGCTGTTTGAAAAGGTGGGTGGGGGGCCAGAGGAAAGGGGTGGCAAGCTAGTGAGAATTGTAGTGTTAAGGGAGGTGTTGGCGGGACAGAGGGAAGGGAGTGGTAGGTTGGTGGGAATTGGGGTGTCAGGGGAGGCTGGGAGGCCGAAGGGAAGGTGGTGATAAGCTGGGGGAGGTGGGCTGTTTGGGAAGGTGAGGGGGGGCAGAGGAAAGGGGTGGTAGGCTGGGGGAAGTTGGAGTGTCAGTGAGGATTTGTCTCTTTCCCCATTGATGTCTGGATGTTGGGGGGTTTCCCTCTCCAGCCATTAGTGGATGACACTGAGGATGTGTCTCTTGACTTTGGGAATGAAGAGGAACTGGCGTTAAGGAAAGCAAAAATCAGGTAAGTACTTTAGAAATGTAGTGTAAATTACATGATTATTCCCTTAAATGCCTATCTTAAAGCAGAAATCTGTGGGAAAGGCACTGGCTATGCTGATAGACAAGCAGAACAGGAAAATACTCCTCAATTTGCATGAAAACCAGCTGTCTGTCTTTCCTCCTTGACAAACTGCCCCAGGAATTGTTCATGCCTTGAGTCAGGATTCAAGCATCACTTTGCCAGTTCTTAAGCCTCTTCAAAATTGCATGTATCATCACTCAGAAAAATATGCATCCCCTCTTTGCTGTGGACAGCATGTTAGCCTTTAAAAATCCAGCTCTAAGGAACATTCTCTTCTTCCATAGTTTTTTCTTGTATGAAATGATCTTGCTGAAAACAAAAGGTTCCTGTTCAGGACACTGTTCCAGCCCAGAGGGAAGGCAGACATCATTTACTGGCACCTTCTCTCGATCTAGTTGTAAAATGCCATTTGCAGTACAACTGTCACCTAGTGGGGGTGAACAGCTTGTCATGCCAGATGACCAGACTTTCCTTTGTCATGTAATTTGAGCTTTCTTCTAAATTTAGCTGTTGGATCAATAGGTCTTTTCCAAATCTGTCTGATCCACCCTTTTGGAGCAAAGTAGGTTTGTTTTCCCACGGTATCCTGGTGCTTTGTCCATTCTTCATTTAGATGTCACAATATATGGAGATTTTATTACTTTAGTTAGGAGACTGTTCCACAGTCTACTAGATCAATGGCAAGGTTTTCATTATGTTAACAGGAATAGAAGTATACACTGTACTGATGAACTGATAACCTTGTGCTTTGATTTGTAATACCTTCCCCTCTCTTTTCCCCAAACACAGCAGGTGTTGGTATTGCTTATCGGTATCAATGGGAGAAGGAAACTAGGGAAAGATGCAAAGCGATCAACGTGTCCTAATTTATTGACTTTCTTTAGTATTATTTCCTCAGGGATCAACCTCTCTTCTCAATATGGCAATAAAAATTTGTTTCATTGGCAAAAAAATCTGTTTTTAAATTACAGAAATGTGATTCCTTAAGCTATTTCCAGGGAAGCTTATTTTTATATTTCTGAAAACTTTTGTGTAAAGGAAAGAGGTTGGAAAACATCAAGGACCTAGTCAACTTCAGTTTGTTGCGATTCAGAGTATCAGAATGATATGCAAGCCTCCTCCTTGATTTAACTTTCCCTTTACTACTGCTTCACGTAGTTTGAATTCAAAATGGTGCTTATGCAAACAAATGACCTGTGCACTTCTGGTTCACCGATAGTGTATCAAGCATTGCTGGGCAGTGAGATAGAATGCCTTTAAATACTGAAGGCCACTGGTGTCCCAGAGAATGCAGGGGTAGCCAGTGCACTAAGGCTGTGTCTATACTAGAGATCTTACAGCAGCACGGCTGTACTGATGCAGCTGTAAGGTTTCCTGTGTAGCTGCTCTATGCCAACGGGTGTGAGCTCTCCTGCTGGCATAATTAAACCACCCCCAACTATCATGGTAGGTATGTTGTTGGGAAAGTGTTGCCTGCTGACATAATGCTGTCCACAGTGGTGAAACTTATGGCGCTCAGAGGGGTTTTTTCCCCCCACACCCAAGTGACACAAGTTATAATGACAAAAGTGCTAGGGTAGACATAGAAAAAAACTAAAGAGACAGCAAAGAGGCTCTCTTATACCCCCAAAGTTAACTGTCCGATCCCCAGTCATTTAGCAATGTAGGCTGGAAGGGATCTTGAGAAGTCATCAAGTCCAGCCGGCTGCCATGGGGCAGGACCCAATCCAGTGGTTCCCAATCTATTTACCTTTATGAGCTGCACTGCATCTCTCTGTGCATTATGTGGGCCGTATCCACACAATATACACACACTATTTGTATTGCCCTGAGGATGTCACGTGGGCCGCAGCCAGCTGATTAGGCTGCGGGTCAAGAACCACTGCAAACCTAGACCAACCCTTTTTTTTAAAAACCTCCAATGATGTTGATTTCACAACATCCCTTGGAAGAGTATGCCAGAGTTTATCATTAGAAAGATTTTCCTAATCTCTAACCTAAATCTCCCTTGCTGCAGATTAAGCCCTTTACTTCTTGTCCTACCTTCAGTGGACATGGAGAACAGTTGAGCACCATCCTCTTTATAACAGCCCTTAACATGTTTGAGGAAAGTTATCAGGACCCCTCTCAGTCTTTTTTTTCCCTCAAGACTAAACATACCCAGTTCTTTTAACCTTTCCTCACAGGTTTTCTAAACCTTTTATCATTTTTGTTGTTCCCCTCTGAACTCCAGTTTGTCCACAGCTTTCCTCAAGATTGTTGACCAGAATGGAGCACAACTGAGGGAGGCCTCTCTAGTGCCGAGTAGAGCAGGGCAATTAGCTCCTGTGTCTGACATCCCAGAATATTAGCCTTTTTTGCAGATGTATCAGTGTTGATTCATATTCAGTTAGTGATCCAGTATAACGCCCAGATAAGTTTCAGCAAGACTACCACCTAACTAGTTTTCCCCCCCCCCCATTTTCTAGTTGTGCAGTGATTTTTCCTTCCTAAATGAAGTACTTTACACTTGTCTTTATTGAAATTAATTTTGTTGAATTCAGACTAATTCTCCAGTTTGTCAAGGTTATTTTGAATGTGAATCCTCTTCCAAAGTGCTTACAACCCCTCCCAGTTTGGTGTAATTTGTTACTATAAAGCATCCTCATTTGTAACATATAGGCACACTCTGCACTCCATTATCCAATTATTAATGAAGATATTGAGTAGTACTGGATCCAGGCCTGACCTCTGCAGGACTCTACCATTGATGATTACTCTTCCACTATGGTCTTTCATCCAGTTGTACACCCACCTTATAATCATTTAATTTATAGTCCAGCAGCTGCTTTCAAAAACTAAATATGGAGTGTTAAACAGGTCATATTTTAGTTTTGAAGGGGGAGAATTGAAAGGGCAGACTAGCAGACAGGGCAAGTGTCAGTTTGCTTTGTTTTTGCTTTTCTGTTTAGCAATTTTATTTTACTTTTCTTTTCAGATGAGCAAGTCATGGTGGCTCACGTTTGCCTACTTGATGGCATCAGATACAACCACAGCTCTAGGAATAGTCCAATTGTTAGCATGTGCTTCCTCTGCTGGGTGCACAGCCGCAGAGTACCTCAGCAGTAGATATGAGATGCTGAGTGGAGACTGAGGAAAAACTTTTTATATAATCCTGAGATTTGAAATTGTCATTAATAGGCAAAAGATAATTACTTTGACAGTATTTCACACCTCCCCTAAAGGATACTTTCATGCTTGAGGTTTTTTTGCTATATCACATTTACTACTCACTCCAGCATTTTGTTCTGATGAAAATGTACCAGCAGGCAAAGCTGATTGTGTCTCTTACCTTGATGGAACAGACTGAATTTATTCAATTAAAAAAGAAAAAAGCAGCCTATCCACTACAGACAAGATCAATTGTGCAAGACTTTACTATAATTAACTTTAAAAAGTGCATTTGTAGGATGAGTAAGTGGCGACTCTGAATGTTGCAAAGTTTTAGGAAGGTATTTCTCAAAATATTCTTATAAACAATTGTGGCAAATTGATTAAGAACAGAATAAACACATCATACTTGTAAATAAAGAAGTCAAGTCCAGATCCAATGCATATTGAAGTCAGTGGAACAACTTCTACTAGCTTCAAAATGGGTGTTGGATGGAATCCCAAGGTAATAGATTGTATTTTCCAATCTACGGTTTATGCCAGAGGTTTTTAAATAAATCGTTGAAAGCTGAAAATGAAATTTTCATGGGAACAAATTATTTAACTCCATTTAAAGAGAGAGGTGGAGTTGCTCACAAGTGCTTTAAATGTTTATAAAAAGTTCTTTAATAGAAGGGCTCCTTTATTTAAAGAAAAGGGGCAGGGGAGTAGATCAATCTGTTAAGTTTTCAGTACAATTCTAAGACTGGGGCAGATAAAAATAGAGCAAGCTTTGAGCCTTTCAACCTTGACATTGTTTTTAATTAAATGATTTCACTTCCTTCTTTAAACATCTGTAGCATTTTTTCGGTTAATCTCAAATTAGACTCTTTACAGACACTAATTCTACTTAACATTGTCTCCATTTCAATTTGATAAATAAGCCTCATTTTGGACGACTTATTCAGTCATGTCTTTGACCACTGCTTATAGGTTGTACCCTTCTGCCCCAATTTCTATTTGTCTAGTCCTAGACTGAACTCCTCAGGCAGGGACTTCTTTGTTCAAAAAGCACATAGCATAGGAGCTACACCAAACAAACAGTATTTCTTGTCTCACCATTACCTCCAACACTGAGAAAAGTGCGGATGTAATTACTTCCCTTTACTAGTTCCTTCTCCTCTTCACATTTACTCCTGGTTTTCTCCTCTACATTCTCTTGTGCTCACATTCTGCCCTCCCTTCACATCCCAGTTTCAGACACCAGAGATGTGCATGAATTACACAACTTCAGTTTTCAAACAGGAAACAAACACTTAAAACGAGCAGAACCCTCATGTGCTTAAACCAAAGCAACTCCATGATTTTATCTTCTTTTCTACTTACTCCCACATTTGTCATGTCAGGTTTTAAATTTATGTCCCAATCTTATGCTCTGATCTATGTGAGCAGACCACCATCAGTGTGGCTCTGTGTAGATACAAGGGTCTGCCTGCCTAGATCAAAACACAGGACTGGGGCCTTAGACTGTAAGCTATTTGAGCTAGGAAATGTATTGTCTGCAAAGAGCAATGCATACCTAACACCACATAGCAGTGATGCTATATAATCATTTTCTGAAAATGAAGTCTTTCATAAAAGTAGTACAGCAGTAGGCAATGCAAGTTTCCCCATGCCATTCTAATCAATGCATCCTAGCCTCAAGATACCATCTTTGAAGTGACTTGCAGAGGAAAATTTAGCTTCTTTGTAATTTGTAAAGAATGCCTGTGATTTGAGGTTATTTTCTGCTTGTTTCATCTTAGAAATAAAAGGAATGTGAGGTCTGTCTTGTTTTGCTGTAGTTTTTCATTAGAGGACCAAGAAGATTTGGTAGGCCATTAAATTAAGGGGTAGTTCTGTTAATCCTTAACAAGAGCTTTCAACTTTAAGGTATTTGAATTTGATATTTAAGAAGAGAAAATTTAACCTTCTGAAGAGCAAATATTTCCCTTTTCAATCTGATTTCATTTCCCAGATGGGTGTCACCTACTTTTAGTTTAGTTTCTCATTTGATTACAGTCTTTCCTGTTTTTCTTAAAAGACAGAATCTGAACTTCTAAATAAAAGGTAAACAAAGTAAAAAACACAAATCACCAAAACCCTTTTGAGCCCTGCCTTAAATAAAAAAAGTAAATACCCATTTTCATCTTTTACAGGTCACCACCAAAGGAGCCTGAGAATTAAGTATCCCTGCTTACTATTTACTAAGGGCTTGTCTATATTCACTTTTTACATCTATTTAACAACATGGTGCAGTTGCCTAGTGTGGATGCAATTATACTGTATCAAGGTGTAAAACAAGTATATAATTTTTCCGTAAAGCTAATCCAATAAACACCTTTATATCAGTATAACTATATTCACACTAGGGAAATGCACCAAATATAACTAAATTGATTTTTCTACCAGTTGAGTAAAATGGTTCAAAAAATTGAGCGTAGACAAACCCTAAGACTTCTTTGTGTAGTTCACAGGCAGACTAGTGCTTGTGTGGAGCCCAATGTATGCCATACAAATGCAGGATCAAAGTGTTAGTTACTTTTTCCCCAGTACTGGCTTTGAGTGTGTGAACTAGAGCTAAAGGGTCATTACATTTTAAATGTCTTCTGAACCATCCTGTGTCACTTAGTTCTCTGCCTCTAATATCAAACTACAGCAATCACTTTAGAAAAATCATGATGCTGTTTCTTTGAACTGCATGTTAGTCAATATGAATTGGCTTTTTTGTTTACTAATTACATTGGCCTCTTCTGACGGTCCTTGTATGTCTAGAGGGATTTTAGGAAGGACTGTTTCCAGTTGCAGAAATAATATTGTATTAAGTATAGATAAATACCATTTACCTGTGAATGGATTTTGGAAGGTATACATTTTGCTTTGTTCAAAAGGGACACAGGTGTCTTGGCTTAATGTTTTACCTGCTTTATAACACTGTTCTGCTTGGGAATATTCTGTCAAAAATCTTATTTAGACAGTAGGAACTAGAAACTGTCAATTGCAGCTCTGAAGCAGAAGTGTGAACAAGTCAACAAATCTCTTCCCAGAGTTTTTTTCTGGTGCATAAATGAGGAAGTAAATTACTATACCAGATTAATTTAAAGATCCTTTGGCATAAACAGAAATGGGCTACAGTGAAATACAGTAACATGGAATTCTTTAAGCTTCTGAGAGGTTGTTCTGAATAATAGTGTACTATTATAATATACATACATACACACATACGCACAAAGTAGAAGAGCCTGGAACCCTAGCTCTGTGAGTAGGTTCTTGATTGATTAAATCCTGCAGGCCAACCACTTAATCAATAGTATTTGCTACCAGCATTACTTCTATATCAACTGCAATGGGTAAACACACTTCAGTCACTGTTTCCCAAAGAGAAAAAGGTGTCAAAGCCATAAGCTATGGAAGAATATGCTGAAGTCAGTGAATAAAATGTTACACTTTTGTCTGATATGGCAATACAAGATTGACAGAGATACCATGGTGGGAGCTTCAGAAAAAGCAGGTGGCCATCACTCAGCCAAATATACAGTTTGTTTTGGTTTATCATAATCCTACCTTCGTATTTTTTTTTTAGCTACAGACTTCCATGTGAAAAATAAACATAATTGCCCTTTCAACTAATTATGCCACTTATCTTTGTGATTTACATTCTGAACTTCCCACAAAGATGAAACCACGTATAGGTATCCAATATAAAAAAAAAACACCCACTATCTAAAGTGAGAGACACAGGATGCATTAATTTGCAAAGAAGTTAGAAAGCTATAGAGCATGTCTCATAGTCTGTAGAGAGACAGCATTTTATGGCATCAATTCCTCCTCAAAGTCCACTGCCTTCTTGCCAAAACTCCTGCAAATGACAGTATATGATGCAAAAATAAAATACATCCCAAATTTTAACAATTGTAATGGGACCTATACTCTGAGGAAGTGAGGCCACAATTAACTTGTGATACAAAGTTCCTCCTCTGCCTGGGTGGGTCCTGCCCTTTTGGCAGACTTGCTCACTGCAGAGGTTCACAGCAGCCCTCAGTTTGGCTACTCCTGATACAGGCTCAAACCTGCTGTTCACTCAGCTAACCTCATCATTGGTCAGCATGGGGGAACTGGAGAACAATTCCCACAGTCTCTGTGTCTCACCTAGTGGGTAATAGACAGGCCAGATCCCTTTCCAAATTAGGCCTTCCCTTCTGGTGTTTCTCACAGACCAGGTCAACTCCTCCTGTGTCTGATCAGGAGTTGGGGGGAAAACTCAGGCCCACCCTCTACACTAGGTTCCAGCCCAGGGCCCTGTGGATAGCAACTGTCTACAATGTTCACTGTATCAGCTGTATGACAGCTACAACTCCCTGATCTACTTCCCCATAACCTTCCCCCAGCACCTTCTTTATCCTCATTACAGGCTCTTCCTCATGAAGCCTGGTCACACTTGTACTCTTCAGTCTTCCAGCAATATGCCTTCTCACTCTCTCCTCCTTGCAACCCTCCCCCACATGGGAGATCCTTTTTAAACCAGGTGTCCTGATTAGTCTGCCTGCCTGCCATAATTGATTTTAGTAAGTTCTTAATTGGCTCCAGGTGTCTTAATTAGTGTGCCTGTCTTAATTGGTTCTCACAGGTTCCTGATTGCTCTAGGGCAGCCCCTGCTGTGGTCACTCAAGGAACAGAAAACTATTCATCCAGTAGTCAGTATATTTGCCAGTCTGACCTGGGAAAAAATTCCTTCCCAATCCCATATAGGGTGATCAGTTAGACTGAGTATGTGAGCAAGAACAAGCCAGCCAAGTGCCTGAGAGAGAGAATGCCCGGTGTCACTTTAGAGTCCTGTCCCTCCCTGTCCCATCTCCAGTCGTGGTCATCCCTGCTGCTTCAAAGGATGCTTCTTCCAGTGAACACCTATCCAAGTCTGGAATCAGAACATCTCTAAGTCCTGGTAGCACTATTAACACCCTAATGTCCCTCAACATTACTACAGCTAATCAATTTCAGCAACTGGTCTATTCTGGCAGCCGTTACCCACTATTTGTCTGCCTGGTTTTGCTCCATCACTAATGTTTATCAGCAAAATGCACCTTTTATGTGCGGCTCTGCCTTGTGTAACCTCTCCTTGCTACTTACCACAGCAGAGTAATAGTCGCTTGCCTTTCTGGTCCATTTCATTAATGTCACAGGTCTTCCCAGACATCCTGGCAATGACTATATAGTTCAAACACCCTACATTTCCCCAGATTGAATTGCCGTTAAAATCAGGAAGTGTGAAACATACATTCCTCATTATTCCTACTGGAGTGAAGTTGACACACATTACAGATCTGCAATAGCAATTCAATACTCCCAGTTTTGACAATTTCCAATATAATCATGTCTTCTTATACAGAAACTGCTAAGAGGAAGTGAAAAAAAAAAAGCTTTCATCTAAAATTTCATACGCTTAGTTGTAAACTAGAGGATGGTTTTTGTAAAGTTTGAAGTTAGTGTGGGTACGAACAGAAGAGTGATTAAATATCAACTCATCTGTTTACCTGGATTTGTTCCCTGTGTCATTCTTGCTTTTTTAATGAAGTGAGTTTCTCTCTCTTGTGAACACTGCATTGCCAGTTGGTTCTGGAGGAATGAAGTATTCTATTCTGGCTAGCACATCATAAACAATTATTAACAAAGTTTTGACTGCAGGAACTTTGACTGGTGTGGATTAATGAGTAACTCTCTGGCATAACCACATGCTAATCATATACTTTTGAAAATACTACTATCTACAAAAAATTATTATCCACTCGTAACTAAAAACTTACACATCACATTTTGAACTCAGTGAAAACTATTGCATTAGGCTTTACACTTACTTTTTTGCAGTCTTTTACTTTAGTCAGAGTTAATTCATTTAAATGTTAACATCTACAAGACTTCTAGCATGTCAGCCCATTTCTGGAAGTAATCATTTTGGATAGGACCTATTCCATAAGTTCACCTTCACCTCTGGATAATATCATATCACCAGCCAGGTATTTTGATCTGTTAATATTACTGTATTTTGCTGCTTAAGTCTTGTAAAAACTTGGCTATACTAATTAATGGCAGCTTTACAGGGACAATTCCAACATTTTATATGCAGGCAAAATTGTGAATTTTATGTTGGAGATCAGCAACGGGTCTACTGCTCACCCTTCCTGCTACTTGTCAAATTTAAACGTTGGCTATTTCTTATTCATTTTAAAAAATAACTTTCTTCAGAGGCTCAGTAAAGTTATACAGCTGGGGTACTCAAGCTGGGGGTTGGGAGGTTATTACATGGTGGGGTCGTGAGCTATCAGCCTCCACCCAAACCCCGCTTTGCCTCCAGCATTTATAATGGTGGTAATATATATAAAAAAGTGTTTTTAATTTATAAGGGGGGGGTCATACTCAGAGGCTTGCTATGTGAAAGGGGTCACCAGTACAGACGTTTGAGAACCACTGCTATACAGTATTTTTGCTATACCTTGCATAATAGCATTAATTATTAAAATAGGAAATTGGACTAATTATTGATTAACAAATTAGCTGCCTTATTCAGAAGGTGAATTGTGTTTTTTCAGCACAGGGTGGTGATAGGTGAATTCCTAAAATGGAAGTGCCTCCAAAATTAATTGGCAAGTGAACACTGAAATCTGTATATGTGCTAATTAAGTATTAGTCTGCTGCCTTGCAGATGGAAGCTGTTAAGTAAGCAAGATAAAACATTCCTCAGTAAAACAGCTTTCTTGCTGAACAGGACAGATGCAATGTCACCTTCTTTCCAAAGGGACAAGATTAGTTTAAGTGGCTGGGTTTCTGCTTGGATCAGATGAACAGGTCTAGCTAACCATTGGAACTGTAAATTGGACTCAAGGTCACATACTTCATAGCTTGTGTAGGCCAAGCTTATTGTATATAGCAGGGGCTCCTTGCATTCCTCCATTCTCTCCCACAAGCTCCTTGTGTGCCATCCTCCTATCCCCTTCTGTTTCAGGGTCCCCCTGAAACTCTTCCCTGCCACCCCCATTTCCACCTTTCCCCCCATGCCAGGGGCTATGTATCTCCATGCCCCACCCCACCAGGGGTTTTGTGTGCCCCTCCCACCCCATTCCTGGGTCTCTGCATACAATCCTCTTTCCCAGGATCTCCAACCTCTCCTGTCACCAGGGGTTCAGTTTCCAATTAATCCTTCCACCTGTACCAGGGTCCCCCATTCTCCCCCTTCTGCCAGGAGTTAAGTGCACCCTCTTTCCCATACCAAGGTCCCCCTAGTCCTTCCCAGGGTTGTGTGTGTGCCCCTAGTCTCACCAATATGCAAGGGGATTGCCTACAACAAATGATGAAGAAACTAGATTTTTTTTGTTCTAAATTGGGGGGAAGAAGGAATGTTTATAGGTAATGGCAGAACAATCTTCCTTTTAGTCTTATGCTGAAACTGAGGCCAGGTCTACACTACGCGGTAAAATCGATTTTAGATACGCAATTTCAGCTACGAGAATAGCGTAGCTGAAGTCGAATATCTAAAATCGATTTACTCACCCGTCTTCACCGCGCGGGATCGATGTCCGCGGCTTGCCATGTCGATTCCGGAACTCCGTTGGGGTTGGTGGAGTTCCGGAATCGATATAAGCGCGCTCAGGGATCGATATATCCCGTCTAGATCAGACGTGATATATCGATCCCCGAGCAATCGATTTTAACGCGCCGATACGGCGCGTAGTCTAGACGTGCCCTTAGCTAGTGGGAAAACCATGATTGCTTTGTTGAATAAGGGATCTGCATCCTACCACACACATTTAAGTAGATATCACATGTTTTTCAACAACATTAAATTGCAACATTGGTAAATATTGTAATATGTTTTGTCTCTTACGTTAGTAAGTGTTCTGGATTGTTTTTCTAGGCATCCCCTGGCTACCTTTTTTCACCTGTTTTTCCGAGTGAGTGCTATTGTTACCTACTTGCTCTGTGACTGGTTCAGCAAAAGCTTTGTTGCCTGTTTTGTCACTATTCTTCTCCTTCTGTCTTTTGACTTCTGGTCTGTTAAGGTAAGAACATTCTGAACGAGTAATGAAGTTTAGAAATATTCTGTTTATTTCTTGATTTTGATTTTTCTTAATGGCAAACACAGTGAAAAATAACTATCAGATAATCCTGTACTGCTCTTCCTTTATTAAACTTGCTGAACAGCTTTGTTTTAACTAGGTGGAAGCAGCATTTACATGTTTTAGTACAAATATTAAGGAATTTACCGCACCTATGGTAATCTTGTTTATGCTTTGCCTTTGGAATCAGGTAAGGTAGCGTTCTATGCCTCAGTGATCTTTACATTCAATTTAAAGGGCAGTGTTCATTGATGAGCTCCAAAAAGGATGATAGCTATAATACCAGGGCCTTTGAGATTAATAAGCTGTTGATGTAAGAGGGGGAAATCATTAACATAATTTTTCATTTATACATCTTTTAAAAAGTCTGGAGTATAGGCACCCTGAAAGTTTAAAGAGATACCATAAATTTGTAATGACTTCAGAATATAACCCCATAGCTTTAATGTAGTTCTAAACCAGTTAATAATGGAGAAAATGCAAAGGATCAGAGAGAAGGACTAAGGACTGATTTTACAATCAAATCCATGTGGGTAGACTCTTGTGCCTGCATGGAACCCCCACAGAAACCACTGGGGCTCTTCATAGATACCGAGCATCACTGAAATCCTGATCCTACAGTTTGAACTGCAGAAGACAGCAATATTGCCACTAATGTGGTGGGCCTTCTGAATTTGACCCCATCTTGTAGAAAAGTCTAGTGATATTGACAGTAAAATCTGTCACTACTCACTAGTTATTTGAAAAGCAATTTTAAAATGAAGACAAACTCGAGAAAACAAACTTTTAATCTTGTTCTGCCTGGTCATAATGTCTTAGAAATTTATTTACATTTTTGGTCAGACAGATAAAAATTAATTTACATTTTTGGTCAAACAGATTAAAAATAATTCATGTTAAAGCTAGGACTTTTTTGGGGGGGTGGGGGGTCTGGGCAAGAAAAGAAGCATAGAAGTGAAAAAAGGTTACCTAAGCCATAAAACCTGTGGATGTCCCTACCTATATATGTGGCTTTCCATTTTACTTCAAAAGTGACTGAAGTACAATGAATTAGTATAATACATTGTTCCTGTATTATACTAATTATTAAGATTATATTTTGATTTTGGGGATGGCCTTTGGATGCATTAAAATGGGCACCTGAATATATATGTTAACCTTGCATTCAGAGAAAGTCTTAGAATGACGGGAAAAGGGAGAGAAATGGAACAAGGACTGTATGTTAGTTTATAGATGCTTGTTGATATAATGAAAAATTTGTACAGTAATAATTCACATGTAAAGATTAGTGCCTAACTTGTTTGTTTGTGAATCTTTTGTTACTTGCTTGTTTATAATGAATGTTCCTCTTTCCTGTCTGTTTTATACCCTTTTGGATTTCCCCTCTCACATTCACAGTGTGACTGGGTGGGCGCCGGATGATCTTAACTAGCTGAATAACTCCTCTTGTAATTGATTTGGGAGAGACATTTTCCTATTGAAATAAAATTGCATTGTATTAATGCTTATATCAGAACAGTATTATAAGGCTCTATAGTTCATTGGCCTGTGACCACACACCCCTAAAAATTTTGGCATAACTTTCAAAACTTTAAACAGTTGACAAAAAGGATCTAGTCTTTCAGAGTCATGTTTGTGAATTAAAAAAAAAAACAAAAAACAAAAAAACCAAAAAACTTGGTCTAATGTGAATTACCTGGTTGATTTATGAAAATAACTCACTAACTCTGTCTCTAGAATGTAACTGGAAGACTCTTAGTTGGCTTACGTTGGTGGAACCAGATTGATGAAGATGGAAAAAGCCACTGGGTTTTTGAAGCAAAAAAGGTACTTTTAAAGTAAGAACTGTAGTAAAATATTATCCATGTTACAATGTATAATGATAAACAGTTGATAAGTAGCGCTGATACACTATTAAGTGCAGTTAATTCTGGAATTTTAATGTTGTGTAAAGGATATTTTTATCCAGATTTTACAGCTCTTGGGATAAATTTACAGAGCAATATTAAAGGAATTGAGAACACATTTGAGGGTTTTTTCATAGCACTAAACTTTTGTCAGGCTACAGTTTCAACACTTTGACCTTGGTGACAACAACAGGACCTGGCTTTATGACAAATTTATATAATCTTATTGCTTGTAGAGTTACAATTTCTGTTTCCTGGAGAGAGAACATCATGTGATAGCTTGGTGTTCTATTTGCTCACTCCTGTTACAGATGGCAGTTCTGCACTGATACTCAAGAACTGTGCTGGAAATGAAGGTTACCTATCTATAACCAGAGTTCTTTGAGATGGACTCCGTATATTAACATTCCTGTGTGCAGCTCAGACAGTGGAATCTTTTCATAGCAGTGTCCATTAGAGTGCTTATGTATCCCTCCTACCTTTTCCTCTTGCATTTCTGAATATTCTGACAGAAGATTATAAAAAGGCATATGATATCTTTTGCTACTTCAGTTCCTTTCACACTTCCTTAGACTCAAGATTCTATTAAGATTCCAAGGAAGAGGAGAAAGTGGATGGGGAGTGTCCATCTCGAAGGACAGGTAAGTAAGAGAATACTCAGAGAAATGAAGATTACTATTCCAGTTATGGAGTGCTGCTTGCCAAACTATTTTATAAGTGGGAAGATAGGACATTGAGTGCTAACTGAAGCCAAAACCAGGTAGCAGTGTTTTGTAAAATGTTATGTATAGAGCTCCAACTAGCAGCCTTTTAGAAATGCAATTGGAACATGGCTAAGGCATGTTATGGAAGTACTGTAGTGTGTGACCTATTGCCAGCAAGAGATAGAATGGATGCTTTCCTCAGTTTGACAAATGTGAAAGTTGGATACCACCTTGTGAACAAATCTAGGATTAGAATAGAGCATCATTTTTATTCTTATGAGAGAGTGTGAAGGAAAGATCAGCCAGAAAGAGCATGCAGTTCATTCATTTGCCTAGCTGATGTTATGGCTATTGTGAAAGCCATTTTAATATATAGAAGGAACAGAATAGGCTGCTGTAGGGTTGAAAGGGGGGCTTCATTATCTGGATAAAGAGTAAATTGAGATGCCATGCTGGTACTGGATTTTTTTTTTTTATTGGTGGATACATATAGGCAAGTCTCCTCCTAATTATCTTTCTGGGCCTGATGGGTAGCTTTAGCTGCTAGGTGAACTTTCAAGGATATAGAAAGATCTGAAATCTTTAATTGAAGCAATTATTCAAGAATAGACTGAAGTGGTGCCAGTAGTAGTGTTTAGCTGTTTTGATGTGGCGAGGGGGAGGAGGGAGAAAGAGAAATGTCTGGGGATATCTGCAATAACTCATCCAAACTTCTCTACTCTGGTGGACAGATCTGAGGATAACTAGCAGGAGCCTTCCTCTTATTCTAACCTTAGAAGCAGAAACCATTTTTGTCCATCTAATTGTGGATCCGTGCAGTGCATTTGGGCTTCCACAGTAAAGGTTGGTGCAGTGCAGATAGACAGTGTAGAAATAACTGCCAGTTCTGGAATAATCTTCAGATTTGAAGTGATCTTCAGAACTGGGGGATGACTCTTAGGCAGGGATTTACCCTGACCTGAAATCTTAGTCTTTGATTTAGGAACTGATGTTTTGATCCAGATCTGACAGATTGGAGGAGTCTCCTGAATAGGATTTGGCCCTGCTAACAGGAGTTTCCTTGTCTTGCACTGTATTTCTCAGAACCAAAGTAGACCAATATCAAGATTTTTCAGAGTTCAGCATCGACTGTCTGAGCACTTAATGTTTAGATCAGGTGATCTGGGCACTGGCTGCACTGAGGTCTTAGATTCATATCCTGGGGCAGAGATCAGAACCTTATGTATAGTATTTTTCATCTTCTCACTCTCCAAGGTGTCAGAAGCTGACTCTGGCCTTTTCACCTTAGATGCAGGACCCATTGGATGAGTATGATCCAGGAGGTTTTGCAGTCAGAGCTTCTTGAGGCAATAAGGTTTGCAGCCTCTTCTGGTGCTCCTTGTGTAGTTTTGGAGAGTGACTCACTCTGCAGGCCAAGTATAAATGCTCTACGATAGGCATCATGTTCCAGGAACACTGCTGGACAAAAGCATACCTTATGAAGTCACATCTCTTAGTTTTCAGATCTGCCATGGAACTGGAATTGAAGTCTCAACTAAGAACAAAGAATAAAAAATGAAGTTTAACATTATACTAAGCTAAGGCACTGCATTTTTAGAGAATGATTTGGGTGTGATGGATCCAGAGAGATTCATGTCAGGCTACTGCCCAGTTGGAAGAAACTGAAGTGGTAGGGGGCACTCTGCCCCCTTTATAATAGCCTTGCCTTCAAACATTCTGGAATGCCAAGGAGTGCATGAGAGCTCTAATACACACTGCTATGAGAAGGTTCCAGTCTGCTGTCCCCACTGGCGTATCCCCAGAGTGAGAATATGCTGAGGACATGCTATAAACTTTCCTAGCAAACTCTTGGGGGTAGAGATTCATCAATGTTTCCAAATTGGATGCTATAACTTTTCTGACCATAACTGGATTTAAGTTCTATAAAAAAGTCAAACTTTGTTTACAAGACCTATGCACTGAATCTTTACTTTGCAAATAGTGGAAGGCTTGCTCTACTTAAACCATTGCCTCCCTTTTTGTGCTTCTCTCTAGCTCTTCATACGTTTTGGATGTTTCCACTTTCACTCAAGACAACTCAGCATTTTTGTAGATTGATAACAGTCCTGTCTGTGCATAAGAGAAAATGTTAAAGTCAAATTAGTACTTTAACTAGCGTTAGTGTCCGAGTTACCTCTTCAGGAGTCAGCTCAGATATATCTGGCTTCTGTGGGAGCAGGAGTCATGACTATTATGTATTTGTTGTGACTTCAAAATAGACTGGGCATGCTCTGCAGTTACCAGCTTAAACACTAATCTTGAAGAATTCCCTTTGTATTTAACAGAGAATGAAGTTTGCGTGGTGCTAGGTATGACCTTCACTGTAAAAAAAAGTCAACCATTTAATAGTAAGTTATACAAATAAAGTGAAATCTGTCATTGTTGTACACAGTTTAATAATAGAAGAGCTGGCTTGCATTTCATGATTTGTAAATTGTAGAATGTTGCAAGCCTGAAACACATAGGGTGCCAGTTTATTCTAAATGGCTTTCCAGATAGTTATGTCATCGCTCATTTGCAGTGGAGCATTTTACACAGCATAAGGTATGTCTAGAGTAGACCAGTGGTCTCCAACCTTTTTATGCACAAGATCACTTTTTGAATGTAAGGGCAATCCAGGATCTACCCCACCCCTTCCCTGAAGCCCCGCCCTGCTCACTGCTCGCTCTCCCCCACCCTTACTCACTTTCACTGGATTGGAGAAGGGGGTTCGGGTTGCGGGGGGTTCTGACTCTGGGTTGGGGATGAGGAGTTTGAGTGCAGGAGGGGGCTCCGGGCTGGGGCAGAGTGTTGGGTGCAGGAGTGGGTATGGGAGGGGGGTCAGGACTGCAGCAGAGGGGTTGGGGTGCAGGAGGTGGTATGGGGTGCTGGATCCGGGAAGGGGTTCAGGGCGGCGGTGCGGCCTCCCACTGGGCAGCACTTTCCTTGGGTGGCTTCCGGTAGGTGGCGCAGTGAGACTAAGATAGGCTCCCTGCCTGCCCCGACCCCATGCCACTCCTGGAAGGGGCCAACACACCCCTGTGGCCCCTGGGACGAGCGGGGGGCACGTGGCACCTCTCTGTAGGCATTGCCCCCACTGGTCAGGAATGGGGAACTGTGACCAATGGGAGCTGTGGGGGCAGTGCTTGCATGCAGAAGCAGCATGCAGAGACCTCTACCTCCCATGGGGCCATGATGGCAGCTTCTGGGAGTGGCATAGGGATGGGGCAGGCAGGGAACCTGCCTTAGCGGCAATCCCACTTCCCGCCCCAGAGATCACGATTGACTGGAAGAGACTCTAGAATCAACTGGTTGGTGACCACTGGAGTAGACTTATCTGTGGTCCTAGTTTTTCCAAAATCCAAGGTGAGATGAAATATGAGCCAAAATGACACGTTGATTTTTGAGAATTAAGTGGCAATTTGGTTCACAATTTGCTCCTCAAACACTATTATCCTGCCTGTTAAACAGTGTAGTGTGCTGAACATACTCATTCTAGGGTACTTCATAATTTTGTAGCATTTAAATAAAATAAACTGAGTTCTACCACTTAGTATGTTTCCTTTCATATTGTTAAAGATAAACTTGGATTTTAATGGCTGTTTCAGGCAGAATATACATGTCTAAAATGCTTGGTGGTTCAACTAGTTACCCAGTATACCTATAGCATTAAGTAGAGTTCAGGGCATGACCAATTTTTGTCTGTGTAAATAAAATTAATACTGTATTTAGAAGCTGTATTTTGTTCTCCCATTCTGCAATGATTTCAGTTAACGGAATGCCAGTCTAAGGAAGCATACAGCCAGGTAATAGGAAATAATTTATTTCAAGTAGCTACAGCTGATATTAAATAAAACACAACAGGAACATATAAATGCATATAAATCATCTGTGAAAGGAATGCCTCAGTCCTTAACTATTGTTAGGGTGTTTTAGTAACTAAAACTAAATGTTTTTCTTTGTAGGTATCTACAAGCATAGCTGCCTCAACTGAAGTTGAAGCTCGAATCTTTTGGCTTGGACTGATTATCTGTCCAGTTATTTGGACAGTGTTCTTTTTTAGCACTTTATTTTCCTTGAAGTTGAAATGGCTGGTAAGCATGGGGTAACTCCATATGAGCTGTGGGCGATAAGTGCAGTGAAGGGGAAAGGAGCAGAAAAACAAATCTATTAAAAATATAGTTTAAAGTTAGATTCCATAGGAAGTAAGAATTTAAGTTAGAAGATTAAAATGACAGCTTCAAGAAGTTGTAGAGCAGGCTTCTGTTTCCAAACCGAGACATTTTGCTGACGTTGACTGTCTGCAGGATGGCCTCCCACAGCTCCCAGTGGCCGCGGTTCGCTGTTCCCGACCAATGGGAGCTGCAGGCTGCAGGGGCTGGGAATGGCGAACCGCGGCCACTGGGAGCTGCGGGAGACTGTGCCTGCGGACAATTAGTGTCAGCAAAATGTCTCGTGGCCCGCAATCAGATTACCATGGCAGGTTGCCCACCACTGGCATATAGCATGTGCTTGAAATGAGACCTTTTAAACTTCCGTTACAATTACTGGTTCCAAAATAAGATACTGTTTTCTAGAAAATGTCTGGTACTTTCTTTGGAAGAGAGTATTACCAATAATATTAATTGTCTTAAATTAATTAGACAACTAGGTGGAGAAGTGCAAAGTACTATATGTAGGAAGAAAAAATCAAGTTCACAGCTACAAAATGGGGAATAACTGGCTAGGCAGTAGTACTGGTGAGAAGGATCTGGGTGTTATAGTGGATCACATGTTGAATATGAATTGACAGTGCAATGCAGTTGCAAAAAAGATTACTATTCTGGGGTTCATTAACAGAAGTGTCATATAAGACACAGGAGGCAATTGCCCCACTGTAATTGCAATGGGTGAGGCCTCAGCTAGAGTACTGTGTCCAGTACTGGGTGCTGCACTTTAGGAAAGGCTTGGACAAACGGGAGAGAATCCAGAGGAGAGGTTTTATCATTTTTATGGCTATCACCAAGTAAGCACCAATTTTTCCATGCGTTGTGGAAAAAGTAACCATGTAACTTTTCTAAATTGTTTAGAAAACCTGACCAGTGAGGAATAGTTAAAAAAAAACAGGCACGTTTAGTCTTGAGAGAAGACAACAGAGGGGGGAACCTTCAGATTTGTTAAGGGCTGTTATAAAGAGGACAGTGATCAATTGTTCTCCATGGTCACTGAAGGTAGGACAAGAAATAATGGGCTTAATCTGCAGCAAGAGAGATTTAGGTTAGATATTAGGGGGAAAAAATTATTATAGGGATAATAAACAAGCCTCTGCACAAGGCTTCCAAGAAGTTGGGAATCCCCATCACTGAAGGTTTTTAAGAACAGGTTGGACAAGCATCTGTCAGGGATGCTCTAGACAGAGTTGGTTCTGACTCAGCGCAGGGGGCTGGACTTGATAAACTCTCAAGGTCCCTCCATCAGTCCTACACTTCTATGATTCTGAAAGCTGCTGAAGCTGACCTATTAGAAAATGTTTACCAAATCGTTTTGTGGTACTAAAATTATGCTTTCTGTAAATGTTGGCACATCTAAACTGTACTGTTAAGTCTTTCATAAATTTGCAAATTATTATAGAACCTCCTTTGTAGGTAAAGGGGTAGTGGCATTCAAGGTTAAATTAAATTAAAGGTCTTGTAAATAGCAGGTAGTGAGAATTTGGCTATGAATGTCGTAAAATGAAGGGAACATGACTGTATGTAGATTTAAAGAGTTATTCTTTTGAGTCAGACTTTTGTATTATAGTTAGGCACAAAGCACTGACAAAATGGGTCCAGCTGGAAGGAGTGAGGGAGAATGATCTCCATCCTTGAAATGTAAAATGAGACTCCCCCGCCCGCCCCCCCCCCCAAAAAGGCTTATCTGTCAGTCAGTAGGAAGGGGTGTTGCTGGTTTTTTAAGCTTCCTAAAATGCAAGTTTAAATTTATTATTTGAAGGTAAATTCCTTTTGATATTACTTATATTAATCAGCATTATCATTTTGTCCATACTAAGCTGTTGATTATCTATAGCCTCAGAGAGACAAGCTGGGTGAGGTAATACCTTTTATTGGGCCAACTTCTGCAGGCTCTTGTGATAGCTGGAATCTCCCTTCAAGCTGCTAACTTATATGGATACATCCACTGTAAATTAGGAGGGAAAAAAAGCATCAGCAAAGTAACTTCAAGGTTCTTGTCACAGCAGATGTTTCAGAGGGTAAGTATTAAGCTTAGTTATTATTCTCAATAGTCGCATCATGTATGTGTTTTCCACAGCAGCTTTTAAGGAATTGGGCATTATGCTGATTTACACTTCGATAGACATGATTGAGGAATGCCAGGATGTGCTTAATAGTGAGTTGTGTTCATCACATATACATCTGAGTGGACCTACAGACTTCCTGTGCACGAATAATGTCAGTGCAAAAGTCCGTCAACACTTTTAAAGGCTCAAACTAGTGATCCCTCTTTCTGAAATGCAAAATTAATGTTTAATCTGAAAAACCAGTTTGGGAATTGTATGGTCTAACTGCTGCACTTCAAAAGAGTAAGTGTGACCTGAGCAGAGAAGCCAAAAGGACTCATTGACAGGGACTGCTTTGCAATAAATGAAGGATTTCCTTTAAAAGTGGCCTGTAAGAAGGGCCTATAAAATTGTCCTGGTATTTCTTTGAGTTCTGTTCATGGTTTGGGGTATGGTGTAAGAAAATATCTTGCTGCTTCTACTACACTCTTCTTTTATGGATATGGATGTGGATGGCAAAGACCAACAAATCAATTTCTACTTTCCCAAAAGATGCAGAATTGAGTGGCTTAAGAAAAAAAGCACCATTTCCCCCTTACATTGTGGAAAAAGTGACCGTGTAACTTTTCTAAATTGTCTTGTTTGCATGCCTGAGGTATAAAAGAATTAGACAATATGTTTTATAACAAACCCATTCTGTGCTCTTGTATTACCTCCTTGGAATAGTTAAGATTGAGATTTTGTGAAGTACATTAGACGAGGCAGCAAAAATGATTGAGGAATGATTGCAGTAGATGTTCTAGATACTAATGCTGGAGCAGCATTAGGTTAGTAGTACATCATCTTTGGATTTCATGTGTTCATTCTACAGGAGAGACAAGAAGAAATTCAGGGTATGGATGTCCTGAAGGATATGGAAATACATAACCACTAGGTGACTGTGTAAGTTGAGCACTGATATTGGAAAAATGGATAAGAAATAAGACAACATCTATTAAGTAACACTATTCTAGAGCATGAACTCTGTCCGAACAAGAGTAAAGAATTGCTGGATCAAAACATGTCAGACTCAGATTTTTAGTGACAGAGTTCCTTTGTTGCAGTTATAAGCTAACACCTTAAGATAAAAAGGCAATGTATTCAGGAAGGAAAATTTCATTTTTTACTTAAAACAGGTCAAAGTATCCTACCATGCAAATAATTTCTTGCTTCTGTTTGAGAAGTTAAAGCAGAGTTTGTTTGTTAACGACTGGGATCATTTTAAACATGAAGATAAATCCTCTGGAGGATTCCTGATCTCTGGGTGTTTCTAATACTCAGTTCTGTGATATTCATATAGATCAGGCAGCATAATTTCAGAAGTGTAATAAAAAAAAGACAACTGCAATTTTCCTACAGTATGTGCTACTCATTTCTCAGAGTTTGGGATGTTTAACCATTGGACAAGTCAGAAGACTTGTTAACATTCAGGATGAGTGAGTGCAGAGCAGAGTACTTATCCACCCCTTTTTTCTTTCCTTCCTCTGGCTAATTTCTGGCATAAAGGAGGGGGGTCTGGAATCAGAGATTGGGATGGAGAGAGCAGAGGAATGGCACATTTGAAAGGGATTTCTGGCAACACAGCACCTTATTACCTAGTGAATTAAACTCCTACAAATAAATTAAAGCCTAAACACTGACTTATTTCCTTGCTATAACGCCAATAGGCAGCAAGCTTTCAAGTCAACTCATTCTATTATTCAGCCACACAGTCAAGTTTATATTGATTTAAATTTGAAAGCAAATGCAGTTAATTTTCCCTTGACATTTGCCCTCTAATTTCTTGTATCACAAACAAGGAAACTAACGTTAACTTGTCTAAGTTTAAAAAAAAAAAAAAAAAAGTTAGTAATTTGTTCCCACTAGGCTGAAAGTTATTTTTCTTTTCCCAGACACTCTGATCACAAAAGAGGAGACAATCCTAAATTTAAGTGACTGCACTCTAAATATGGAACTGTGCTAATCAAAGAAAAAGATGTCTGAGTGATCTTATCCAATGAAACACAGCATGGAAATGCACACTGCAATTAATCCTCAAATGAAGGCGGCTTGAAAGTACTAATTTAAAAAAGAGACTCAGGTAAATGTTCCAGTGAAAATATGTATTTAATATATAAGAGTTTCTGAATAAAGTCTATATGTGAACATCTTTGGAGATTAATTTCACTAATGACATATGCAAGATTTCAGGTATCACAAAATAGTGCATCAGAGGTGAAATCTACAAGCAGTAATGACTTATTTTTATAAACTTATCATAAAGCTTTGAGACAGCAGATGGACTAGCTGGTGTTCAAATATTATGGTGATTGCACACAATAAGAACAGGTAATTAAAGCAAGGACCTTTACTTAAGTTATTTACTTGTAATATAGAAAAGTAGTACAAGTCTTTACATTCTTCTTATCAATTCAGGATACAATAGTTGCTTTCCTGTAATTAACTGCACATTTATTCCATTCCTTGGTTAGATAATTTTTCTTGTGAGTGGTGTAGGCCACAATATTCTTGAATCCCTTCAAAGAGGCAAAAAACAAGATAGTAGTGAACTAACTTTATGTATTGTTGATCACTGTATGGATCTATTGCCTGCTGTGGGCATAAGTCACAACATTTTATCTATCATTACCCTAACTTATATTTGGTTTAAAGAATATCTCAATGTGCCTCTTAGTATTCAAATAGCAGAAGAAAAATGGGTCTTTCTGCATTTTGTACATTTGTTCTTCCAGAAGTGTAAGAGTGACATATTCAAAACTTCATTCACTGGCAAGCTACCAAATTCCATTTAAGAAATGCCTGTTCATAGAAAGTTAGCAAAACTATTTTATTTTGTCAGTAAGAGTACATGATGTATTTGCTAGAACTCAGTGAAGGTCAAAATAAGCCATAGAAGACCCACTTATTTTAGTTACCTAGAGTTAAATAGCTATCATTTTAACAGAATTTAATTGTTTAAAATATAAGTGGCTGATGTAATTGTCTGAGACAAATAAAGAGATAACAAATGATGCAATGTCATTATTCTTATACTGTACATTCTGCAAAAATTATGCTGTTGATGCCTTCATAGCATATTTTAGAAATTAATTGCTCAGACAAGTAATTCACAGATCAGCCTTTTAACATGACATACTTACTTTGGATGATATTCCTGTAAGAGGAAGTAGCTGGGGACTCAGGTATTTCAGACAAAAAAGATTGGCCTTTATCACAACTTTTCCCTAAAAAAGAAAAAAAAAAAAAGCTAAACCCTTGTGATGCAGGAAAACAAACAAAAACAAAAATTGCCTAAAATTTACCTCCCCAAAATTGCTGTACCAGTCCAGTGAACCAAGGGCTTAAGTTCTTCCTGTGTCAGTAACATATAAATGAAGCATGGTAGCTATTTTCTTATAGCTAGCTATTAGAACTAAGTAGCAGAACAATGTGGTTTTTCAGATTGAGGTCCTAGATTTAGAAGTCTATACACATGCCCTGTCTATACCATCCTTCCATCTACATGGGATGCTGTTCCTTAATTCCGTGAAGTGTAGCACCAAGACGGTCTTGCTTTACACTCAATACAGTGTAGATTAGCGTATATTATCTACTGGTAACTTGGTTCTTTACATACTAGCTCTTTTCTTTTCGTATAGCTAATCTGAAAAAATCCAACTAAATTTATACACCTAGCATTTTTTCAGTTGCTATAGAAGCTCTAGTTTTAACTATATCAAAACTTGATGTTACAAGATTTTAGTCTTCCTTGTGGTATGGTTTAATCCAGTCTGCAATTGCAAAGGAGCATTTTTCAAAAAAATCGCACACTCTAAATTAGTCACATTAATAAGGGTGAAAGGTTTAAATAGTAATCATGTCAGCCTAAGCAGGAACTTCTCTCATCATTTTACTTATTTCAGACCAAACCATATTATCACAGTTCCACAAACTATATTTACAGGACTTTTCATTCTAAAAGAGTCAGCTATTGGACACCGTGTTCTGTGTTTATCACAGTGAATAAGTCTAACACATAGCTGATATGCCAAAAATAACCCTACAGTAATGGCAAGCACATTGTTGCTTTTTATTATGTAATTTGCCAACCTTCCCTATTTGAGGATCTAGGGGCACTTTACCCAGGAAAGAAATATTTAACTTTTGGCACATCATCTCTCTTCCTCCAGTTGTTGGCGCAAAGATTTGAGATTCAATCTGTAATATTTAAAAAAAAAAAAAACGGACAAGTAATACAAGACAACTCCAGAAAAGATCATTTTGAGAACGACATTTCTTCAGTTTTGTTTAGTGGCATTTTCCAAACATCACTTATTGAAATCCCAATTAAAACAGGACCACATATTGTGGGCTTCTGAAGGCTGTGTATGGTAGTTTGCTGGCATACTACCACTAAGTACGTTGGTGGTCTACACAATTAAAACATTTGACCTAAGCTTTCACACAAATCATTTCTGCCCATTAAGAGCATTGTAAGTGCATATATAAATCACAAGTACCATTTCTAATACATTTGTCCTCTATTCGTCTAATTTAGGTTACTACTCCCCCAAGATATTTATTGTGGTATATACATAATCCTAATTTTAAAATTGTGGGTTAGAATTTAAATTTACAAGACTGAGGGATTTGACAGCAGACAGTGTGACTAGGTATCAATATTCTTTAATTCTGACCTGCAAAAACCTAATTCTTTCCAAGACCTGTGACTCCTGAGCAGAGACTGATGATTGTCTGATTTTTTAAGCACTCATATTGCTTTGAGGTTGTGTTCAAATTAATAATAGGTTGATGCCAAAAAATTCACCTGAAAACCATGGACCCAAGACCAGCTGATAATGACTATTCAAACATGCAGACTAATGCACTACCATCCTTCAGTTCTTCCCTGACTGGGTCAGTAACATATTATTTGTAATCTTGTTCCCTTCCTAGCCTAATCCTCAGACTCCATGTTTATCATGACTGGAACATACAATTGGGCACGGGAATGTTTTTAGAAAATGATTAAGGTACACAGTGTAGTTAAACCCCACAATGCTCCCAGTTTGTACTTTCACGTGCTGAAAATGCCAAGGAAGTTCTGAAGCAAAAGCAGTTGGTGTAGCTCACATATGTAATAGGGTTATCAGGTGTTCAACATCTAAAGGAAATGGTTAGTAATGCAGAAACATCTAAATGTTTGGGTAAGCTTTTAGAAGCAAAACTAAACAAGAAGGGTGGATGCAGTAGTGCTTGAACACACAGCACTTCAGAAGTTTCCTACATCACAGGAGCTGCAACATCTCACATCATCAATCCAGAGATGCCAGCCAGTGGCTCCTCTTAATAGGAGCATTTAAGACAGAGTTGTTAAACACAGATCTTAAAGTAGGTCTATCATTCAAATATAGATGTCTAATGTGTAACATCCCGCTGTGTAGCTGAAGCCTCCATTTCAAATTTGCTATTTTTATACAATGTCCTGGCTCCTTAAAAGAACCTGCAAAACTAGTCCTTGGCCTCAGGAAAGCACCTTTATAACTATCTAAGGACAACAGTATGTATGTAAAGAGCTTGATACTGTTTCCACCCACAGAAACAGGATTTTTTCTGGTACTACTCCAAAAAGGACTTTTTAATGAATGACTTTACTCAGGAGATCAAGCAAGTTTGTGCCATGATAAGTAAATCCTTTCCCTTCCCTCATGGTCAACACAAAACATATATACATTTGGAGTGTGTATATTAAGATGAGTTAAAATATTTTTAGATAGTCTTACCTCACATTTTGGGCATATAAAGCCACTCATGTTTTCAACACCACCTATGATTGGCAGTTTCACCTTATGACAGAAGTTGATCTCCTTTCAAATGTCCTGAAGTGATATTTCCTATCAAAGGCAAGTGTACTTTGTCAGTCCACATGTACTGGACTTTTTCCATCTATGGGTTTCCCCTTCAAAGCAAGCTTTCCTTGTCCAGAAATCTTTCAAGCAACTGTTACAAGAGTGCTTACTGAATTCTTGCTGTCTTCTCTTCACATTCTGAGCATGTTTTCCACCATCAGATTAAACATATAACCTATTGTGTGGTTTACTCAGTTAAGGTATCTTCTGTTTTGAGACTGACCAAAGATTATCAAGCTTTTTAGATCTTTATTCAACCAATTTAGCTTCCAACATCTTTAAATCTGTCCAACAATTCTGGCATGGGATCAGCCATCTTTATGCATATTGCCTGCATTCATGTCCTATCTTCAGTGACATGTATTCTTTAAATAGAACAGATTATGCAAATATTACTTTTGCATCTACTGTTAGTTTACAGAAAGACATCAAAAAACTAATCTGGTGAAGCTGTTGAAGATGTGCGGGAACGGGTTTACTCACTCTTTCCAAAGTAAATTCTAACACCACTCCCTAATCCTCACCCTTCTCATGCATATGCCTGACCTCATTTCCTTCTACTCCCTCCTACCACATACCTTGCATTCTGCTCCCTACTCAGTATTCCACTTGTTTCCTGCCACTTGTGCCTCTGGACATTTTCTTGTTGCTCCTACTCCTGTAAAACTGCCTCTTCCTGCACAATTGGCCTCTTCTCCCATTTCTTCAAATTACCCACAAAGAACATACCTTTGATTTAGCTAGATTTCTGCCACTAATCTCAGCTCTGGTGCCTGACTTCAAACAAAAAGCCCCTACCCCCACCCCTCCAAAAAAAGACATTATATACACCTCAAGAAGGAAACGTATACTAAACCACAGAGGTTCTATTTTCCTTAAAAAATAAAAATAAAAAAAAAGCTCACCATGATTCTCCCACATTCGAACATCACTAGTATTTTCCTGCTGTCTAATGTTATCACTCCTTACTTCCCTCCTAACACCACCTGTAAGTGAACAGTATTGCAAGTTCCTGAAGGCAAAGGACTCTGAAGTCTATAACACGCCATAGAGCTGTACACAGGTTCAACATAATGTAATTTAAATGAGAAAATTATTTGTTCTCTACGGATCAGCATCCAATAATTTGGTTGCGATGAATGGGTTATGCTGGGCATGGGTCTTAAATGGCAAGAAGAAGATTCTGAAGCCCATTGGCTGAGTTAAATCATTTTCTTCTGTGGAGAGACATTCCTTTGTGCCTACATGTTATAGTTGATTGACATGGTCCTTTCTGTAAAGTTAATAAGTGTTCCAAAGCAAAGATTTGATTAACTGGTATTACATTTGTAGCAGTACTTCTCTTACCTGAGGGGTAGTGATTATGTATGCGGAACTTAGATATGCACAATAAATGTTCATCTGAGGTACCTGAAGGTGTATCCACAATAAGCTAATTAATTTCACCCCACTGCAGATCACAAAGAAATTGTTTGATCATTCCTAAAAACAGATGCAAGATGAACAACAAATTTGAAATTTAGAAACATACAAGCTAGAAAATAGCAAGTGTGCACAGTTTCCTCAATCTCCACTGTAAACTTAAAGGAGCCAAAAGCTTGAGTGAGACATTCAGAATTTGGTCTGTTATTCAAAAAGTCTGAAAGGCACTTTGAGAATCTATTCTATGATAAAAGATTACCTGAAATATTACTGCAGCCACACTCAACCTCAAAGCCTGGATCTATTTGCAAGGAGAGTATGTAAAATGGTACCGTTTCACTCAAAATACCTGCTCTGTGTTTGACTTCAACAAATATATATTTTTCCTTCTGTTAACAATGCAGAGCCAACACAAATGAGGGAGGTGGATTCTATTACTTCACATGTATCAGAATTATTTAGCAAGGTCCAATCAGTTACATCTGTAAAACTCCCATCTATGGCAAGCGATAAAAGATATCACTGAAGCCCTAATTTTACCTGCAGAAGTTTCATTATTGGTAGTGATGCCATAAAGTAAAGAATTCAGTTTTACTCTCAGATCCCATCATGTGCAAGGCTGGTACTTAGAAATCACCAGCTTTTCAGTTGATCATTTTAAATATAGAAGGTTCTGGATACAACAATCCTGGACTCTCACAATATCAGTACAGAATCACTGTTCAGAAAGATCTGCACCTTAAGTTATACTTCCAACAGAGCATTTTACTCAAATTTCTCTATATTTTAACTTATGCACTGTCAAACTAGAATCGAGTTTTATCAATCAAAAGTTAGGTACATTCTATTTCAGAAAATTTAGCAGAAAATGTAAGCAGAAAGCAATGGCATGTCAGATCGAAAGGGCTAAAACAAAGTAATTTTAAATCTACAGTAACATGGAAATCACACGTTAAGTTCTGAAAAAAGTATGAGCAGTTTTATTACAGAAGTTTATCAGCAAAACTGGCTCAAAAGAATATTGTCTATTGCCATAATCAAATGGTCTGCTTCCTTCCAGTTTTCTTTTATGCACAAAAGGATATTAAAACAAACAGTATACATTTTAAAAGGTGAATTATTAACCAAATAAGACAGTTTTGCTACCTATATTAATTAAAAAAAACACTGAACATCAGGTAACTTGAAAATTATGATGCTGAATATTGAGATTTCTTTCAGATATGCAATCAGTTTAAGAATCTTTTTTATAATATGATCCATTTCAATACCTATTCAGAAAGTTCATTAGACCCGTGTTAACACTAGGCAACAAACTACAGATAAATGCCAAAATGTGAAAAAAGTATAAAATATACATTTTAAACAGTAGTAAACATGCAATATTTTATCAAATATAGACTCCTTAATTTCCATCAAGCCAATCTTAACTAATGTGGCAAATTGCCAGTACTGTTCTCTGGGTCTCGCGCTCTCTCTTCTCTGGGGTAGGTTCAGGGCGATATTGCTTGCCTCTGAACCAGTTCTTAATCACTCCCCTAGTGTCCTTGGAGGAGGGGAGTGGAGAGGGGGGGACCTGGGCCCGCCCTCTACTCCAGGTCCCAACCCAGGGGCCCTGGGGTTGTGGTGAACCACTTGACTAGCGGTTTCTTCCCCTGGGTTACTTCCCTCTCATACCCGTCAGCTTGTGAAGGGCTTCTCGCCTCTCTTCTATACAAGCCTGGTGCCCCTTACCTAGGGTTTCTGTTGGGCTTCCCAATCCACCGCAGCACTCCTCCAAACCTTCTATTTCTCTCTGGACAAACTCTTCTCTTCTGCAATCTGCACTCTGCTCCAATCCAACCTTTCTCCTTCAACTACCACCCCCTGTCTGACTGAAGCAGGGGTTTATATCCCATAACTGGAGTCAGGTGCTCTAACTGGAGTCAGGTGCTCTAATTGGCCACAGCTGTTCTAGTTAATCTAAAGCAAACCTTCCTCCCTTGGCAGGGAATAAGGCCCCCTGCTAACACTCTTATGCTGCCCTCTGGCCATGCTGTATCACACTAAGTTGTTCTGATTATGTTAGAGAGCTCAGTTCAATATAAGAAACATCTTATAGTGAAAGGAAATGCTAAGAATAACTTCTTTTCCAAAGGAAGCACTGTCTACACTGTAATAGTTTATGCTCCCTGATGCAACAATCAACAACAATGAAAATACTTGAGCTACAGACCATTTTTTTGGGGTCCTCTCCAGATAACAGCATCATCAGGACCACTGAGCAAGAACCCCACTGACATGACACTTAAGTTTTCTTCAGCATACTAGAAAAGAGGAAGCATACTATTAAAATAGCCCAGAAAGAAATTTACTTGACAAAATAACATCCTTACCAGTTCTTAAATGGAGCAAAACATAGTTTAAGAAAATGGACGTTGGAGGAAAAGTAAGGACACTTCATTTTTTCAATCAGTCAAAGGCTGCATGATTTCTGTACAACAGTCTGACTATATTTACATTTTAAAGAGTCTTTTACAAACTAATAATGCCAATTAGTGCAATAATCGTCACAGAATCACTATTGAGAAGACATGTGGCTAAAATTACTTTCCTTTCTCTCTCAGATTCAGAAAAGTATTTCTGTAGTGGCATGTACGAAAGTTTGAACAAAATCTGAAATAGTTCCATGCATTTTGTTAAGAACATCACTTCTGTTATCCCTTGGGATTTAATTATCTGCAGTGTTATTATAACTGAAAGTGAAGTATTGTGCATAAGTGCATGAGAACCAGAAATAATGAAACCGACTAGTCTCTTTTCACTGCCCAAACCAAAATAGGTGCAAAGGGAAACAGCTGAAAAATCGAAACTTTACTTTGCTTTAAAATATTCGGTCATAATAACCCACTGTGATGCTAGTAACAGAAGGAATTTTTGTAAAGCTATGATTTTTAACCTGTAGTGTGTCTTTAAGAAGCAGGATGTCTGTATATGGAAAAGAATGGGTACTGTCCCTGCCCCCAGGTATATGGGATCTTGGGGAGCAATTATCACACAGGTGGGGTGCCAATTAATTTCTTTATTAAAGGAAAAAGGAAGTGGTGGGAATTTAACAATGAAATACAATGGGATGGGGTGTATAGGGTGTTTACAATAGACAATGATGGGGGGTTCTTACTGAACAGTGTAGGGAGTTCTAATAGTGGGGTACAGTAAGTGGGGTTCAGCACAATGGGATACAGTACAGTCAATAAGCAACTCAACTTTATATAGGAACAACTCTAGATGCAGTGTGGAATGCAAAATGTACAAAAAGAAATGCAAAGTAAAATGGTAGCTTCTATATAAAATGGTCAACAATCTCAGATAGAATGTATTAAGTGGTTATAGCTTTATACACAATGTAACACAATGGCATCAATGCAAATACAAAATATATCAGAAAAGTGGAGGCAACCAATGGGGTGTTATAACCACAAGTAAAATGTGAATCACAGTGCAATGATACAATATGGGTGATAAGTGAAATTATGCAATGTAACAGTATAAAAGAAATTAATGACTTAATTTGTGAGGCTGTGATAGCAGATAATCTGCAAGAGTGTACCTAAAGGCTGGGTCAAGAAACAGGAGTGGGGAGGGAAGTGAATGATCAGTGGCAACTGATGAGAGGAGAGTGCAGCTGCAAGCAGCGAGAGACTCTGAAGCCCTGCGGGGTGAAGCCCAGAGCAGTCCTCAGGAGCCTGCGGGCTGGACGTACGGGAGACAAGAGCAGCTGGAGCGCACTTAATGGGAGTCTGGGAGCAGCAAGAGGGGAGGCACTGAACATGCAAGTGATGAGAAGGCACGTGGAGAATGGGGAGACGACTGAGGAAGAAACAGGTTGCAGCACGGAGAACACTTCAGGGAAGTTGCGGAGCAGCGGGTGAAGACAAACAGCAGTGTGATGGTGATCTTTGGTAGGGGAGGGGCAGCGGAGAAGCGGAGCATGAACACAGGGGATACAGGAGAGGAGCAGAGAAGTGTAAAGAAGGGCTAGAGGGAGGTTTAAGCAACAAGTGACACCCAAAAAAAGGAAAGAAGCGGCAAAGGGTTTGGGAAGTTACACAGGAGGAGAAGCAGCAAGGGGTCTGGGAAGTTCGGAGGTGATACAGACGCGGGGGGGAAAAGCAGCAAAGAGTTGGGAAGTTCAGGGAGAATGCAGATATGGGGGGAAAAGCAGCAAAGGTTGGGAAGTTCAGGAGAGTGCAGATACGGGGGAAAAGCAACAAAGGGTTACAACAGGAGACACGGAGAAGTACACAGAGGGGGAGATTGGAGCGGGGGAAAAACAAACATGGGAAAGTTCAGGGAGAGATCGGACAGCGGGAAGACGAATTCAAACAGCAAAAACCTTATCTATCATCTAACTTAATCAAATTATATAAAGACAAGCAGTTATACAAAGTAACAAAATGGGTACAGAATACAACCAGGCAATGGCTTTTTAAATCTATCTTAACCAACGACTAGGCAAAACAACAAATATCACAATTCTAAGCAAAACTATAACAAGCAACTATACGGAGCAACAAACAGCAAAACTATAGCAAGCAGGTGAAACTTACAAGCTCTACAATCTTAGCAAACTATGACTTATTAAACTAAAAGCTAACCTGGTGCACCTTATGCTAGGGGAAGTCACAGAGGGCAGAGTGGTATGTGCCCAGGATACAGCTCCCAAGGCAGCCCCCAAGGAAGCCAAGGGATGGTGGCTGCAGCAGTGGATACGGCTGAAAGCAGTGAGCCCCAAAGCAAGCCCACAGGAGCAGAGCTTAGCCGCGGCAGAAATTTATTTTTAGCAGCAAAGCGCCGTGGAGTTTAGAGAGGTTTTAAGACACGGACCAAGGTTTAGCTTGAGTCTGTGTGCTGGGAAACAGAGCCAGCAGCTAAAGTAATAAAATAAAGTATAGAAAGTTTCACAGGGGATTCTTACCAGTCCCCAAGGCAGCAGCAAAGGCAGAAGAAGCAAGAGGGCTCGGTACGGTCTCGATAATCAGGAGATCTCTCAGGCAGCAATTCGCTTCTGCGGGGGGGGGTTAAAAAATGGAGGTACGCTCAAAAATAAATGAGAGCGGAGAAAGGACACCCCCCCCAGAACCCCTGGCTGATCAGACCAGACAGCAATGCAGGAACCTTTCTGATGTTTGTTTCAAAAATGCCTGTTTTAAAGGCAAACTCAGGCAATTTCCTGCCAGTAATCCTGATAGGCTCCCTCTGTCACAGGGGAGGAGACACAGGGAAAAACTGCAGGTGAGCATAGAGACGTGCCTGGGCAGAGTCCTGAACTATAGGTGTGAGTTCACACCTCAGGACTCAAAAGCACATGAGGCCTATGACTCATGCCCAGGATCTCAAAAACACAATAGGTCTTGCAGCTCTGGACATTGCCTACCCTACACCGAGCCCAGGTTTAACAAGGTGATAACAGGACCAACCCTTTGAACAGGGCAGTGGTCCCACTTAGCACGCAGCACAAGTGCAATCCCTTTGAGAAGGGCAATGGCTCTTGGTAAACAACTTAAGGGGCCCTCCCTTTGAGAAGGGCAGTGGCCCTGGTAAACAATTTAACAGCCAGGGAGGGGCAGCCACAGGAGGAGAACAAAAACAAAATGGAGTATGGGACAGCTGTAAGAAACAAAATGGAATAGGGGGACAGCTGTAACAGACAGGTGGTAAGGGGAAAATAGTTCTAGTTTCTGTCTGGAATAGGCCCCCTAAAATGTATACTTGAAAATAAATAAATAAATAAATAAAATAAAAAATACCTCACTGACTTACCACTGGAGACCATCCAGAACCACACAAGTGAACCTGAGGATAAAAGCAATGTTTTAAAAACCCATATATGCAGTATATACACAAAGCATGTAAAATATAAGCTACACTTCAAACCAGATGTCAAGAAATGTGTTAACTGTATTGAAAGAGTCAAATGTCCATATCAGAAACCGCAAAAAGGCAGAGTTACTAAATTAGTAAACAATGAATTCTGTCAATGTTGCTCAAATGGCCATTACAGCAAACATGTTGCCTAACAATTTGCAAGATAGCTCTGATACCCTTGCTGCAGAAAAGTTAACCCTGAAGGACAGAAATATTTGAAGGAAAGAAAGAGTCAGAGGCTGTTAGCCGCTGTCTGTAAGTATAGGGATACCTGCTAAACATTTGCTATGTAGAGAAGGTTGTGTCATAAAATACAACAAAACCAGAAAGGGCACTGGTAACCAACTCCAGAGAAACACAAGTGTATACAAATTGCTCTCAAAACCAATACTGCCTTATGCCAATGGCATTACTTTCCTAATAATGTGTCAGCCTGATCACAGATAAATGTCTTAGAGGCTGCTAACTGCATGGCAAAGGCGGGTCAAATATCTTTCTAATACAAACAGTACATTCCCTATAAGCTCTGTTTACAAGTAAAGTCCCTGTTCAGAATGTTGTCTTTCTCCTATGCCAATTAGCTAGTCTTTAAGGAAACAAAGGCGAACCTTGCGAAGACTAATGGTGTATATGTGATTAGTATGAAAACACGGTGTGCTTATATGTCTCAAAAAATAAAAAACCAGAGCTATAATAAGGTTGCATATCACTAAAAATTCAGAATTTTGTACAAAGTGATGATTCTGCAGTATTATTGTCTTCACAAGCAATAAAGTTCATTTTATGTTGTTATCCTGGCATTAACTATTTACTTGAAGCATGCAACTCATTTGTACAAGCTAGCCAAGCTGTACTGAATTTGGAGGGGCTCAGCTTGCTTTTTATCATGTAAGCATTTCCACTTATTTTAAACAAGCCCTAAATATACAAAAAAAACCTGTCAAGGAGCGCTCCCAGTAAATAACCTGTTAGGCCACTTGAGACAATTTATTCTTACTGTTTGTAAACAATAACAATCATAACCTCTTCTCCCTCTATACCCATTATTTTAGGGTTTGATGGTCCACAAATATCTATATACAGCAGAGCAACCTAAGAAAAAAGAGTTGGAAATAAGTCTGCACAGAGTTGTTTACATAATATAAAATAGAAGCAAACACTAAAATGAGTTTAAATTTGGAGTGTAGCTTAGATTAGTAATGGGAAATGAAGCATTCTGACATTAGATCACTAGCTTGAAGACATGACTGCCTTTACTAAATTCATTTTTGGGAGCAGGCCCAGTTCTAATGGGCAGTCATTCACCATCTCAATGGAAGTTAATTTGTATCTTCCTTGGCAGATACAGCAGGAATTGCTTAAGCATGGAAACTGAATTGTCCCCTCATGCTCAGGCACGTCCATGCTACAAGAACAAGGCCCAGCTGCATATTTTTCATGGTTAGAGGGCATCCCATTGTAACAGTTTTATTGCTAGCATGGTTAGAAAGTGTGTAAAGAAACAAGTTTTCCTATCCACCACATTGGCAATAAAACCCATTGTAGGAATACAGATGTGCTTAACTGTGTAGGATAGACAGATCCCTTGGGATGGTCTGTGCAGGTCAGGATTGGCACAAATCAGTCAGTGCAATCCTGGGGAACTTTGTACTACTGCTGCCTATCCACTGATCTATGAAAAAATACTTCAAGCTCAGACATTTTTAACAAAGGCTAAATTGACTTACAGTTTCTTGAGAGATTAGGAGTTTATTAATTACTCCTCAACCAGCAGTATTTGAATCTGAGATCTTAAACACCTCAGTATTTACAATCCATTGTGAGGTACAACATTTTAAACAGTCTAAAACAAAAAACAGTCTTAAGCATATGTGCAACTCTCAGCAATTAGGCATTTGTGTACCATTCTGAGCAGCAGGGGGAATTGCTTGAAAATAAATTGTTTTTGTAGGACTCCTGTGAATTTAACATGTAGCAAAGCTTCTGAAATGCAATTTGAACTCATCTGTGCTACATTCGCCGCCACACTCAGAGCAAAAAAGGTTCTCCTATTACAGTATAAAATAATGCATGTACACAGAAGGCTGAAAGCCCTTTTGGTAGACATTACAAAGGTATCAGATTTTTTGTTACTTTGCGAAAATCAGATGACCTCTAACACTGTATCAGTAAAGTGCAATATATGGAAACAGTCAACCACCACACAAAACCCTCTTAACTCTTAACAGTGGTCAGCACGCTGAATAATAAGTTTTGAATTTTGCACCACGAAAGCCTGACTTCAAGCATCTAGTTTAAGTAGCAATCAACTTGTCCATCCTACTAACACTGACTTATCCTATTCAGGTTATAGGATAGGCTACGATATTACGTCTCAAAAATGAGTATGCATTTTCAAGCATGGAAGAAGAACAGAAATACACCATTTCTCAGGACCTGGTCAGTTGGGTTCTTAATAGATTGATTATACTGTTGTACTTCAGCAAAGTTGTGACCCACACACCAAAACAAAGAGGATTACTATTTATAGTTTGGGAAGATACAGAACTGTACAAACAATTTTACAGGTTTTAAAGGGCATTTATATGGTACCCATCACAATCTAGAGCAGTGGTTGGCAACTTGTGGCCCACGGGGTGTACACGGCCCATCAGGGTAATCCGCTGGTGGGCTGCCAGACAGTTTGTTTACATTTGCGTGGTTGCGGTTTGCCATTCCCAGCCAATGGGAGCTGCGGGAAGTGGACGTGGGCCACAGGGTTGCCCACCACTGATCTAGAGACATATTCAGCACGCTCAGATACAAAGACAAGCATTCCTCTATCTAGCTAATTTCTCACGGCCCCATAATTTAAAAGAACACATCAACAACCTCGAAGCAGATGAAATTATAGCAAAAAAAAAAAAAATAGAATTGACAACTATTAAAAAGCCTGAAGAATAGTGCAAAAGTTTAGTTTCTTGGTTAGGGCAATGGGATTCTTGTCTTCTCTTTTCAGCTCTGCCACTACTCATGCAAAGCTGTATCAAGCTGGAAATGAATAAATAGCGCAGAAATTGCATGGTTATACTATGCTTTGTTTTTGAAACATCTGCTATTTTAGTAAGAAAAATGAGCAAAAGAAGTTTGATATTCAATAACAACTTAAATATTTTTAAAGTACAGTGTACACATTAGAAACTGATTCAATCTACACATTATAAACCAAGAAAGGTTTCTTTGGCAAAAGATCAGGGAGTCGCCATGTTAGTCTGTATCCACAAAAACAGCAAGGAGTCTGGTGGCACCTTAAAGACTAAGGGTAAGCATGGTGGAGGTTTTTTACCCATGAAAGCTTATGCCCAAATAAATCTGTCTTTAAGGTGCCACCAGACTCCTTGTTGTTTTTTTTTGGCAAAGAATTATTACAGCTTGTTTAAAGTGTCATAAAACAATCCTGGATTCTCCAATCCTTGAGTTGTTATAACTCACACAGGTAAATGTTCCCTGAGCAGCCAAGCATGAATTGGTAGAGCCCTGTATGGATACAAAATGTATATCTGTGGCTATAAAGTGGATATCCGCAGCATTGCAGGGAGAAGGCGACAGGGAGAAAGACCAGCAGGGCCAGGCAAAAGCTGCAGCATGTTGGGCCGCCACTCGCAGGAGTCAGTGCCCAGCCTGGGCAGCTCCTCTGGTGTGACTGTACTGTCCTCTGCCCACTGGGGGTGGCACCAGGCTCACTGGTAGCTGTCCCTGGTCACACTAGTGCGTGCAAGTAGCTCACACATTCCCAGGAAGGAATCCCTTCCGGGCAGCGGTGTGCGTCACCAAGATGGGAGGGGTTGCAAGCACTTTGGAGTACAGGATTAGAATAAAAAACACCAATAAATTGGAGAATTGGTCTGAAATCAACAAGATGAAATTGAAAAAAGAGACAAGTGCAAAATACTTAGATAAAAAAAATCAAATGCACAAATACAAAATGGGGTATTACTGGCAAGGCAGTAGTACTGCTGCACAACATCTGGAATAGCATGTCACAAAGCGAGTGAGGCAATAATAGAATGCAGTTGTGAAAAAGATTAATATTCTGGGGTGCATTTAACAGATTGTAGGTAATTGTCCCACTATACTTGGCACTGGAGTATTGTGTCCAGTTCTTGGTGCCACACTTTAGGAAAGATGTGGACAAAATGGAGAGTGTCCAGGGGAGAGCCACAAAAGTGATAAAAGATTTAGAAAACCTGACCTCTGAGGAAAGGTTAAAAAAACTGGGCATGTTTAGTCTTGAGAAAAGGTGACTGAAGGGGACTGTAAAACAGTGTTTCAATATGTTAAGGCTGTTCAATAAAGGACGGTGATCAGCTGTTCTCCGTGTCAACAGAAAGGAGGACAAGAAGGAATGGCCTTAATCTCCAGCAAAGGAGTTTAATGTCAGATTAGAAAAAACTTTCTAACTATAAAGGTAGATAAACTCTGGGCAAGGCTTCACAGGAAGGTTGTAGAATCTCCATCATTTGAATTCTTTAAGAACAGGTTAGACAAGCACCTGTTGGGGATGGTCTAGATATATTTGCTCTTACCTCAGCACAGGGGGTTGCATTATAGGACTTCTAAAGGTCCCTTCCAGCCCTGCATTTCTATGATATTAATACAACTTGAGTGCAACAGTGAAAGGAGTGCAGATTTATTTTATTTTGGGATATTTAGAAGCTCAGCAACTGTATTAAAAGGGACTGTGAAAAAATTGATTCCATTAGAAATACCTCAAATACACATCTCTGTAATAGCAACACATGATACTAGCAGGTAAAATATCCAGGTCTTTAAAAAAACCTCTAATGCCACTTGGCTTCCAAGCATTATTCTTCCATATCTCTTAAGTGTTAGGAGAAAAAGCCACGAGCTGCAGAGGCATAATGATGTCTCACTCAAATATTATATCTTACCTTTCATCAGCCTTAGGGCAAACCACATAGGCAAAGGTATCAGGGGGTAACTGTGTTAGTCTGTATCCACAAAAACAACAAGGAGTCTGGTGGCACCTTAAAAACTAACCAAAAACTTATTTGGGCAGAAGAAGTGGGTTTTTTACCCATGACAGCTTATGCCCAAATAAATCTGTTAGCCTTTAAGGAGCCACCAGACTCCTCGTTGTTTACATAGGCAAAATCACCTGGACATATAGGAAATACAGCCCTCTGCCAATCAAAAAACTCCACCCACCACACAGTACAAACAGGAGACATACCAGACAAGGACACAGAGCAAACTCCAACACTTACAAAACACAAGTGATAAGAGACAGGAACTTAAGGCAACAGGAATAAGTGCACCAGCTGCCCACCAGAGGTCTCATCCCAAAGTCCTGGCATAGCAATCTGCTTTGTTTTCTTGTGACATAAGAGGGAGGAAGACCTAAGCTGACCGCTCAACCGTTTGAATCTGCAGTCCCTGGGAGACTAGGTTTACTTTCTCACTTTCAACTTTCATCTAACTGAAACTCAATCGAGTGGTCTTTCAGATTTACAGAGCATCATTGCACACTGTGAAGAAGACAGCTGAATTAAAGATAGAATAAAAAAATACTTGGAAAATACAGTTTGTCTGCTGAATGGTACTGAGGAAGAATTGCATCAGTGATCAAGTCCAACATTTGATCCTTTATTTGCATTGGGGGAAGAAACAGATTTTAATTAAATAACCACAAGAATTGTTGAAACTCTCTCACAATCATCAGGTACACAAAGGTTCCCCCCACTTGAAAGTCTCTGAAAATGTGGATGCCATTTTTGCCAGCAGGTCTGGGAAAGAAAAAAAAAAAATCCAGTCAAAGACTAAGAGGGCAGTACATGATAACCAACAGGAGGGGGAAAAGAATCAGAGATGAAAAAGGTCCATTACATCATTCCAATGCAATAAAATTCCCTGCAGTACATTTCTAGTGTCTTTTTCCAGAGAGAATAATAAAAAAAATTATTTGATTTTAAAGATAGTTCTAAGGGGAATGCCGCATTAAACTTTCTACTGTTGGATAATCACATGTCCTTCTAAGAGGACACAAGGCAAGGGCTAAATTACCTTTAGATTAAGTTCAAATTCCCCTCTGTTATCTGGTGATTTTGAACCAGCCACATACACCAACACAAGATAAAGAGGTCTGTAGAATACATTGATTAATATTTCCAACTAGGGAGGAAATTCCACTTACGCAGCAGAGAAAAATATAAATCTTATGACAAAAACATCTTGAAAGAAAACAAACCTAAATTCCAGATGTTCATGGTCAGGGTGGTCACCCATTCAGCCCTGGTTCCTCAAGTTTAGTGATAAGAGTTTTTTCAGTGGCTGCAATTAGACTTCTGTGTTCCCAGTGCAGCAATATCAAATGTCTGCTGGGTTTCCGCCCCCCACCCCCTTTTTTTTAAAAAAAATAATCATGAGGTTTTTTACAGTTTCACTCACGTGCCCTTTGACTTTCTTTGGAGGATACTCTGCATTTTGCTGTTCAAAAATGCTTGTTTTCATCACTATATGTCCTTACTTTAAACTATTGTAATAAAATACTGTCTGCCTTAAAAGTAATACACTTATTGAATTTTAAGATATGGACTTGAGAATGCTCAGGAAGCTAATTACTGACAATTCAAGCTGGCAGATGCATGATGGAAATATTAACAATACAAGTGTTTTGAACCTGTGTAGTTTACTGTTCCAGTTACTAATTTGTTTAGAATTAGGGGTCATTCCTTTTAAGTAACATTGAGCACCTGAACTTCTAAAATGGACACATTTTAAACTGCAGTCTCTGCAATGTAGTAGTATTTAGAGAATGCCAATGTTACACTTCAGCCCATATTCCCTCAGTAACTATCCCAGCAACCTCATTCACAATTAATACCAGGGACAACAGTAAAAAAGCAAAGAACTCTCACATCAGAAGAGTAATTGCTTGACATAACAATTTCTCTGAAAGAAAGGAAAAGAGCTATTGAAGATTAGCCTTGTCCACTCCGACCAGGGACAGCAGACATCTCAACACTACCTCATAATCAACTGTTTAAACTAATTGTAAATTGAAAGATAATCAGTCCACATGCAACACATTGCTGAAAAGTCAACTTCTGACTAAGAATTAAAACAGCGTCTCACTCCAAACTTTCTGACCTGGACCCTAATTTGTTCTGCTATCTTCTCACTGCATGCAACATGAATAGAGAACCCAACCTTTTGTTAACATTAAAGTAGTCACATTTCTCATTTTCAAGTGATTTGCTTTAATTCCATGCAGGAGAAAAATAATCCTATTTCTATAGATTCTCCCTCTTTGTTCACACAATAGATAGTTTATTTGCACTGAGCAGCCAGCTCAGTTCCCGTCTTTTGCTGATTATCATCCCCATGAGATGACTGTTAGCTCTGAAACACAAACCTACTCTGGGTCTTTGCTATGCTGCTGGAAGTGAAAAATAAAACAGGAGAGCATCTCTTTGCTAACTTTAAGACACCACGGCAGCTTTAACCATGTACTTGCTTCTAGTTATGACACTACCTTAATATAGTTTTTAAGATATCCTTACAAAAACTAAGATTTTGAGATTTTACACAAGAAATCAGTTTCTAGGTTAGTAACGCAAAAAAGCCCAATAAATAAATATTGTGGAAGTTTCCTGTATGGGAATTAGCATAATCAAAATCTATTATTTGTCAGCTGCTAAATATTGTTTCATATTAAATCCCTAAATCAAATTTAAGTCTTCTCATTCATTTCAATATGAATGACCATTCTAGTAGATTTTTGTCCCTCCTTTAACAGGAATGTAAAAACTGGCACACTGGACCTGATCAGCAGTCAATCTATTCCAGTAAGTACCTCGACTATTGGCCAGTAAGTACCACCTGCTTCCGAGAAAGGCACAAGAAATCCCATAATTGCCTACTGCAAGGTAACCTGGCCCCAGGGAAAGTTTCCTCCTAACCTCCAGTAATTAAAGATTTGTTTGTGGCCTGAAGGGTTTATATCCCTTCCCAGACAGATGCACTTTATTTTGGATGGGATAGAACAACTATGAATATTCTTGTTATCCCATAAGTGCCCTGCTCTTTTTTGAACCTTGTTCAGCTCTTGGCTTGAATGTCTTGTGGCAATGCGCTTTAAAATGAGTGTTGCATGGGAACGTATTTCCTTTTACCTTTCAGTTTCACTGAATGCAAGGTTGTTCCTGTAATATGAGACAGGGTGAAATACAAGTTTGATCTACCTTCTCTGTGCCACTCATTGTTTGTATTTCCATTTGATTAGTCACCTTTAAAGTAAAGATTCTAAGTAGGTTCTGTTACTAGTGGCAATAAGACTAAAACTTGATTTTGAATAAACAAACACTTTTTTTAGGAACAGCTGATTGCAGAAATCAGTTGTGAAACAGTCTGAATTATTGATTTAAATATTTAAAACAATCATTTTATAATGGGGAGGAGGAACTGTTAGGGATTTGGGGAGCCACCCCCAAGCAGACCCTGGTTGACCCTTAGCTTCTCCCATTCATTCAGGCACATCTGCCCTGGCCCCCTCCCCCTCCACATCCCTCTGTCCCCCTGTACCCCAACTCTACCCTGCCCTCCCACTCCCATTCAGCCCTAGCTCAGTGCTGTTAGCCCACTAGCCCCTGTGCCCCTACCCCACTCTTTCCACCTCCAGCCCTTCTGAACCCTAGTCTAGGTGACCTCCCAGCAGCTCCATGTGCCCCACTCTGTCCGTCACCCCCTCACCTGGCCTTGCAGGCAGGGCACTGTGAGAAGGCAGCCACTGCTCCCTCCCTCTCCACAGCTGGTTGCTCCCACCTGGAGCCAGCTGCCTTCTCTACTGGCACCACAGCAGCTTCTAGTGTGCAAAAGGTGTAATTGCAGCACCTCCCACAGAATCTATTTCCTGTGGGGGGGGAGGAGAGGAATGATTTCTGCACATGCACAGTCATGCAGAATTCCACCACGGGAAATTTCTAGGTTTTTTAAAATATTCTCAATTGTTTTCTTGAACCATTTTAAGTCACATAATTTTAAAATTGCCGAGCCATTAAGTCTCAAGATTTAATTAGTTAATTGCAAGTACGACTAGCAATCATACTATATTTCTTGCTTTCTTCTCACCAGGCCTGATAAGTCAATCTTGTCTCCCGTCTTCCCGCAGCATTGTAGTTTTCTTTCAAACATAGATGCCATCAACCCATCTTTACTTCAAAGAGAACATTTCTACATATTTAAGAATTGATTCTAGTCTCAGAAACATAGCATGCATTGTCTTGTGTTTTAGAAATAACTACTGCAACTCCACTTAGTGACATGCAGCCCCTCACATGGCATATCTGGCAATGTGACAAATTTTCTTTGACTGATTTATTCAGCCTGGACTCTTGAAGCACTCTAATAATACCATCTACCAGAAGGTGAGTGCGAAATTCATGGGTCAGTATGCCAATATCATGACTTTCTAACCACTTCCCTGCCCCCAAACCAACTATATGCTGGCTTATTTGGAATTGTTCCATACCTACAAGAAAAAGAAAAAAACTCAGAGGAGGATTTGGATTAAACAAGACCTGAAGAAAGTGCTCTGTGTAGCTCAAAAGCTTGTCTCTTTCACAAAGAGTTGGTGCAACTTTGTGGCCTTGTGGGTTATTTATTACAGAATTTGGAAAACACATTTGGGAGTACCAAGTGGGAAGCATGATCTTACAACAGCTGCAAGAGCAGAGCTTCAGGGGCTCCCAACTACCTGAAAGTTCTAGTGGTTTCATCATACATACTAAAAACCCTGTGTTTTATACATACTCTACCGAGGCAATCTGAGATCCTTTGGAATGAAGGTGCTATACAGTATAAACACAAACTGATTATGTACACAATTAAGTACATCAGATAAAGTGATATTAGTATGATGGATTTACATGAATTATAAATAAGGCTCCATGTTTGTCACGGAAGTCATGGATTCAGTGAATTTCTGTGACCTCCGTGACTTCTGCAGAGGCTGGTGTGCCTGGTCTGGAGCTGCCTGAGCAGCTCAGGCAGCCCCATGGCCAGTCGCACTGGCTGCTGTGGGGGCAGTCTCGCCTACCCCACCCTCAGCAGCAGGAGTTTGAGTGGGCGGGGTCGCTGAGGGCTGGGGCAGTGCTTACCTGGGGGTGGAGGAGCTCCACGGAAGGGCGACAGGAACTCCCCTCCCTCAGCTCCTAACTCCACATGCTGCCTCTGCTCACAGGTACTGCCCCTGCAGCTCCCATTGGCCGCAGTTCCCAGCTAATGGGAGCTGTAGAACCAGGGCTTGGGGCGAAGCGGAGACAGCATGTGGAGCTCAGGAACCGAGTAGGAAGCCTGCCCCAGCCCCCCCAAACCCTCTCCCCCAGAGACCCCCGCCCAGTTTTAGTCAAGGGTATATAGTAAAAGTCACGGACAGGTCACGGGCTGTGAATTTTTGTTTACTGCCTGTGACCTGTCCATGACTTTTACTAAAAATACCCATGACTAAAACATAGCTTTAATTATAAATCCTACGCGGCAGAAAGGCAATCTCTATTGCAACACTGCCAGCCTCACCGCTCTGGAATCACAGGGGTGGAATCTCCATTTGGCAACCACTACATAATACTGTTTCACACATATATTTTGCAATTACATGTGACCACTGACCTCTCTCCTAGTCACAGAACCTCAGACTCTGCTATAGCAACGCAATAAGGGGATCCAGGGAATGAAGTCAGGGAGATAAATTGTGGCAGTTGTGTAACTTCAGAGAATTTTTTGGTATCTTTTACAGCTCAGAGACCAAACTAATCAAATTCAGATTTTTTTGCAATATTATAGTCAACTCTGACTTCCTGTAAAGTGGGAACTGTTGACAACAGCCATTCTTACTGCTTGGTCTATTGCCATAGTTTCCTTCAAAAAGTCACGCCCCCTGCAATCCAGTGGAAAACTCACAAACCAACCAGAAAGCTACATTCTAAGCACATGTATTTTGAGTTTCTAAACCCCTTTTTTTAAAGGGACACTAAGTTGCATTTGGGCATGGAGCTAGCATCCACCAGCTCTCAGAGCTTTTTAGCTGTTGAGCACACTCAGTTCTTATGCCAAGTGCCACCCTTATATCTGCCTTTTAACCAAGTGATGGAAGTTACAAACTCCATAGCCCAGATGAATGTAGAGCTGTAGAATAGCTGACAACAAATGTTGTATAACAGGTTGGCCAGCTTGTGAGCCAAAACAGGTTGCATATGCAATTACATTTAACTTTCACCATCCAAGAATTTCACTAAGGGGAACCTCTCTCTAGACTGAGCATTAATCCTCCAGTTCTATTCTTTGTTTGTCTACAAAGACTATATTGTTTAGCCAATAGGGCTATATATCCACCTTAAAAGAGGCACTGAATAACAAAATTATTTGTAGTATCCTTCCAGAAGTTTGAAACCCTGTCTTTGTTTTAATCATTTACAACTAACAAATCCCCCCCTCCCTCCCAGCTCCACCCATATCTCTTAAGAGGCACAAGTGTAACATTATCTTCACACAATTCTGTTGCTCTTCTGTATGTATGTATGGCAACGTCAGCTCTGGGACATGGGTGTAACTCATGCTCCCTCTGGTGACTGGAATATAAATTATATAGAAACAATTTCTATATTTGTGTATGTCAGGGGTCGGCAACCTTTCAGCAGTGGTATGCCGAATCCTCATTTATTCACTCTAATTTCAGGTTTCGCGTACCAGTAATACATCTTAACGTTTTTAGAAAGTCTCTTTCTATAAGTCTTTGATATATAACTAAACTATTGTTGTATGTAAAGTAAACAAGGTTTTTAAAATATTTAAGAAGCTTCATTTAAAATTAAATTAAAATGCAGAGCCCCCTGGGCCAGTGGCCAGGACCCGGGCAGTGTGAGTACCACTGAAAATCAGCTCGCTTGCCGCCTTTGGCATGTATGCCATAGGTTGCCTACCCCTGGTGTATGTATTTAATGTCTCAGTAACGGAGTGGTGGATTTATAAAAAGATTTAGAACCTAGATGACACTGCCCAAGCATGTAATCTTGATTATCAGAAATTATTGCACAGCCTACCTTCAAACTGATGTAATTAGAATGCAACTGTCAATGGCTGATAGTGAAAGCATGTGAATCAAATAAAATGTTAAGCAATTGCATTGTATAGTTGAAAAGAAGATCTAATAATTTTTAGTGTATTTTCTTGGGGAGAAATTACCAATGTTGCAGATTTATAATGTTGCTTATGAAGATTCACCTTGTCAGGCCTCAGCAACCCTAGTTCTACTTGCATGGAGGCAACGTCAGGTAATTTAATTTACACTGGGAAAGTGCAGACTGACCTAACTTATGCAGTAGTATGAAGGCAAAATTGTCCACATAGTCACAAATTTCACTTGCCAACAGGCAAGCAGCATAAGAAAATATTTCACTTAGTTGTTACATATTATACATTAGACAAATCACCATGCGTGCCACAAAATAAAGTCACTTATTTCTAGTTTTTTTTCTTTCTTTAACATGCCTGAAACATTGATTATTGTATATGCTAAACAATATACTGTAGAAACCTGTTTCATTTGGGTATCATTTTTGCCACATCAGGGTAAGGGGAAATGAGAATTGATCCAATATGAAGTGGTTGTGAAAGATTTGTCTTTCTGAATGAAGTAATACTGCATGCGGAAACTCACAATCATAGGAAAGATTTAAAAGCTATTAATTAAAGGAAAGTTCTTAACTGAAAAATAGAAGCTGGTTTCATAGCATTAACTTCAAATTTATTGAGGCAGATTTTAGAAAAAAAGTTCATACAAATAAAATTCTATCAGTACTAAGCACATAGCACACGTTGCAGGTGTTGTTACTGAACCTATTTACTCTATGCGTTGCCCAAAATGTCTCTCTTAGTGCATACTGACAAAGATAACGTTTTACTGTTATCAGTATTGAAGAATCCAGACAGTATTAGAAGAGACAGCTACATTCTAGACTACCTCACGTATCAGCAACACAAATGGCTAAGCTCATATTTTAAAAAAATATATATTGTTTATGGTGGCTGAGGAAGTAGGAAGCCAAGAAGAGCCACACACCACATAACTTGAAACTAGGGTTCACATTGAGTGTGTTGACTGTTAAGCTTACAAGTCAGCGCAAGACTCTTAACTGACTTGATAATGGAAGCAGGGCTGGCTCTACCATTTTTGCCTCCCCCAGCAAAAAAAAAAAAAAAAAAAAAAAAGCTGCTTGGACTGCCGCCCAAACTGCCGAAGCAAAAGAAAACAACAACAAAACACACCCAGATTGTGCTGCCTCAAGAATGGACAGAATACTCCCTTAGCATATGCCACCCCCAGGCACATGCTTCCTCCGCTGGTGCCTGGAGCCAGCCCTGTGGGGAAGAATGGCACATGCCATTTTTATAGTTATTTTTGTGATCTTAACTGCACTTGAAACAACCAATGAAATGTTAAGGTTTTTTTTAATTGTGTATGTCAGATTTTTTTTTTTAAAGATGCATTTTGGTAGCTTTCACTTCTATATCGTCCTTCCCACCCCAGAGGAGTAAAATAAAGCCCCCTTCTTACTCCCAGAACCCCTTAGAACAGACTAACAGGCACATGGGAAGACAACCTCATGCCTGAGCTACTTTTACCTGCTCCTCACCGTGCCCAAGCTACTTTTACCTGCTCCTCACCGTGCCCAAGCATTTTATGGAAGCTTCTCTCACCATCTACACATCTTCCTGCCCAGTGGCAAGTCAAGCCAGACCGTGCCCTTTCAGAGATGCTAGCAACTTCCGTTTCACCTCCAGGATCCCTAGTCAGTGATGTGTGTTTCTGTGTGGGAGGGGCGAAGAAGATAGTACACCAAAGACAGAACAGACAGAGTTAGCAGATGAACTGTAGTTATTTGTATTTATTCCAACAAGATACCTAGATACGGACAATGCTGTCCTACACATTGTGTGTGCCTACACACAAAAATACTGAATCTGTAAGAGACTCGTGTGGGGCAGTCATTTGATCTTTTGGGGATTTCAGGGGTGTTTTTCTTCAACCTAACACCAGTTCCAACAGTTTCAATGCTTGTAGTTTTTGAAGGAATAACAAATATCTTATTTACAAAAGAATTTTAAACACACCAGCAATTCTTCTTATACTAGGAGTAACGATAAACAGGAATTCCTCATACAAAAAGGGAAGTCAGTTACGCAGCATTTTCCTTCTTCAGAATTAGGCATTCAAAAGGTGAGGAACAGTTTTTACATCTTCTGGCATAATGAAACTACATCTGTCACGGGGGCAGGGAGCTACATGTAACCTCATTAACCCCCACGCTGGCACTGCCATATTGCCCCTTCCTACCTCCCCCACTAGCACTTCCCAAATGGCCAGGTTTTTGGGTTTTTTTGTTGTTGTTTTTTTGGCAAGAGTCAGGATGTCCAAGACAGAGCTTAAAAAGAGAACTGTCTCAGCCAAAATGGGATATATGGTCACCACCAATTTAAAAAGCAACTATTTGTTATCCAGTTAATCTCCTCCAAATTAGAGATTCCCTCTGAGTACCAATATCTCTTTGATGGAGCATGATGAAACCCCCATTCTTGGTAAGACTCTCTAAGACAGGGGTGGGCAAACTTTTTGGCCTGAGGGCCACATTGGGGTATGGAAATTGTATGGTGGGTCATGAATGCTCATGAAATTAGGGGTAGGGGAGAGCGTGATGGCTCTCACTGGGGGTGTGGGCTTTTGGGTGGGGCTAGAAATGAGGAGTTCAGGATGCAAGAGGGAGCTCCAGGTTGGGGTGTGGACGGGGGTGTGTGAAGGCTCTGGGGTGAGGCTGGGGATGAGGGGTTTGGGGTGCAGGAGGGTGCTCCAGGCTTGGACCGAGGAGTTCAGAGGGTGGAAGGGGGATCAGGGCTGGGGCAGGGGGTTGGGGTACAGGGGAGGGGTGTGAGGGCTCTGGCTGAGGGTGTGGGATCTGGGGTGGGGCCGGGGATGAGAGGTTTGTGGTGCAGGAGGGTGCTTCAGGCTGGGACTAATGTATTCAGAGGACAGGAGGGGGATCAGGGCTGTGGCAGGGGATTGGGGCGTGGGGTGGGCAGGTCTCGGGGTGCAGGCTCTGGGTGGCGCTTACTGCAAGCAGCTCTCAGAAGCATGTCCCCTCTCTGTCTCTGAGGCATGGCCAGGTGGTTCTGCACAGTACTCTGTCTGCAGGTGCCACCTCTGCAGCTCCCACCTCTGCAGCTCTCATGGATGTGTCCCGTGGGCCGTAGTTTGCCCACCCCCGCTCTAAGAAATCAGAAAGTCAAAGATAGGACATGACTGGAAACATTACTAACATGCTTTTTCTGTCCTTCCTGGTCAGTTCCTTTCTGGGGTCAGGGCTGGCTTGAGGCTCAGATAGGCAACAGGGCCAAACTGAAGGTGACACTGTTGACAGAAGGCACAGCCTCCCTTTTTCAATCTCATGCTTGGGTTAGGGATCTAAGCCAAAATTCAGAGGAGAGTCTTACCTACCAGCAGTCATATGCTCAAGGGGCTAATAAAGATGTGAGGGCTAGTAGATTCACTGATGTATACATGTGTCACCTATGAATGTAGACTCCAGTGCAGGAGCTCTTCTAAACTGGCTGTGGTGGGTAAGGGAAACGGCACACCGTTCTTTGCTTTAAAGAACCACTATGGCAAGAGGTAGTCCTGCTATACGTACACATTATCATTCTTCCACTTTCTACTACTTTATTTCTATATTACATTAGTACCTAGGAGAAGCTTTAGCCAATTCAAGGGCACATGGGGTTATATATTCAGCAAACATATGGTGAACAACATTCCCTGCTTTCTCTCAAGTGTTTCTTTCTTCTGTCTTTTATGTGTTGGCTGGTTTATTTGCTTCAGCGCCACACTTTATGGGCAACTAATAGCTGAAAGTCTGTGCTGTAAGAACTGTGGCAGTTGATCTAAGTAATCCACCGTCTGTGCAGTCTCCCTCACAGGGCTGGCTCCAGGCACCAGCCCAGCAAGCAGGTGCTTGGGGTGGCCAAGGGGAGTGGGCAGCATATCTGGCTCTTTGGTAGCAATTCGGCAGCAGGTCCTTTGCTCCAAGAGGGACCGAAGGACCCGTTGCCAAATTGCCACCGAAGAAGAAAGCGGCGTGGTGGAACTGCCACTGATCATGGCTTTTTTTCTTTTTTTTCCCTTCCTCCGCTTGGGGCAGCAAAAACCCTGGAGCTGGCCCTGCTCCCTCATACACCTAATGCAATTGTTGCATGAAAGTTATCTGTATAGGAAGGGTGGTGATTGGTTAAGTTACCTCTGAGATAACAATGGTCTAGAACTCTTGGCATGGCATAAATGCAAGGCTTTCTGCCACACAGGTGTAGTTCATAAATGGCTGAGAACTTAAAAATTGGCTGATAACAGACCACAGATCCCACTGACGATTAAATGTGGTGATATTCTGATAAACTAGCTCTCAGCCATTTTTGTAGCTATTTCCATTGCTTCACGTTGCCTCAACAGATATTATAAGCTTCAGAGTGACAATCCTGGATTCTTATTATATGGATAGATTTATAATCTAGCCAATGAGCTAGAAAAATGTGTGGTGTTCAGTCTCCCTTAACCTGTTTCGTTCCAAGTCCCTGACTTTTATACTGACATCTGGAAATGCAATCCCAACGGTGCCTGGAGACAGTTCTTATAATACAAACTGAAACATTAACACCTTCCCCCCCAAAAAATAATTGCTGCATGTGAAAGAGACAGGCTGCATCAGTGACTACAATTTGACAATGTTACGTTGTACCTTATCCAAATCAGTCACTTGCTTTTCAGTAACCTCATTTAAAACCAAAACCAACCCCTAAAATCATAGGGTTGGAGAAATTATACTCTTTTGTGCATACTGAGCCACATAAAACTTGCTCACTCATATTTTTACAGAGCAAGGCTGATTAAATGAGAAATGAATATTCACATCAGCGTGAGAGCTTATGCCAGTGTATCTAGCCAAAGTACATCCAAAGGAAGAAGGGAAATTGCTGATCTCAACCACAGAAGTCTTGACATCAGTTTTTAAAATAGTTAGAAATAGTAAATATTGTCAAACATCTTGAAGGTTTTTACATACAAAGGACCAGATTGTGCTTCCAACATTCACACATAGGGGGCACCTTCTGTATACATATCTTCTGTTCTGTGTTTGAAATTAACAATTTGAGATTGTCAAATAACAGGCTCAGATATAATTATTTAATCAAAGATTACCAATCAGATTAGTACAGCACTATATGGAAAGAATAGATACATTAACATCGTTAGCATAAGGTAAAGAATCAGCCTCTATTTCTTCCTATTCTGTCTCTGGTAGGATGGTGGCCGTTTGTACTCCTCACTGTAACTTCTGAACATGATCTCTTTTACAGGGAGGTGAGACAAAAAACTTAAAATGATCTAAGACTTATTTCTAAATTCCTTTACTTGCCTGACACTTTGGGTTTTGGCAACTAGTGTTTGTAATGTGTCACATGATCAAACTTCCTACTTCACCAATCTGGATAGCACTACTATATAGTGCTAAAAAAGTAATTTCCTCACTATGGATGTTCAAAGATTTTCAACTTTAGTTTATTTAGTTAATAACTGTCAGATACCATAAGGGACTTTTCAGAGCACAGGACATATCCATGACAATTATTGGTAATGAAGAAATAAGAATTTGAGGAGGTCATGCCTTGCATTCTATTTGGTTGTCTTTGGCAACCCTATAAACATGCCAGTTCTAAGAAGATGGTGTTGGAATTTCCAGGGAAAGTTTCTTCATTTAGTCCAAACGGGACTGGATGAACCATGAATGCACATCTGTACTGAGAGAGTCTGCTACTAATCTGTCATTACTACTTTTACACTGATTTATTTCTGAATTGTACTGTAACATGTTACCTTTGGGAGATTATTTTGTTTACTGTGAAACTTCCTTTACATTCTAAATTCCTATGCTATCTTTGTGGTATCTATGCATGGATTTATTTACAAATAAAACTGCTTTACCAAAGTTACTTTGAGTGAAGAAAGGTAAAAAGCCTTTGAATATTGGAATTGTTTGTTAGCCTACTGATGCATTCTGAGGATTCAAGGGCAACTATCGATACAGGTAAGCCTGCTGAAATCAAAAGGCACTACTATTGTCAGTTGAACTACTCACATGCAGTATAGGGAATGGAAGCATAGGTCTCTAGCAGATGAGTTAAATAGGAATTGTCACTAGTTGTCAGTAGCGTTTGTTTTTAAACTGTAAAAAACATTGTTTAGAAAGAGTCTTACTAAAATAATCAATGAAACGAAAAACAGCGAGTGCTACTATAATCCCAACACACTTCACCCCATCACTGTGTCTGCATACAAAGCAGAGAACCCAAAAGCTAAAAGTAGTGCAACTTTTAAACTCTGTAGGCCAGCCATTAAGGGTGACATACTCAGAAAGTTGAGCCAGTCTCCCCAATAAAGGGGTGGGGTATATATATAGATTATCTGTCATGTTATACTGGCCCACTAAATAGCATTTATTACTTTTTGGCTTTGAAAAAGAAAGTTTGATACATGAGAGCTCATGTATTGCTCAGTCTAGACGATAAAATGCCATTGCTATTGTTCACAGAAGTTCTGAACACATTTTTCTCCTCTCTGACTAGCAGATAATGGTCGCCTTCCAATGAATTTCATTAGGCAAGTCCCATTTTCAGTATTACTCCTCCTTCACTTGAGTGTTGGCACTAGGGGGCTACTACCCCTGAATGGATCTTTAATGGCTTCCAGTGGAGCAGATTACTGTCATATCAGTGAAAAAGGTCCACAGTAATTAACTTGCATACACTGCAGTTTATTTGAGAAAGAATTACACAAGCAGTAAAGGGTTACTTTAAGCACAACTCCTATGTTAGATATTAAGGAACGATACATTAAGAGTGATACATTCCTCTTAGTGAGCCTGTCTTTCACAAACATACACAAACAGGCCCTGTGCTAGCCTCTCACAGTTCCTGCTTGGCAAACAGGGAAGGTGGTTACCCATTCTATGGGTAACTTCTTCTCTCCAGGTCTGGTCTCCTCAGCCCTCTGGTCTGTCTCAGATTTCCTCAAGGCAAGGCCTTGGCTGCCTGGAAACCCCTCTGGCTCAGTCCTACTCGAGCCCACAGAGCAGAGTTTTGGCTACTCTGTCCAGCTTCTTCAAGCGTTAATTAAGGAATTCCCCAACAGTAATTTAATTTGCTTGATATTTATATTCTTTTCCCTCAAAGGAGTCATATGCCTTCAAATAGCATAACTCAAATTGACGTAGCTTAGATCTACTTACTGCGGGGTCCACGCTACACGATGTTGAAGGGAGACGCTCTCCTGTGGACTCCCCTTACTCTTCTCGATCTGGTGGAGTACAGGAATCAACGGAGGAGCGATCTGCGGTCGATTTAGCGGGTCTTCACTAGACCGATGCATCAATCGCTGCTCATCGGTAAAGTGTAGACAAGCCCTCAGATACCCAACACTGGAGCCTGTTGCACTGCTGCTAGACTGAAAGGCCAATTCCGCAATATGTTCATTTTACATTAGGAATACTTGAGTTAACACTTTGGATAGAGGAAACATTTCCAGCTGGTCTGATCCTGGTAAAGTGTTATATAGATAAGTTTGGAAGGATTTTACCATACACACTCAAACCAATGAAAAACAGTTCCATTGATAGTCAAAATTTACATATAGGAAAATAAGAAAAATGCTGCTTGAGAACTTAAGAGTTTGATTTAAGGATATTTGCTTTATATACTTTGATATGTAAAGTTGACAATTTGTGTTTTAACAGTTTTAAAGCTTTAGCATCTCCTGCCAATTATTGTCCAGGCCCCCCCATAATTTTCTGCAACTGTGAAAGTTTAATATCAATAAAAATCAGAAAAATGCTTGAAAATAAATCTCAATACCCATCAAAATTATAAAAAATAAAAATCAAAACCTGCCAAACCTATATCTAGAGAACAGCATGCATCTGTCAATGTTGGCAGCTTAGGTTTCCCAGCTCAGAGTCAAATTGATCTTTATAGGAAAAAAAAATTAAACACAACATTGCAAATTATCTCCTGCCAAACACAAACATTTTCCACTTAACATTTGCTGACTTAAAAACAAAACAAAACCAAAAACCACCCAAACAATTCAATCAAAATAAACAGGCTTTCTAAATAGCTCTTGATTTGTTAAAAAGAGGCACACTAGTAGGAAACCTCTTAAAACATTAACATTAAACTTCTTCGGTAGAGTTTGGTGTCTACACTATCATCAATAGACATTCTTCCCTTCTATATTTTTTCCTTTCAAATATACCCACAACAGGGATATGCTTATTGCCATATGATAAATTACATGTTTTCTGCATTTATTGCTATTTAATTATCTGGCCGGTACTACTTCTTATATGGAAAACCAAAATAAAAAGGGTGGAGGTAATGTTCAAGCAAGTTCAAAGGTCTAGAATGGAGTGGAAACAAAGTGAAAGGTGAATTAAATATCTGGGAAATTTATGCATTACCTTCCATACGAAACACTTGGCTTCATGTTAAACTCCAGTTCAGCAAGATTTGTAAATACATGCCTAGCTTCAAACATGTGATTAGTCCCACTGAAATCAGTGGGACTTTTTATGAGTTAGGCATGTGCTCAAATACATTTCTGAACAGGGCCTTAGCCCAGTTCAAAAAATAAACAGCAGGCCCAGGTTATCTTCTCTGCTTCTGAGAGATCATTTAGAGGCTTTCCCCTGGGGAACACCAGGGAAGGAGTGTGTCACAGAACCCTGGGGAAGGAGTGTGCCACAGAACCATCCCTCTCTTGGGACATTAGGAGCTCCTTCACGGGCGCATCTTGGCTAGGAATAGGCTTTGAAGTGTTTGGCTGGGATTGAAGTCAGTGATGAATTCTGACAGCAATCTTGCAGTCAATGATGCAGATGAATAACTTTACACCGATGAGTAGCTGCAATGTGTTAGTTCATTGGGATACTCCTAGGAGTGAAGTTACTTATATGCACAATCTTTTGCAGAATCAGGCTCTCTCTGCTTAAAAAGCCCAATCCAGCTTCCAGTGAAGTTGATGTAGCTTCATTCCCTGGGTTTAGCATGCTAACGCTATGCTGCTGAATGTGTTCCTAAGACTGCAAGGAAATTACATTAAGAAGTCATCTTTAAAAACAAAAAAAACCCCAAAACCCAACCTCCATCTCTCCTAATTTTAAGCCCAAATTAACTGACAGTGTCTCTCTAGTTTTCCCGGACAGGAATGTGCCACAGTGTAACTAATGCTCATATACAGTATATTTTCCCAAATTGAAAATTAAACAGTTTCATATGATGCAGGTAAAAAGCTAAGAGGGTCATTGTCTAGAATTGAACACCTACAGTTTTGAAACTAATCTGCAGCAATTTAAGGAATATTGTTTGAGAGAAATATTATTTCTATTGAAACAAATGATTTATCTGCAAAATTCCTTGTATGGGGATGAGCCACATGGAGGTCTCGAAGCAGTAGATTTAAGAAAGACAAAGATGTGAGACAGAGGACAAAATATAGAGAGGAGAAATGGGAAAAATGCATTTTCAGTATGGGATTTTAGTAAATATTTGTAAATGGGAGGGAATAAGATAGTTAAAAGGAGGTGTGAGAAAGGGCTCTCCACCTTACCAAAAAAACCTCATGTAAATGCACAAACAGAGGCAAAGCCTGAGATTTTTACTCAGTTTTACTTTATCCACACTCAGCCAGTTCTCCAAGTCATTTGTACAGATAACTATACAGTTACTTGTCTGGGGCTGACTATGCCAAAGGCAGCGTTAAGCCTTTAAGCATGGCTGGCATGAGCCAAATGTTCCCAGGAACCTGAGCACACATCTGCACTGGGAGCTTATGCAGTTAATAACAATCCTCAGCAGTCTTTCAAAGCAACCTGCTTCCTCAGTGCAGTTGGTTTGTTTGTTTAATAAAGCCAACCTGAGCATGCTTAAGGATCCTTTGTGGATAATGATGTCCTCAGCAGGCTTTATGACAACATCGCTGAGTCACAGAGGATAAAGCAGTACCTGCAATAAAAGCAGCACTAGCCACGAGATACAACCATTCCTCTCTGGGCTTTGAAGCTAAACAGGCTGCAGTGTTTGGGTTACAAAGAAAGGGTGGGTGGGTGTATGAGGTAAGGAGCAGGATGGAGTTCCTTGGAACCACTCAGACAGCCAGCTACTGTGGCCCAAAAAAGAGCTACTTATTCCCTGAGCCAGTCTCCACCAGCACTACTCAAGACAGTTACCAGTCTTACTACCTGCCAGGTTACCGCTACCTCAACTCATGGAGACCCAGCCTGTTTTACAGAGTATCTGCAGTCCCCACCAACTCAGGTGAGCAGGGGAGTATGCGAATCTCTGCCCCTTTACGGCCACCCACTATACTGCCCTCAGTGCGGTCTGCTTTATATGCTCGCTACTCCCCCCATGACTGGTACCAGGCAAACATGGTTCAATACAAAGGATCGGAGTCCTGCCGGCACTGGGCTGGCCGGCTGAATGCTGATTCTTTGCGACTGATGCAAGACAAAAGCCAGCTAACCCAGCAGACACAGGACAACACTGGAAGGAGCCTAGGACAGAGACTCTCTGACATAGATTTTTGGAGGTCGGAGCTGACCTATGAGCTAGAGCGTCTACTGACAGAGATTCGTGCCCTGGAAACAGCCAAGAGGCGGCTGGAGTGTGCTGCTGATGAGGCACAAAGGCCACTGAAGGTGAGTGAGAGGTAGCTACTGTTCTCTAAACCACTTTGGGGAACAGGCAAAGCAAATGGATAGAGTTCTAGCTTAATATCGAATGTATTAGTATGTCTAAGGGTACATCTATACTACCCGCCGATCCGGCGGGTAGTAATCAATCTATCGGGGATCGATTTATCTCATCTCGTCTAGACGAGATAAATCGATCCGTGAATCGACGCTCATACTTCACCTCGGCAGGAGGAGTAAGCAGAGTTGATGGGGGAGCTGTGGCAGTCAACTTGCCACCGTGAGGATAGCCAGGTAAGTCGAACTAAGATACTTCAACTCACATATCTGAAGTTGCGTATCTTAGTTCAATCCCCCCTCCTAGTGTAGACCAACCAGAAGCCTACTCTTATTTTTACCAAAACACAGCTCTAGAGATTGCATTTTGAAGATCTGAGATGCAAGTTAATTGCATTAACATGGATTTAAGTTTTGCTGTTTAGGAATGGATGTCAGCAAACACTAAAAACATCAGAAGTCTAGAGTTAGAGTTTATAAAACTTGTAGAATATTATCTATGAAAGTTATTTCTATCAAAGAAACTTGTATGCAAGTACAAATACAAAAATCAAAATTCAAGAGCATATCCTGCAGCTCGCCATTAGAAAGCAAACACCAACAGAGATAAGCATAAATCATAGACATGCATCCGTTATATACAATGAAACCATCCCAAAGTATCAAGTACAATTCTGTTCCATCTCTGTTAGAAGGCCACCTCTTACCAATCTGTTCAATGGTCCCTTGACAAGTAAATTGAAGTTCCTTTGTATAGTGCAATACTGAATTTGATGTAAATTTTCCTCTGGTTTGCTTGCAGGTAGCCTTGGAATGCTTATATAACCGTGAGAAGCGGATGGGGATTGACCTAGTACATGATGATGTGGAAAAGAACCTCATACGGGTATGATGAGACTTGTTATTTAATAAATTAATATGTCAAAAATAGCTAACAATCAAAGCAGGTGGTTTTTATTTGGACAAAACCCACAAACTCTCTCTGAAATTCAGTTGCAAGACTGAAGAGAAGGAGGAAAACACATCAAGTTAAGGAACCCCTGGTAATTTTGAGAAATTAATCATGAATATGATTGTTACCTTTTGGACATGATGGGTAAGGTGTCAAAGCTTTAGACACTACATCACATAAATTCTGTTCTAGTGTCTCGCCATATAATTGAATACCCAGTCCAATCTAACCTGTGGGAAGTTAGTCGACAGGGAGAGATGGGAATAAACACTATGGGGGAGGGAGCTAAGTGAGTTTATGTGAATGCAGCAGGGGTCATGGAAGAGGGGAAGCTGGGATGGAAGGATGAAAGCATACCCCTTTTTCCTCACCCCAATAGCCAGGAAAGAAAGCTTCATTCTGATGGTTCCTCCAATCACTGCTCTTGAGTTATCTTTGGGCTTCATCTGTGTAGTCACCTGTAAGGTAGTGTACTCACCACCCATCTTGTCCTCTTGTGTCAGGGTGCAATGTTGCAAGCAGCCCTTGTCTCCAGCACCTTCTGCTGTCCATCTGCCTCTCACCAGGTGCTTCATAGCTTGGCCCTCCAGCCAAGTCACACAAAGTTCTGCTATCTTCCAGGGTTCCAATTTGAAAATTCACAAAACATCCCAATACAAAAGAGCCTTCAGCTCCCTCTTGGACTATTCCTCAGCTTCAGGGTAAGACTTCAGTCCCAACCTGGACTCAACATTCCTCCTACTCGGCTTGCATGCCTCTTCCTCAAGAGTGGCAGGGGAGCCCAGGCTCCCTCTCTACTACGGGTTCCAACTCAGGGACCCTATATTAAGCAGCTAGGTCTGCTGCTTCATACATACTGCTGTTTTCCTGGGGCACTTCCTCCCTCCAACTTCCATTGTGCTGCTTCCCTGTAGCTTGTGCTTAACACAGCCTCCCAGTTCTCAGGCCTCTAGCTTCTCCCTAGGTCCTTACAGCTTTTCTTTTCTCTTTTCCTTTCCTGCCCTTTAGAGGATGACTCACACTCTGTGGATTTCTCTCTACAGAAGATTGGTTTCTCCCTTATAGCTACCCACCTGACTGTAAGGCCCAGGAATCTAATGAACCTATCCTAGCTCTGGACCCTCAATCAATCAGTCACAAGTGTTCTATTTGGCACTTAGCCAAGCAAGGAGTGTAAGGGGGCTTGACGGGACTAACTGACTCATCTGGAAAAAAAACTAGCTGCTCCTGAGGGTATGGCTACATAAACCATAGAGTGTGTGATTCATAGACTATCAGGGTTGGAAGGGACCTCAGAAGGTCATCTAGTCCAACCCCCTGCTCAAAGCAGGACCAACCCTCAGACACATTTTTTACCCCAGTTCTTTAAATGGCCCCCTCAAGGACTGAACTCACAACCCATGATGAAGCCCATGCTGCTCTGGCTTCATTGTATCGGTACATGAGATAGCTAGATTAAAGCTAGCCAGGATATGTCTACTGAGGCTGCAATTACGCTCCCTGATTACAGTGCAGACCTACCTTTAGTGGATGGTGGGCAGCGTCAGAGCTGGAATTAGGGGTAAAAAAAATAAAAAAATCACCTTATTGGCAAGGGTTCTTAAGAAAGTACTGAAATTGTTTTTACAGCATTTGGAGGCATGTTTAAATCTGAGGAAGGGTGATTAATTAAGCTCTTTGGAGCAGGGACAGTCTTTTTGTCCTGTTTGTACCGTTCCTACCACAATAGGGTCCTGGCCAATGACTGGATTCCTAGGCACTTCAGTAACACTACTTCTACTAATACAATCAAGTGCTCTTTTAAGTTCAAACTGACCCCATATGTATTTTCCTGTTGGTAGCTTTTGGATCTAAAAAAAACAGTCTTAGGAATTTGCAGTGTGAATATAACTGTCATTTTGTTCAAAGGCTATGCCATTGTGCGATCACTGTAAGACAGAAGGTGGTCTACTAAGAGGTGCTCCTGATGCTTTAGCATCTGCGAACATGAGCGTGTGTGTTCTTAGAGACTCATGTTGCCTCTAAGTTTCTAGGCTTATCATGGCAGAGGTTTGGGCCAGAATTAAAGTTGTTCAGGTACTGACTGTGCATTTTCTTATTTTCCTATCATTTCTTACATTTTTTTAAACTGGGGACCTTGATTTTGAATTTACAGCTTTGCAACATTTATGATTTTTACACCCTTAAGTCCAGGTTTGGACAATCAGACTTAGTGTCTACCCAACATCAAGGGAAAGTTTCTCCTTAAATGACTTACGGTAAACCACAGAAGAGATTTAAAGGGGCCACATCATCAAAGTCCAAATCCAGAACATTTAATTATGAGACTTGCCTGGTAACAGCAAAAGCAATATCGTAGTTAAGACTCATTACTTAATATCAGAGAAGCTCAAGTCTAGAAGCTGCTATCTTCCAAAACCACACTGAACAAATACTTTTTTTTTTTTTTTTAATTTAAGGTATCTTAAAGACTTCTGAAACCACTTAAGGAAATATGTTCAGTGTTTTGTAAACTCGTGTATATAAAACTATATCTTACAAGCTAGGTATGAAGGATACAATGGATTGAAGAAGGGAAGCAGCAGGGCAGTACAAAGGCAAAATTAAGTTTGTTTGGGAGACCATAATTACGGTCTTTACATGGTTTCCAACATGGTGTGTTTGAGTTTGGTTTTCTGAAGACAGGTGAACTTCAACTTTGAAGCTCTTGGCTAATATTAGTCCTTCTGAAGAAAACTATAATAGTATTCATAAAGAGTTTTTCCCTGAAGTGAGATTTTTCTCAAACTAAACTCCAAGATAACACAATTTTTCCCCTTAGGGAACGTGAGTGAGAAATTAAGGAATGTGGGTTAATAGTCTAAGCCTCAGGTCTGAAATGTCTCTAGCATGCCTAAGTCAAGCAGAATTTGACCCTATATTTGTTAGGGTGGTCCTGTCTACTAATGTGCTTGATATTACATAACAAGCCATAAACACTAATTGTATCAGTGTTAAGGTACAGCTTTATTGCCCAGAGGAAGAGAATAGGAAATCAAATGCTCCCTGTTTTGATTGGTGCACAGTGTATCATATCTCAGTACTGACAAAGGACATTCTCAACTTCCCTCAGGGCAGTTAGATATGTGATGGATATGTATGTAATCTGCAGAATAGTTAAGGTTTTTTTAAATACACTGAAGCAAATTAATGTAATCACAGTATTAACAGTTTGACATTTTTCCTTATAGGAAGTTGACTTGTTCAAGTCTTGTCAAGAAAGAATGAGAAAACTTGCAGAAAGAATTGATCAACAGTTGGGGTAAGTGTTTGCTTTTAAACCCCATCTAAAAGAAAGGGGAAATGAATCCAGTTTCCTTGTGAAATGTAAATTATTCTAGAATAAATAATATCTGATTTGATAAGTCTGATTACATTCACTTCCTTCAACTACTCAATAATGATATGGACAAAAAGATTCATGTTTCTATTCTCTCCTTGCTAGGTGCAAAACTGCCATTAGTATAACTGGAAGCAGGCATACATCAAAGGGAGATGATTATACATGATGGTTAGGCCACATGGGAAAGACATATATAAATAGATTTTATAATTACTGTTCTTGTCAATGGTACAGTTATATGAGTCAAGCTGAGGTGCATTTCTGCCACTCATTATTGCAACATCTGAAATAATTTTGTATTTAATACTGATCAAATAAAAGCCAAGTTTATATTTTGGTGGCATGAATTCTACTCACTTCCATTGGCTGTGATTGCTAAGTTAACTTTTATACAGTTTTATGACCAAATATGGAACATACAGATTATAATGTTTCAATTGAAAAGTATTGACAGAAGATATACTGCTGAGTTTAAATGCCAAGGTACTAGCAAATCTCTTACTACTGAGAAAAACAGGGTCTTGATCTTTCCCACTGAAGTCAAAGGGCCGGATGTCCACTGCTGTGTAAGAAGCAAAAGGAAGAGAAGTTATTACGAAGGTTCCATGTGGCTAAGAGAGCAAAAATGAAGCCACATATCCCCTCCTTGTGGGCAGGATGAGCAATAGCACCAGAGAGGCAGGGTGTGGCTTTCTACCCACCCAAAACGTGACTAGCTTTAGGTCAATCTGACTCCAAAATCTGCAGGGTTGGGAGAGCTGAACACTTTACTTGTCTTTCCATTCTGCTTCCCACCCATAGCAACATAGCTGGCTCAGGTGTTCCCATTGCAAGTCTCCTACCTTTTCCTCTCCAAGACAGGATGATAGAAACTTCAAAAGCTAGTTTGTCACGCCAGCTACAGGACTTCGCTACAGATGCATAGTGCATAAAACAGCCAATCTTTATCTCTATCCTTTCTGGCCATCCACCCATCACCAAAATGATGATTTTTAAATGTATTCAGCTGTCCAGATGTAATACCAGAGGTTAAGAGGTGGGGCAGGGATCGTCCCTCATGGATCAGTAAGTGGTTAAAAGACCGTAAACAAAGAGTAGGAATAAATGGTCAGTTTAACAGTGGAGACAGGTAAATAGCAGGGTCCCTCAATGATCTGCACTGGACCCTTGCTGTTCAACATATTCATAAATGATCTGGAAAAAAACAGTGAACGATGAGGTGGCAAAGTTTGCAGATGATACAAAATGACTCAAGATGGGGGTAGGGATAGCTCAGTAGTTTGAGCATTGGCCTGCTAAACCCAGGGTTGTGAGTTCAATCCTTGAGGGGGCCATTTAGGGATATGGGGCAAAAATCTGTTGGATGATTTAATTGGGAATTGGTCCTACTTTCAGCAGGGCTTTGGACTAGATGATCTCCTGAGGTCCCTTCCAACCCTGATAGTCTATGATTCTAAGTCCAAGCAGACGGCAAAGAGTTACAAAAGAATCCCAAAAAACTGGGTGACTGGGCAACAAAATGGCAGCCGAAATTCAATGTTGATAAATGCAAAATAATGCACATTGGAAAAGACCCTAACTATATATACACAAAATGATGGGTTCTAAATTAGTTGTTGCCATTCAAGAAAGAGATCTTGGTGTGATTGTGGATAGTTCTCTGAAAACATCCACTCAGTGTGCAGCAGCAGACAAAAAAGCTAGCAGAATGTTAGGAACCATTAGGAAAGGGAAAGCTAATAAGACAGAAAATATAATAATGCCACTGTATAAAGCCAGGGTAAACCCATAGCTTGAATATTGTGGGCCATCCTGGACACATCATCTCAATAAAAATATTATGGCAAAGCACCAGCTTTGCCTTGGGGCGGGGGGGGTCCTGCACTTCTAGGCAGTTAGGGTTTACCTCAGAGGTTTCCTGTGACCCTCAATGTAGTCCCTCTCCCCTCCTAGAGGCAAGGGTTACTGCTTACTGAGTCACCTTCATCATCGGCCAATCAACAGGTTCAGCATAAGAAACCTCTTTGGTCCCTGTTTTCCTTCTCAGGGAGCATTTGTGTGTGTGTAGGGGGGGGTTGAGGGGAACTCAGATCCTCCCTCTTCTTTGGGTTCCAGCCCAGGGACCATAATTGACAGCAGAAACAGATAGTTTTCCTATACTACCAGAGCTATAGCCCTTCCCTGGGCTACTTCCCCAAACGGTCCCTCTTAGGTACCTGACCACACTTGTTCTTCTGGGTCTTTTACATGCAAACTTTCTTTCTCCCAGTCTTCCTCCAGCACACCTTCCTACTCTCAGCTCCTACTAGCTGGTCTCTGTCAAGGAGCTCACTTTTAAACTAGTCCCAGCTGGTTCAAAATGGGCTTCAAGTGATCTGATTAGCCTGTTTCCTTTGATTGCTTCTAATCAGTTCTTAATTGGTTCCAGGTGTCTTATGGAGTCCGCCTGACTCAATTGTTTCTAGCACCTTCCTGACTGCTCTGGGGCAGCGCCTGCCCTGGTCACTCAGGGAACAGAAAACTATTCATCCAGCGTGCAGTGTGTTTTCCTTCTACCAGACTCCTGCACCCAACCAGTCTGGGTCTGTCATATATCCCTCCCCGCTGCTCAACACCAAGAGGTTGGGCAGCTTGGGACGCCATACAGTGCACACGTGACAAACCATCGGCATTGCAATGGCAGCTGCCTGCTCTATGTTGCATGTGAAACTGGAAAAGTTGGAGAGACAAGAACCACTTGGTTACCCTGGAGTTCTTCTCCTTGTTTCGGTGCATCTATTGAAGAGGGGCATGGTCAGTTACAAGGACAAATCTATGCCAAGCAGGCAGTAATGTAATGCTTCCACGGCGATCTGCTGAAACGGAACTTCGATGATCGACAGGAGTACCAGAGGGACTCTTAGATGCAGATGAGAGCTGTGCAATTGATATTTGGGACAGGAGGTGCAGTACTGCTGGACAGTCTCATGTACTCCCAGCCAGAAGAACCTGCGCAAGATTTGCGCCTGGGTTTTCTCTGCCCCCACATGTCCTCCAAAAAGATGACTGTGGGCAAGATTTAATATTGTCCTCTGGTGTTTCCAGGGTACTAGGAGCTGGTGTACCTCTTGCTCCTGCACGCACACAACCAGGTACAGGAGGTCCTTCTTGATTATGAAGTATGGCCCGGGCACTCAAGTTTTTCCCCGCTATGGGTACCTCATCTATCTCAGCCACCTCCTTCCCAGTGCTCTCATACCTTGAGTCCTCCACCTGGTCCCATCTGAAAGTTGCCTTCTCGTGACTTATCAGCTGGAACTCTGAGGGATCTTATTCTACTCTCTCAGATGGCTCTGTAGGGGTGGGGTGTGTGTGTGTGTTGGAACCAGTTTCTGAACCTTCCTGCATCTCGGGGTCTTTTCTTTTAGTAGCCTGTGTCTGCCCACCTACACAGGCAGTCCTTTGTCCTTATAGCAGGATTCGGGTACCCAATGCCTAGGCAGCCCTTTTTTTCCTTTTGGTCTTCAGCCTCCCCCAGGGGCGGGGAATAGTTCCTGGGATACTTCCACGAACATTGAGGAAGAACATTCTGCTGTGGAGGTCTCCCTCAGTTCAGGAGCTACTCTGCCTCTGACCCCTCCAGTGGGAGCAAGTTTCCAAATCCAAGAAAATCTCTTCCGATGAGCATGGGACAGGGAGGTGTGGGCCCACCCCTACTTTCACCTGAGTGACATTTCCCTGAACTTCTAGCTTTACTGATACGATGGGGTAGTAGCTAACAGACCTATGGACACATGTTACCACTGTACGTTCAGCCTGCGTTAACAGGCTGCACTTTACTAGTTTACCTGAGATCAGGGTAATAGCACTCCTGGAATCTACGAGCACTATGATTTCTACCCCATCCACTTTTACTGGCCTTGTATATTTGTGTGGGGTGACTGCAACCCCCACAAGGTTGAGGAGGGAGCATGGGCCACTCCAGTCCCCGAGATTACACTGCATGGGCTCTTCGAGGTTAGGGCACTGGGCCGCTATGTGACCCAGCTTCCCACACCTGTAACATCTATAAGTACTTCTTCTAGGTTAGGAGGTTTAGCCTTGGGGTTTCCCCCACCCAATCCATTCCCATCCTCCTGGATTCCCGTCTGGTCTTTGGCCTCCCTCTTCTTTCACGTAAGGATCCCCGAGTGTCTGGTCACCTAAACCCCTGGTATTGGTGTTGGTCACCTGCCTTGTATGGGGCCTTCCCTAGGTAGATAGGTCAATTCCCTGGCCGTCAATTGTCTCTCTACCAGCACGATTTTTTTATCATAGGTGGATGGGTTGTCCTGGCCTACACACACACACGCAGGTCTGGCAGTAATCTCTGCATAAATTGGTCTATGACCAACGTCTCCAAAATATTTTCCGAGCTGCATGCCTAAGTCCATAGCCACTTCCGAGCAAGGTGCATCAGATAGAACACCTGGGACCTTGGTGGCTTGCTCTCCTGATACTTCCAATCATAGAAATTCTGGGCCTGTACAGCTGCCATCACCCCTGACTGTTCATCTTAGAAAAGAGATGAATAAGGGGGGATATGATAGAGGTCTATAAAATCATGAATGGCGTGGAGAAAGTGAGTAAGGAAGTGTTATTTACCCCTTCACATAACACAACAACCCAGGGTCACCCAATGAAAATAGTAGGCAGCAGATTTAACATAACAAACATAAGGAAGTACGTCACACAATGCACAGTTAACCTGTGGAACTCATTGCTAGGGGATATTGTGAAGGTCAAAGGTATAACTGGCTTCAAAAAAGTAAGTTCGTGGAGGAAAGGTCCATCAGTGGCTATTAGCCAAATTGGTCAGGGATGCAACTCTGTGTTCTTTCTGGGTGTCCCTAAGCCTCTGACTTCCAGGAGCTGAGACTCAATGACAGGGGATGGATCACTTTATAATTGTTCTGTTCTGTTCATTCCCTCTGAAGCACCTAGCATTGGCCACTGTTGGAAGACAGGATACTGGACTAGACTGACCATTGGTCTGATCCAGTATGGCCTGCCTTATGTTCTTATGGAGGAGAGAATATGCCATAGCTACCACTTCCCTAAACATGCTCTCTAACCCAATTGTCAGTGCAATAAGCTCATACTGTCCATGCTACCCAGCAGAAGCCAATGGACTGTAGGATCAGATGGGCAGAAGTCAGGCTATACAGGACTGAAATGAAAGGAACCAGTTAATCTGTAAGCAATGCCAAAGTAAATGTGCTGATTAAAGATGGATTATATTTTAATGTAAGAACTTGTTCTTTGCAGTATCAACAGAGATGCACAGCACGCACTAGAGAGAGATCTTTCTGACAAAAACTCAGCACATTTTATTGATGAGAAGTGTTATAATCTGAGGAACACATCGGATAGCATCAGCTTCTATCATGGAGTGGAAAAAATAGATGGAACGTAAGTATGAATAATTATTGTACTTTCTATCCCTTATATGACACTCCCCCATAGCTGTGGGGCAGATTCCTATGCATGCCTTAATGTCCATCAGGGTCTCACCTCTTCTTCAAGAAAAAAAAGTGGCCTTTTCTTTAAGATTGCACATTTTGCCATTAGACCCTCCATTACCTTCAGTTACTCCTTGCTTTTTATTTATTCCTTCAGAAGCTTCAGGGAATGTCTACATTACAACAAAATACAGGCAGCTGTTCTGTGTCAGCTGACTCAGGCTCCTGGGGCTCAGGATGCAGTACAATTAAATTACAGTGTAGATGTTTGGACTCAGACTGGTGCCTGGGCTCTGGGACCCCTCAAGGAGGGAGGGTCTGCACTGTAGCACTTCAGTGTAGACACTACCTAGACTGATGGGAGGGTTTCCCTGTTGGTGTAGTTAATCCACCTCTCTGAGAAATGGTATCTAGGTCAATAGAAGAATCCTTCTGTTGACCTAGTGCTGTCTACACTGGGGATTAGGTCAGCTTACCCACATCACTTAGGGGTGTGGATTTTTTACACCCCTGAGCTACGTTGCTGGGTTGACCTAACTTTACAGTGTTGACCACACCTATGACTGGATCTATCTCCCTCTGGAGCTTATCAACACCCTTCATTCATCTGGCAGAGGGGAGATTAAATATTTACCAATAATAAGCCACACCACCAGGTTTTGCTGGCAAGGCTCCTTTGAAAGCAGAGGTGGCCCAAAGAGGAGCTGAATCCTTTTTACCTTCAACTCTGTCTCCACATATTTGAAACTCCTTGTTTCTTTTTAAAGAACATTATTTGAACAAGCAATTGTCATGAAAGTCCAGTCAACATGATTCTTGGAGATGTGTGGGAAGTTGGTCATCTCTGGTGCCTGTACATAACTTAGCCTGTAGCGAGCTTTATCTTCTAGCTAGAATGCTCCTTTAAAGCTATGGGAACCTTCGCAGGGATTCATGCAGATTTTTTCCCACTGTTTGATTCATAAATATTTCCACCTTTCAATTAAAAAAAAACAAATAAAAATCAAAGTAACATTTTGCTGTAACTGCAAAGTGTGATATGATTTGGGTCAAAACCATGCAAACACACACCAAGCTTTGTGCTACATGATATTTCCATAAAATAGCCCAGGGTTACTTGAGAATTAGGTCTATGGGCTTGTCAAAATTTTTTAACCCTTTCCATTACATTGGTAACATTGAAAAAGTTTGCCATAGCTCTACATTTACTGTCAGGATTTAGATTTTCAAAAGCTAATAAAAAAAACAAACAAACCCTAGCACTAGTCAGTTAATGAGAAAACTACTGATAACTGACAATAATCTGTCCTGAGGGTAGCCTTAGATGTAATCAAGAGACTTACATTTGGCTTAAAAATGACAGGAATAAAATAACTTCATGCAACAGAGGGCAGTGTTTGTTGTGCTAAAGGCATGTTAGCTGCCTGGTAGAGATCAATTTGCAATGCAGCATTACTTGTGGTTCTGAGTCTACTTCGTACATACGAATAATAGGTAGCACTACCTGCTGATGTCTGCTCAGGGAGGAAGAAGCAAGGTGGGTGAGATAATATTTTGCACTGGACCAACTTCTGTTGGTGAGAGAGTCTATTTATTTAAAAAGTCCTTTTTATAAGGGATCACACTTACTACTGAAATGCAGGCATCTCTGGGCTGGAACTTGGCAATCGCTCCACTGGCTCTAACAACATGACACATGCTGGGAATTGGAAGCGAACAAGAATATTCTAGCTAACTGAGGTAAATATAGTCCAATGGGTAAGTTTTATACTCTTAAAAGCAGCAAAGAGTCCTGTGGCACTTTATAGACTAACAGATGTATTGGAGCATGAGCTCTCATGGGTGAATACCCACTTTGTCGGATGCATGTAGTGGAAATTTCCAGAGGCAGGTATATATATGCAAGCAAGAATCAGGCTGGAGATAATGAGGTTAGTTCAATCAGGGAGGATGAGGCCTTCTTCTAGCAGTTGAGATGTGAACACCAAGGGAGGAGAAACTGCTTTTGTAGTTGGTTAGCCATTCAGTCTTATTGTTTAATCCTGAGTTGATGGTGTCAAATTTGCAAATGAACTAAAGCTCAGCAGTTTCTCTTTGGAGTCTGGTCCTGAAGTTTTTTTTGCTGCAGGATGGCTACCTTTAAATTTGCTATTGTGTGTCCTGGGCGGTTGAAGTGTTCTCCTATTGGTTTTTGTATATTGCCATTCCTAATATCTGACTTGTGTCCATTTATTCTTTCACGTAGTGACTGTCCCATTTGACCAATGTACATAACAGAGGGGCATTGCTGGCATATGATGGCGTATATTACATTGGTGGACATGCAGGTGAATGAACCGCTGATGATGTGGCTGATCCGGTTAGGTCCTGTGATGGTGTCGCTGGTGTAGATATGTGGGCAGAACTGGTATCAAGGTTTGTTGCATGGATTGATTCCTGAGTTAGTTACTATGGTGCAGTGTGTGCTTGCTGGTGAGAAATGCTTAAGGTTGATGGGTTGTCTGTGGACGAGGACTGGGCTGCCTCCCTAGGCCTGTGAAAGCGAGAGATCATTGTCCAGGATGGGTTGTAGATAACTGATGATGTATTGGAGAGGTTTTAGCTGAGAACTGTAGGCGATGGCCAGTGGAATTCTGTTGGTTTCTTTCTTGGGCTTGTCTGGCACCAAACACCAGAGAGCTTGGTGAGAGAGTCTATTTATTTAAAAGTCTTTTTATAAGGGATCACACTTATACTGAAATGCAGGCATCTCGGGGCTGGAATTGGCAATAGCGCACCAACGGCCTACAACATGATCCTGCTGGATTATTGGAAGTGAACAAGAATTTCTAGCTTAACTGAAGGTAAATAATAGCCAATGGGTAAGTTTATATACTCTTAAAGCAGCACAGAGTCTGTGGACTTATAGACTCACAGATGTATATGGAGCATTGAGCGTCTCAATGGTGAATACCACTTTTCGGATTGATGTAAGTGGAAATTTCCAGAGGCAGGTAATAATGCCAGCAAGATCAGGCCTGAGATAATGAGTTAGTTCAACCTCAGGGAGATGGGCTTCCTTCTAGCAGTGAGATTGTGACACGCTACCTGATTGATGACATCTTCAATCTGGACGACGGAAAGGAGACTCTGAAAAATGCCACACCATTGATATCGACAGCTTCCACCCACTCATCCCACCTGCATGGACAATCTAAACAGGAGGTCACTTCTTAAGCACACACATTAAGTCGCAATAATTGCATGGTCACGTAACACACCTACTCACAAAACCCACCGCTGTTATGCCTAGCTATCAGCCTCCAGCTTCCATCCCAGAACACCCACATCCATTGTCTACAGCAAGCACTGAGGTACAACCACATTTGCTCCAACCTCACAGAGACAAACACTACAAAATCTTCACCAAGCATTCCTAAAACTATGATACCCGCCAGGAAAAAGAAAACAGATCACAGAGCCGACGTGTACCAGAAGCTCCTCGCAAGACAAGCCCAGGAAGGAACCAAGAAGAACTCCACTGGCAGCACATATAGTTCCAGCTAAGCCCTCAACACTCATCACGATCACAACACCATCTGGACAATGGTCTTCACTTTCACAGACCTTAGGTGCAGGCCAGCCTCAGCCCACAGACAACTCGAACCTTGAAGGCATTTCTCACAGTAACTACACACTGCACCATGTAACTCTAACTCAGGAACAATTCATGCAACAATCTTGATGCAAATCTGCGCCACATCCATATCTACACGAGTGACTCCATCACAGGACTAACAGATCAGCCACATCATCACAGTTCATTCACCTGCACATCCATCAATGTAATATTACGCATCCCTATGCACAGCAATGCCTCTGCGTACTGTACAGTGGTCAAACGGACCAGCCCTACGGGAAAAGGATAATGGCACTAAATCAGATATTGGAATGGCATATACAAAAACTGTAGGGGAGAACTGTCACCTCCTGGCAACTATAGCAGATTTAAGGAGCCCATCCTGCAGCAAAAAAATTCAGGACAGACTTCAAAAAGAAACTGCTGAGCTTCAGATCGTGCAATTTGACGCCATCAGCTCAGGATTAAACAAAGATGTGAATGGCTAGCCAACTTACGAAATCAGGTTTCTCCTCCCTTGGTGTTCACACCTCAGGCTGCTAGAAGAGGGCTCATCCTCTCTGATTGAACCTAACCTCGTTATCTCCAGCCTGATTCTTGCTTGCATATATATACCTGCCTCTGGAAATTTCCACTACATGCATCCGATGAAGTGGGTATTCACCCACGAAAGCTCATGCTCCAATACGTCTGTTAGTCTATAAGGTGCCACAGGACTCTTTGCTGCTTTTACAGGTCCAGACTAACACGGCTACCCCTCTGACACTTTTATACTCTTGTTCCTATATAGCCATTTTCCTCTTATGCCCCCATGTTATCCACAGCAATGCCATTTTCCATTAACGTGATTGAAATCACATCAGGTTCAAGCATATCTGTTCCATTCAGGAGCATAGCAGGTGTGTTCTACATGGACCTTTCAGCACAGTCTACCAGATAGATTATAGGCTGGCAAAATAGTGTTATCAAGCAATTAGGATATTCAGTCAAGAATGAGAACTTCTAGGCAAATTGTTTTTATGATAATTCCATCAGAGCACAAAAGAGGAGAAAGTGCACAGAGATGATCTAGATCGGTAGCTGCAGGCAGGGCTCAAACAAGCATGGTGTTTAACCTATAAATTCATGCATCTAGCATGCTGATTTATCCATGATACTGTCAAGTCATATTGCATGACAGAAGCTTTTCAGGACAACTGCCTAAATGAAAGTGTGGCATTTGGGTGGTTTAGTTTTCAGTGACAAGAGCTGTCAGGTCCCCTGGCTTTGTACATTTATTATTTCAGATCTGAGAGAGAAACCCCAAGGGAAACCATAACATATCCACTGAGAAAACAAAAATTGACAGGATAATCTCTCCTCCCCGCCCTCACCTTTAGCTGTTAACATTTAGCCCCAGTTTTCAGCTAAAACATTAAAGAAAAAATGTAAGACTGGAGCTCTAGCAATAGTGAATAGTCCTTTAAGTGGTTAGATTCAAACATGTCTTTAGAGGGAAGCTTGGGGTAGAGGAAGGCAGATCTGAACTCAAACTGAAGCTTGACTTGGCACTTCAGTTTCGTCATGAAAATCTTTGTTTGTTTTTGTAAAATTTGTTCATTTTTGTTTTGATGGAGACAACATCACGTAGGCTCCACAGTGCATTACATACATGGATTAAACTAATTCAAAGGAAGGCAGTGGTGTAGTTCCCCTTTGTAGGGTGTGTCCTTTGTAATGCTGCCACATCCAGGCTAGCTTTCCATGTTTACCTTTCCATAATAGCCTTTAACATTTGCAGTTGCACTCTTAGTAGTTAGCAGGATGAGTTGTAACTGTGCAGCCACGTTAGCTCTTCAACTTTCAGCTTTTTGCCATGTGGGTGACTTATTTTCCTTGTTGGATTATCTTTAATTAACCTAACTGTGGTTTTCCACAAAAGGATCTAGCTGCCTCATTCCAATCACCCTGTAACTGCAAGGGATTCTTAACAATTTTCATTTGAATCATCGTCATATTTCAGGAGAAGCTAGAGGAAGGAGGTGCGACTAATCCCCTTGCTGAGAAGCTAATGTGAAAACACATGAGAGGAGAAAAATAATGGTGTGGGAGAGAGAACTGGTTGACATGGCTCCTAACACACATTTACAATGGGGGTAGAGGGAGGTCACAATCCAAATGAAGGGGAAAGTCTGCTGAAAATCCACATCTGCAGGGTATAGTAGGTTTGGATACTGAAAGTCAACCTACAATCTTGTTCTGACTTCTCCCTCACACACCTATGGTTTTTGGTGGGAAGCCATGCCAGTATCTAGGCACATCATCTGGACACAACCTCCCAACAGTTCTAAATACACATGTTTGCAGCTATATCTGGCCAGAGAAACTCAGCTGGAACTGTATTCTGTTGGATTATGTGGTTCTGACAACATACAAACACTTTGTGAATGCCGGTCAATTTAGTCATAATTTAATTTCTGAAGAAAACCTGGAGAAAAAGAATTCCAATAACATTGAAATGTCCTATATTGACATCTCAGAATTAAACACTTCAGTCTTTCATTTTAAAATATTTCACTTCACATTTTAAAATTTTGTATTATATTATAATCAATACAAAATAAAAATGAGTGAAACATTTTAATAGTTTTGAAATGAGGTTTTGATCAACCTGAAACTAATTTTCATGGGGAATTTTCCTTCATGGAGAATTTTGAAATTTTCAGGTTTTGTGCCTATTTGGAACTACATCAAATTTCAAAATCTCATATCCTTTCTGAGGAGAGAACTTCTGTCCTCCACACAGCTCTATTTGCAGCACACAGAGCTTGGGAAGGACTCAGACTGCAAATTTAGATCCAGATCCACATACACTCAGAGTTTAATGTGTCTAAATCTGGGATTTTGGTTCACACTGTGAAGATGCAAACCAGCTGTGAAGTTTTGACATGAAACCAAATCTCCCTAAAGTCTGGGCATGTACAGTACACTGCAAAAGGAATGTTAATGGATGCCTGAACTTTGGCTCTAAGCAGCCCCATCTATACTTCCACTCAACCTATTTACCGTTTTTTCTGGTAGTCACTGTATTATCCAAGTGCCTCACAAATATTGCCAAATTTTTCCTCAGCACCCTTGGGAGTTAGTCAAGTGGTGCTCTTGAATTGGGCTTGTCAGCCAGAAGTGGGTTCGCCAGGCACCTAAGCAGAAGTTTTATGTGTACATATATCATGATGTAGTTTGGATTGAGGGTTGCCAAGGTTATCCCCATTTTACATATGGGGAATTGAGGCATGGGGGAATTAAGTGAGTTGCCCAAGACCACACAGAAAGAGATGGGAATTGGATCCAGTTCTGAATCCCAGTTTAGGGCCTTAAGCACAATACCCTTGTTCCTCCTCCAACTCCAGTCTGGGTATAGCAATTGCAGACTAGCACAGGCAGTGGAAGCATATAGGGTGCCCTACAGCAAGGGTTCTCAAATTGGGGGTCAGGACCCCTCAGGGGGGTCGCAAGATTATTACATGGGGGGGTCACGAGCTGTCAATTCCCACCCCAAACTCTGCTTTGCCTCCAGCATTTATAATGGTGTTAAATATACAAAAAATGTTTTTAATTTATAAGGGGGGGAGGTCGCACTCAGAGGCTTGCTATGTGAAAGGGATCACCAGTACAAAAGTTTGAGAACCACTGCCCTACAGGAATACATCCGTACAATCACTCACTTCTCTGTCCTTTCCAACAACTCATCAACGCCCCTGAATCATATGTTAAGCTGAGTCAGGTAAGGCCTGGCTCCTGCATCCAAACATGACCTAGAATCCATTGCACTAGTTGCAGCAGTGCTTCAGAGGTGGTGCTGCACTAGTCAGCACAAGGACTCAGGGACCTGAGGTGAGAAATCAGAAACACTGTTCAAGAGGGGGTAAGTCAGCAGAAACTCCATGACTGGAGAAGAAGTTGGAGGCTACCCTATTGTTGCATAACCAGTGCTATTCCAGGAGCAAAGTCTATTAGACGTGGTGCCTCGGGAAGGGTAGGGGCTACTTCACCTATGCATCCCATCAACTCCTCCTACAGGCATCCAAAAAAGACTGAAATACTAAAGGTCACAGAACCAGTTGTTTCACTAAAATGTAGTCTTCAAATCTGTCCCTCCTAAAATCATTACCAAGGGAGGAAAAGTCCCTATACTTTGTTACTATTCTGAGATACTTTAATGGCATGTTGGGTGGGGGAAACAAAGATTCTTTATTTTGCACAAAATGTGCCAAGTGCCAACTCAGATATACCAGGCATGAACTCAGATCACTCTATACACTTGTTAAAGAGCAGGATAGGCGTATAATGTTGACATAAATGCCTGATGTTGAAAAATTGTAATTTTGTGCTTAAGTATATGGAGGAACTTATGTAAGAACAGGTCATTCTTTAAAAAGTAAAACAAAAACAAACTTAGCCGGGTAATGAAGCCAAGTGCAATGAGACCTTAGGTTGCCTGTCTCACAAGTGTTGGCTGGAAAAAGAAGATTTGTCTGTGGGATTAATGTAAATCACTTAATTTCCTGAAAGTTGGATAAATTTTCCATTCCTCCTCCTGCTGCCTGAACTAGCTTAACATCCTTCTTTCCCTTTATTCTGACCTGTTTCAAATTGTACATCTCTGCTGGTGCACTCAGTGAGTATATCTCCTTTGTATGTCAGCCACTTTCATACACATTTATACTTTTACAAGACAATTCATCTCTAAAGCTTGTCCTTTTGCGCTAAGGTACATCAGACAATGGATAATTGTCATTGGCTTGAGAATCTTAAAAAAAAATGCACAGGCGTTTTGTAACTGATATCTACTACAAAATTCAAGAAAGCTATAGGAACACTGTAAAAGCAGTAGCTCTTCTGAAAGTTTGTTCAAAGTTGAAAACATTTTCTGTTCCTCCTGCACAAACTGGTTTTGAGGTGGAGCAATAAGATAATGGAATACCCCCTCCCCCAACTGTTAGCTCATGGATTTAAGCGTTTAATTCATTTGTGCTTTGCAGTTGTGGTAATTGAATGCAAGCTTCATTTTGGCTGAGGACTTCATTCTTTTCCTCTCAGTTCAAATTGTTTTCCTCCAGAGTTTCAGTTCCTGAGACATGGGCAAAGTTCAGTGATGACAATATTAGGCACTCTCAGAATGCACGGGCCAACTCCATCAAGCTCTGTGAAGAAACAGAAAACACACTGGAGAATGTATCTGAGGAAATGTGGAAGCAATTTACTGATACCAACTTGGCCTTTACCAATCGCATTGCTGAAACAGCTGATACAAAGAACAAACTACAAACACACCTGGCTAAGGTAAGAAAATGACAGCAGAAGTAATAGGTATGATTCAGGACAGAAATAACCAGAGTTTTCACTGGTGAGTTAAATAATCAGCTAAAAGCACCTTTGTTGGCACATTACCAAATAGCTTTATTAATGTTCTCCAAATGGGATCACAAGTTGCATTTAGAGCCATAAGAAGAGCTGTTAGCATAGCAGCAAAAATTTACTGCACCACAAAGCCATAATGCAAAACGTGCCTCAGCAGGTGCACTATGATGCTGCTTGAAGCTGGAATGTCAGAGGAAGGAGGAGGAGTAAGAAGGTGACTTAAGCACTGCCTCTTTTTGCTAATTGACATTAATTAAAAAACACAAGCAAATACAAGGTATTTTAGGACCTTAAGGATTTCAAGGTCTTGGCAGAGTACATTTTTTGAATGGCTTTTGTTTGGTTAATCTTTTCCTTTGTTCTTTGTTAATGGTGCATTAACCCTGGAGACAAAGCAAATAGAAAGTACTAAAAATCCTACAAGCTGCAGCACGCCTCAATTTTGGAAGAAGGGGAAGATTTTAATACACCTCTACCTCGATATAACAAGACCCAATCGATATAACACGAATTAGGATATAACATTGTAAAGCAGTGCCCTGGGGAGAGGGGGAGGCTGCACACTCTGGTGGATCAAAGCAAATTCAGTATAACGCGGTTTCATCTATAACACGGTAAGATTTTTTGCCTCCTGAGGACAGTGTTATATTGAGTGAGGTGCATTGTATGTTTATTTAAAGCAACAAGGGGAAAGCCCACACAGAACATTTATTTTAACTTAAGTATTTTTTAATTTTAATTAAGAATGTTCATTAATCTAGTTCAGGGAAAACTGAGAAGTCTGTACAGGCAAAACCAGTGCCCATGTGGGCTTTTCAACTTTGTAGATTTCTTTCATTTTATAGCTGGGACTAGTAGAACAGATGGAAGAAGTTTATGGATGACAGACCAAGGTTAGCCCACTAACCACATACTTTCCTTATCCCAAAGACTTTTCTGCACCCATATTTCCCATTGCCTGGTGGCCTGTGTAATGACTGTGAGATCAACCCATTTTAATTTTCTTCTGCAAGTCAAGTCACCCTTGACTTGCAGAAGCTCCCCCAAGGCCTTTGTGCTATCTCATTTAGCTCCAGACTCTCACAGCTCTTGCATTGACCTGAATTATTTAATCCTTCACTCTTTCATTAATAATTTAGCACCCAAAGTGAATAATTTAAGTGAGCAATAAATTCTCATTAAAAGAGATTTCTTCTTGAATTTTTGCAAAAGAATCAAATGATGATGTAATAGCTAGCAGAGAAGTTTCATTTGTCTGTGCAGGAATCTTTTTCGGTTGTTTTGTTGACAACAATAACAAAATCTGCATTATTGTTTAAGGTCAAGCTTTCAAGTGGCCTAAAGGGGTTTGTAAATTGTAGCTGCAAAAACACAAACTTGCAGCACATATGCCAAACAAACTGGGTAGAGACTTTCCTCAATTTTCTCACCCAAATCAGAAGATGGCTTGAGGCCTTTCTAGGAGAATAAAAATATTACATTTCTCTTGCTTGAAGACTGCCCTCTCATTTAATAGGATTATAAAATGCCACTATAGTATTCAGTGATTCATGCTCAAAGTTGCTTCATCCCCTTTGATATAAATATCTCCCACATCCTTAATCTAAGTTACAGCTTGGGTATGCTCAAGAAAAACAGTCTACTGTTCTTTGGTGAATCAGACAATCTGACTTTTCAAACATACATTATATCTCTCTTCTTCACACTTATACAAACCATGGATGGTATTTAAATAGCCAGTTTTGTATTTAAATTCCACCTTTGTTAGCTTTGCAGTAATTCTTTCACTGAAGTTTAAGAAGAGACCCGACAGTATTAGTTGATTAGCTAAAACATGTAGAACAAAGTCAACAAGAGATATTCCCTCTGTACCGATAGATACATGTTGACTGGAATCTCATTAAATTGTCTAGACTCACTGGGATCCTTTCATCTGACTTCAGTTAGACTAGCTAGGTTCTCCATGAAAAGCCTCTTTCTCTTGCAAAGACGACAAGTTTGCTTCAACATGCATTTGGAAACACTAGGGCTTTTCCTGCCATCCTGTTTGCCTGAAATTGAATGAATTATTAGTATTAAAGTAGAATAAAGAGTATCCGTAGGAGTGTATAAGTGCCATGTATGGTATCAGCAATCTGAACAGGAAATATGTCCCATGGTGATAGGGATATTATCAAATAATATCCTACATTTGGAATATACCTGAAACATTCAGTACAGTCTAGATGAAAAACTTAACACTGAAGTGCTTTTCTAAAATCAAGTTTAGCTGCGATTTGTGTCCCTGTAACAGTACAGTTCTTTTCAGTAACTTGCTATATGAAATGGGAAGAAAGTAATATTCAGTTTACATACGGAAGTTATTATTTTGTATGTCCCATGTTGGTAAGCAAAGACTGCAGAGCTCCTTAGAAAACTGCAGTTTTCTCTCTCTTTAAAGAATCCCTCTGGTGTAAGTACTGCATTACCAGGAGTTGGTGAGATATAGTGCTAATAATTAGTGCTTACATAGCACCAATAGATTAGTCATCCCATAATCTGCCAGGTTGCTGAAGATAATTACAATAGAATACAAGAGAAAAGCACAACATGTGCTTTGGATATATCAAAGAAAACTGGTAGTTGGTGCCAGGTTTGGGTTCAAGGTTATGTTTCTGTTTTTCTTTAGCATGACATTTTCATATGCTTATTTTGTTAAGCCACTCACAGTTTCAATGTATCTTTCCAATTTGTCATTACATATTTCAGGACAACACACCAGAGCTTCAGAGAGTCTCTGGCCTAGTGGTAATTCACTGCACTGCCATTTAAGAACTCTAGCTTCGATACCTGACCCTAGTGCGCTGCTCCAAAGACAGCACTTATGGAAAGAGAAAGTGCCTGGGTCACTCAACAAATCCTTTGGTAAAGATGGTTGATAGAATTTGATGGGGATTCTGTCCATGCTCTATGTCCTTAAGGATGGTGGCTTTGACAATATCTCCAGAGTGTGGGCATGGATGTAAGGAGGAGGGAAAGTGAGAGCCGGGATGAAAAAGAACTACCTGCTGAACAGTTTGGTATTTTTTAGCAGCAGCTAAGGCTAGCAGACGGCTTGAGAGTTCATGCCTCTTCTCATGAGCCTAGAGAATGTGTCATAGAACAATGACCTAAGAACTGGACCCCGAGGGTGCCAGTCATTTGACAAGCTAATAAAGGGGGGCAGGCACTAAGCAACAGTTGCCAAAACCTATGAATGACCAAGCTTCCTCATTGCCTTTGTTGTGCCTTTGGTCTATGATTCTTTTGAAAAGCAGTTATTCATGATTCTGTTTAGACAATGGGTCGCAGAGACCCTTCATATTAAAAATCTTTCTCCTTTCAGTTTGTTTTTGCATTCATTTCTCAAGAAATGAATACAACTGTAAAGCCTTTTGCTTGTGTGCCAAATTATTTCCCCAGCTAAGCAGGCTACCATTATGAAATGGGGAGGAGAGTGTTCTTTGAAAAGGTTTGCTATCTTGAAACCAGTGAGAGTTATTTATTTAATGAGGCTTGGAACCCATTTCTGAATCCCAAATATTTTTCATCTTTGCAAAGTGTCAGAATCTCTTCCAGACAAACACAACCAATCTCTCAGTGTTTTTTCTAAAACAGCTACCTTGACAGAGGAAATGACCAAAAATTATCTGAAAGGGCCAATACCACGGGTGTGGGGATGATAATCCATGCAATTGATCTTCTGATACATTGTTGCATTTGTGTTCTGTTTTGTATCACTTGTGTTAAAAAAAAAAAAAAAAAAAGTCAGTGAAAATTCAGATCCATAAAGAACTTTAATCTCTCAACCCCTGGTTCAATGGGTGTGTTTTAAACACACAGTCCTGGATAAGTAGCTTATATTTTACTCTATAAACTTAATGTAATGCCTCTGAAAACTTACTTGGTTTCCTTTGGAATTAGGCTTGTAAAAACTGATCTAATTAGACATAAAATCTTGGATCAATGCATTCCACTGGCTTAGGGCTGTCTGTAATTGATACTGTAGTGGTGACTATGTCGTGTGTTGTGGTTAGTACATACAGTGTCTGCCTGCAAAATGTTTCTACTGATCTGAAAGCTTTTACTTGTTTGATATTCCTTAAATAATGGGGAATGCCAGCTGAACTGATATTCTAAGACATCTTCATTTCCAGTGTCAGTGATTCTGTGTAATGTTTAGTTTCTGACTCATCCTCAGCAACCTGCAATGTCAGTGGCTAGAGCATGGCAGGTATGCTTAAGGTCACAAGACTGAGTCAAAGCCTCATACCTCCCTTGGCCAGGTACAGAGTCTCCCTGACAGGAGAACTTAAAGAGGAGAACGAGAGGGTCAATTCTTTTACAATGCAAGTAGGCTGGTAAATCCCTTCACAGGTTATTTTAAGATGTAAAGAGGCCAGAATATGCAATCAAAACTCCACTCTCCCCCCACCCCACCCTAGTGTCACAACGATTGCTTTTCTGCATACAAAAGCCAGGGCCGACATTAGGGGATTTTGTTGCCCAGTCACTCAGGTTTGTGAGATCCCCCAGTAATCTTTGCAGTTAGCTTTGGACTTAACTATCTTGAATAATTTTGGTCATCTGCAAACTTTGCCACTTCACTATTCCTTCCCTTTTCCAGATCATTAATGAATACGTTAAACAGTACAGGTCCCTATACAGATACTTGGGAGACCCCAATGATTACCTTTCTCCACTGTGAAAACTGACCATTTATTCCTGCTCTTTGTTTCCTGCCTATTAACTGGTTACTGATAGATGAGAGGGCTTTCCCTGTTATCCCATGGCTACTTAATTTCCTTAAGAGCCTTTGGTGAGGGACGTTGTCAAAGGCTTTCCAAAAATCCAATTACATTATATCACCTGGATTGCCCTTGTCCACATGCTTGTTGACTCGCTCAAAGAATTCTAGTAGATTGGTGAGGTATGACTTCCCATTACGAAGGCCATGTTGACTCTTCCCCAACAAAGTCTGTTCATCTATGTGTCTGATAATTCTGTTCTTTACTATAGTTTTTACTAATTTTCCTAGTACTGTAGTTAGGCTTACCAGCCTGTAATTGCCATGATCACCTCTGGGGCCCTTTTAAAAAACTGGCATTACATTAGCTACCTTTCAGTCATATGGTACAGAGGCTTGTTTCATGATAAGTTACTTACTACAGTTAGGAGTTCTGCAGTATGGGTGAATATCATCTGGTCCTGGTGACTTATTACAGTTTAATTCATGAATTTTTTCTAAACCTTCTTCTACTGACACACCAATGTGGGGCAGTAATGCAGATCTGTCCAAGTTAATAGCAGTTCTGCTACTGAATTCAGCAGCTGCAGACTGAGCCTTCTGATTCCTTCCAAAAGAATACTGAGTTTGTATTTTTAAAATGCAAAGTGTGGAGACAAACTGGGCTCCTCTAGTATTCTGTTTAGCTTCCTTGTTTTAGAATATCCTTTTCTACAAAGACCAGACCTGCGCACGCTATTGTAAAGGAGACCTCATTTACTCTAGTTCCTTACACGCTAAAGATACGTTTAATGTATCTATGCAATGAAGATTTTTTCTTCTAGTTTTTCTTATGTCAAGCGCAGCACCAAAAGTTTTGCCAGGAATTTGCCCAACAATGACAACATCTCCAACTCTGGCATCCATAAGGTAACGAACTATACAAGACTCAGGGTAATGACTACACAGTAACCCATCTGTATATGAAAGTATTTGGTCTCCTACCAGCACTGTTGGTGTGTTACCAGGCATGCCAGTCTCTTATCAAAGATGAGTGCTTTGTACAATCTGTTCCCTATTAGGAAGTGAGCAAATGATCATGTAGTACAATTAAAAGATGGCCAATCAAACTGCACTCCTTCTCCCGTGGGACTTTTGTCATCATCAACCCAGGTAGGATCACATCACGGGAGCATAGCTTCTAGCCCTCTTCATTCAGATGTAGCTCAGTTAAACTCAGCTGTTCCCAGTAGACTTCACAAAGTTTATCTTAAATCAACTTCAAAACCCTTAATTTTAGGTTGCAACATCAAGGAACGCATCTAAGAACTTATTATTGTGGGTTTTGAAAAAACAGATTTTGTGGATTCGATAAGGTTATATAAAGAGCACAGAAGGGGAAAAAACCAACCAGATCTACTGGCACAGCCCTTGCCTCTTTGCTGCATTACTTTAGAAAATGAAAGGACTTGATCCTGCTGAACTAGTCATCAGACACCACACAGGATGAAGATAATCCAGGCTGTATCATTTTACTGGATATATCAATTGTTCCACCACATTTTTTGACTGTAAAAACTGAACTAATTTGCATTCAGTCAGGAGAACAAGAGAGGAATTTGCAGACATTTTGTCTTAGCAAATATCAGCTTTGTACTTATCCTTTATGCTGTTGGAGACTTGGTTATTTGTCTGAACTCTAAAAATGGTCAGGATCCAAATTCAGAGCAAACATCCAAGCCAGTGGGAGGGAAGTCTTATAAGAACACTTGTAGGTGGTCAGTAAGTCTGCTTTCATTCTTACATTTTCTGTCCAGCTGCTGTTTCCTGTTACCCTTACTTCACCTGGGACTCTCCCTCATCACTAACTTACTCTGGAAGTGAGCCATAGGTTTCCACCCATGGGATTTTCAGTGGGTGCTAACTAGCTGCTCCTTCCCAGTACTTCTTTTGGGGAAGCTGCCAGGTGAGGCTAACACACCCATAGTCCAACAGGAGTCTTTCAGGAGCTGATTTGCATGAGGAAATAGTACAGACTCACTAAGTTGCTTTTTTACCTCATGGAACAGGAAACTATTAGGACAAGAAAAATGGTCCCTTGACAGCCAGTCAGTCTCCTTCTGGTTCATTGTGGAGCTTCTGTGTAGAACAGTCCCCTGACCACCTCTAGTCTGGTTTTCTGTTACAGTTCTAAGACATTTTACAAATCATACAGTGGTAAAGAACCTGGCTCCTTCCTTACACATGGGGGAATGGGGAGAGGCACAGGCCACTTTTCAAAGATGCTAAGGGGTGACTTGGGCAGTCGATAAGCATCTACAGGGGGAACAGAAATTAGATAATAGAAGTATCAGAGGGGTAGCCGTGTTAGTCTGGGTCTGTAAAAGCAGCAAAGAGTCCTGTGGCACCTTATAGACTAACAGACATATTGGAGCATGAGCTTTCATGGGTGAAGAATAGAAGGCTCTTCAGCCTAGCAGACAAAGGTATAAGAAGAACCAATGGCTGGAAGTTGAAGCTAGACAAATTCAGACTAGAAATAAGGTGCAAATTTTTATCCATGGGAGTAGTTAACCAATGGATCAATTTACAAAGGGTCGTGGTGGATTCTCTATCCCTGGAAATTTTTAAATCAAGCCTGGATCTTTTTCTAAACTATGTGTTCTTGTTCAACTACAGCCTTTTGACTGAAAGGAGGCATTAATTAAGGGAAGTCCAATGGCCTGGGTTAAACAGGTTGTCAGGTTAGATGATCACATCTAGCAACTGTTGCAGGAAGTAGGTCTGTCGATGGGGTCTAAATGGCCTTTTTGGGGTTTTCAGCATAGATATCCCCCATGAAAAAAATAAGATTATGTCCCTTAGCCTACTGGGTTCTCAAGCTGGGTTCTGCACTGTCCCAGAACCAGAATTTGAAGCTAGTAAACTGAATAGCCCATGGAATATAGTACAGAATCCTTGGGATGTAATTATCACCATTCCTCTTTACAAGAAAGACTGTCCAGTTATAGCCTTAAGGACCCCTGCCACATTCCACATTTTAGAATTGGGGGGAAAAATACATCCACCCTTTCACACCAGGAAAGAAAAGAAAAGTCTTATCATAGTGCCAGTCTTTCCTTGAAATGCTTGCATCTCCTTTCTCCAAGATCAACATTAACATGGATAATTACCTTGGTTTCACTCTCTCAGAAAACAACAACGGAGTAAGCTGTTTGCATATGAGAGGTTCCTATAGTCACTGTGGGAAGCAGTCATATCAGACCACAAGTGACATGTTTACACAGTCCTGTTTTATACCGTACCTAAACAGTTGATTATTTCCGTCGGCAAAGTACAAGACAGAACACTTGTAACATTTTCAGAAGTGTTTGAATTTCCAAAGGTAAAACACAGCTCCACCCTTCCTGCAACACTGATTTTCTGCCACTCATCTGTACGTGGATATAAAATTTTTTATAAAATCAGACATGATTAGTAAAACCATGAAAATATAAATAACTGCAGCTGGTAAACCACATGCCTTAGCTACCAATTCAAGCTAGATTTTTTTGTCTCAGCCATACCCATGCATTGGTCTACTTACAACAAATTGTAACTCATAAAGGTCATGGTCCTCTATATTTTCTGATGGTAAAACACAGCATAGTGCACCAGTGACACTACAGAAATTGATACTGGAGAGTAAACTGCTTTTTTTGATTTGGACATTTTTACTTTATATGAGTGCAGAAAAGCATTTACACCTAGAAGAGTTAGTTTATTTCTCCCTGCTGCCAAATTGGTTTGATTTAAAACAAACAAGTGCTGGTTTGTCAGACAACATTTTGAAGAACAATGGAGAGAAGAACTAAAAGGCCATTTCAAAAAGAGTAAACAGATTGTATTTTGGAAGAAGTCAAAAGGCTCCAGCCTATTTATTTAGATTGTGTCCATGACTGTTTCACCTGGGCCCTTCATGTCAAACAAAAACAATCACAATACAAAAACACAAAGTCAGCCATATAAGCAAGCTTAATAAATCATAACTTCAGTTTGATTCTGTGTATATAGCCACATCCCCTCCAACTTGTTTAAATAAGATATTCCATCACTCATCCCCTAAGATCAAATAATTTATCTTTAGACAAAGCTGAAGGGCTTTTTTCTTTCCTTAGCAACAATAGAACATGCTTACATGGTGGCTAGAAAGAAAAAACAAATACATGTTACATTCTTATGCCCCCATTCTTTATTGAGGGGATCAAAGGAGGTTGCACTGCTTCACTCCTGGTTCTAGACTTTACGATAGTTGTAAGGGGTCCAACACTCTCCCTTACAGTAAAAATCAGAATCTGGATACCTCCTTCGAAATATTTTCAGAGGTCAGCTGCTATAGATCTGTCCATTGAGGCTGTTCTGAGTGCTCATGAATTTAGTAAAAAGGGCAGGGCCGGGCCTGACACCTCAGCACTTACTTAGCTTACAATAGGCTTAGATAAAAATATATTAAAACTTGATGGGGGAGGAAAGAAGTGGTTGTGAAAACGTGTTGGACCTACAGTCACATTGAAAAGCACATACAGTGGATAGTAAAAAGTTGGAGTGGAGGGGGCAGGTCTGAGACTCATTCCCCACAATAGGTTACACCAGTGACCCAGGGTTACACACATGGAGTATTTTCAGCCCTCATATCTCAGGATCTTACAGCTTTCCACGCCCATTCCGGATAGTTAAACAGTTAATTTTATTCTTTAATATTGGAACCTGTTTAAGAGTAAAAGTCTCAGATGATTAGTGAACTGTGACTAAGAAGTGATTGCAAAGGGGTGTGCTGGTACAATCAGCTCAAACTTGCCCAGAAAAACCTGTTTAAAGGAGGAAATATATTTTTGTCCACAAATAGATAGATATTAAGCCTGTGCCGACAAACAAGTAGAGGTGAAAAATAAGTCACTTCATGCATTTCTCCTGAACGCTACCCTGTGGGGAAGAGCAGGGAACAACTGATTAATCTCATGATATTGGAGGAACTCCTGCCCTCACTGGTGTGAGCAAAACCACTGTGGTTCCTGCGTGTGGGGCAGAAGGAAGGGAATGGTTCATAGACAGGCCATGGAGAAGAACCCTGCCCTCCCAGCATGCCATGGGGCAGTACTCCATAGTAAAGCACTTCATGACAGAGCATGGGGGAGAGGGGAAGTTGGGAGCATGGCCAGAGGGACCACAATTGTGTGACACTGCCATAGCTCTAAGGGTCTGTTCAGTTTGGTATGAATCGAAGTGATTTGATTTGTAATGTAACATGAACTCTCCTCACACTCAGGGTATATGTACACTGCAATCTGAGGTGTGATTGCAGCCCAGGCAGACATATCAGTGCTAGAACAGCTAAAAAATAGTGTAAATGCAGCTGTGTAGGCTGTACAAGCACACCAGGGACCCTGCGTACAGACCTGCATTGCTGAAGATGGCACCCCTGTATCTAACCTGCTATTTTTAGCCATGCTAGTGTGGGTATGTCTAACCGAGCTACAATAACATCTTGGATTCCAGAGTAGACATAACCATAGGGCTAACAGGCTAAAAATAGTTGTGTGGGAATCGTGGCTGTGGCAGAGATTCGGGTTAGCCACCCTAGCTCAAGTGCAGAGGGTTGGGTGAGCTTGAGCCTTGCTAGCGTGAGTGTGTCTGCTTAGGTTGTGAAGGTCCCTTCTAACTGCAGTGTAGGCACACTCAGAGGGACTTTGCTAAGCTGCTGTGTGAAGACAGATTGGATTGACCATCCAGCATAAGTGAAACTTCGCTAATACTGTAATGGAGATGAAGACATTCTCTCTCACACACACGGCTGTGGTATTATTATGCAAGAAATCTGTGACTGGCATTACTGATGCTCTGCTACTGCTCAGTGGCTGGAGGGAAAATCCCTCCGCTACAACCACTACAGAGCCCATCTGTGCCAAATCAGTTTACACAGGCTTGGCACAGGGACCAGAATTTGACCCAAGGGAATATTAATCTTCTGAATATGCAGTAGTAAAACCTTTCCTTACACTTAGCAAGGGCTGTATGGTAGGAAATACAGGGATGGACATATTAAGTAAGTTACCTAGAAGGGAAGCATTTAGGAATGTAGTATTTTCAGACAGGGGAAATGGTTTTCTTCATCAGCTTAGAACCAGAGCAAATTGGGGGTGCTGGAGGTAAGAGATTCAAAATTAAAACTTTGTTAATGATTACAAACAACAAGTATTAACAGTACTTGTGTGATATAGATTAAAGTCTGATTCTTAACAGTCCAGTCTGATTGCTTGAGAAATATTTTTTCAAAATTAGTAAGAGCAAAAATTCCAAACTTCATGAAAAGAATGTCTGACTTTAATGTGTGTGTTTAGTGAACAACTGAAAAATAAAGTAAGAATAGTACAGCCCATTTTTTTTTATTGTGAAGCTTTGTAAGGAAAAGTTTGCAATGGTCTATCAAGTCCACAGCACCACCCTTCACACACACAGTGTGCCTAATCACTTGTGTAATGCTGTACAAGGAGGAGGAAAAAATCTTCCAGGCAGGCTCCATGTTGATCAGCTGATGCTCTCAAGTATGAAATTTGATTATCCCTGTCTTAGCATGCACAACTGCTGTACAAATGTTACTGCTCATACTTATTCAAGCCTCTTTTCAATCCAGCTAAAATATTTGATTGCATGACCTGCCTGGCAAAGAATTCTATAGGCTGATGATACGCTTTGTAGAGAAGTATTATAAATATTTGTTTTAAATGTACCTACCTTTTACTTTCTTTATGGACCTCGGGATGCTACCCTCTTCACCGCCTCTCCCCCCCAATCAAAACAAATCTTAAAAAGCCAGAAGACAAAAAGTGACCTGAAACTAAAAACAGATCAACCAACCAACCAACCAAATTAAAACACTACCCCCAAGTAGTTTTTTTGACTCTGAAAAGAAAAGAGCCAGAGACACCATGAAGTCTCCTAAGAACTTTTCTATTGCTAACTGATTTTACATAGAGGACAGCATTCCTATCTCAGCAGCAGCATAAAACCTTAAGAATGATACAGTTGAAAAGATGTTGGGCCAAATTCATCCAGCTTTGACTTACTCGATTTAAATTCTGAGTTATACTAGGGATAAATTTAGTCAAAGATTATTACATATAATCATTAAACCTTGAAATACTATGCTCAGGTGTTGTAACACTAATTGTGAAGTCAACCATAATTACCCTAATCACTCAGGGAAATTACGTAACTAGCAAGAAATTACTTAAACATGAAATATGCTCAACTAGAACATTAGATCAGCCCATGAAATGAACAGAGGAAATTACAAAACACCAAGGCAGAATGCTGCAGCTACCTTGTTATTACCTGACTGTACCTTAGTGTATTCAGCTCCTAGGCACTTAGCAAAAAACACAGAAACAAGGACATTCACAGCTAGGGACTGAGCATAATATTTTAAAAATATGTTGTGTGTAAGGTTATTCTGATCACAGCATGAAGTACGAGTGAGATTTCAACAGCTCTTGTTCCCAGTAATATTGAATCCAGCCAGTAACAGCCACAGCCTTGATGAGGTGGAAGTGAACAGCAGTTTATATAAACCCTCAGGAATGCCACAGCACAAAATTCAGCTTATTTTCTCTAAGTGAAGGGTGTATGATGGGCAGTTGCTGAAGCCAATCTCTGGTTAGACTCTTTCAGGAACACATAATTCAGGATTTATTGTTTTTTCTTCCTGCCTTTGGAGGTCCTACAGAAATGACGTGGACTGGTGCAACACTATCTGGTGATTCTCCCCTCCAATCCGGTTATGCATTTTAGATTATTTGAATGGTTTAATCCAATGTGCAGCCAGCATGTGTAATCAAAGACTATTTGTATAGAGCTTCTGCCATGCATTGGAGGTGATTACCTTAGGGCATTTTTCTTTGTGTGTTCTAGACGACGGTGTTTAAAAAAAAATAGAGGCCAGGAACACGGAATAAGCCCAAACCACATCTATTAGAAACATGAGCAGTCAAAGTTTAAAGATGGCTGCATGTCTTCAGTTTATATTGTGAGTTCACAGGCAGGTTCAAATAATATTTTTTCAGTGGAAGTAATCAGTTTCCTTGACTGTGCATAATATGCTTTCACAATATTCTCAGCTCTCTGAGCAATATATCTGAACATTTACTGATGTCATATGGTGTAAGGAGTGCTTTGTAGTTATTGTTTTTTGTGCTAATTCAAAGGGAAATTATAGCTGAACACATAAAACTGTGAAAAAATGTAAGTGATTTACTTGTATAATAAAACTCTCATAACTTCTTGAGCGTTTCTAGTGACAACTGCGCTATAAAGACAGCCACAATAAAACAATAAAAAGAAATGCTTCCCAAGTAGAGTCACATCTTACCCTTCTTAAATTTTAAAAGTTTGCTAACTGAAAGAATGCAAATTGTACAAGCCCCATGTAGCTTGAGTGAAGTCTAAATATGAAAAATGATTTTTCTGTACTTGTCACTGTATATTACTTGAGGGGAAAAACAAACATGCATTCATTCAATTTCCTATAAGAGAACAAGATAATCCCATGCCTTCCATGTTCTGGAGGGAGCAAATGCATGTTCATTGCCTATGCAGAAGGCTCTGTGGCCTATGCAGATATGGTTATACAGTGTGTTTCATTCACCCTATAGCTGTCACTCACAGCACCTCCAGTCCAATAATGTGACTCTAGAGGAAAGTATCAGTTATGAGGTCCTTGCTGCCAGGCAGAGAGATGGAAGAACTGCAGTAGCAGCAGTGTGCTGCTATAGAAAACAGTACAGAAGTTGGAGGGAGGAGAATAGTTTGCAGGAGGTCCCAGGAAGTCAGTCTGTGTGCACATGGCTTGAATTTTAGCTGCAGTTGCAGCACCTCTGTAGCTTTTTTAGTAAAGAGACACTTTGGTTTTACAAGCATGGAGACATCTCTTGTTATTACCCAGAACATGCTACAAAACCCACCATAACTAATCTAGATACTACCCATAAGTAGGGCCCTACCAAATTTATGGCCATGAAAACTGCGGCACAGACTCTGGTCTCCACCATGAAATCTGGTCTTTTGTGTACTTTTACTCTATATTATACAGATGTCACAGGGGAGACCAGCATTTCTCAAACTGGGGATCCCAACCTAAATGGAGGTTTCAGGGTGGGGTGTTACAACATTATTGTAGGGGGGCCGTGGTATTGCCACTCTTACTTCTGCACAGCCTTCAGAGCTGGGTTGCTGGAGATTGGTGGTTCCTGGACGAGGGTCCAGCTCTGAAAGGAGCAGCCCAGAAATAAGGGTAGCAATACTATACCATGCCATCCTTATTTCTGTGCTGCTGCTGCTGCTGGGGCATTGATGCCTTCCGACCTAGACTCTCAGCCAGTAGCTGCCGCTGTCTGGCTGCCCAGCTGTGAAGGCCAGTGCCACTAACAGCAGCAGCACAGAAATCAGGGTGGCAATACCCCAACCCCCCTACAATAACCTTATAACCCCCTCTCCCTCACTACCCTCTTTTGGGTCAGATCCTTACAGTTATAACACCATGACATTTCAGAGTTAAATAACTTAAATCATGACATTTAGGATTTTTAAAATCCTATGACCGTGAAATTGACCAAAATGCAACATGAATTTGGTAGGGCCATACCCATAAGATAACGCTATCAAACTTCAGAACTACCTCTCCCTCCATGGCTTTCAGCTGATGTTCAATAAGAAATATGGCTGTGATCCAAGTGATATGGCGCTTTCTGTCTTGATGGGACCTTGGGCTCTGTGTATTGTAATGGTTCTCAAACTTTTTTCATTTGTGGACCCTACAATATTTGGAGGTGTGGACCCCTTTGGATATCTTAGACAATCTGTGGACCTCGAGGAGTCCGTAGATGACAGGGTGAGAACCACTGGTGTGTAGCAAACCTCCTGCCTCCTTCCACATTCAGGGTGAGAAGTGGAGTATAAGAATACTAATACAAATAAAAGCAGCTTTTCAAGAGTCACGGGTCTGACGCATACCAACAACACACACAGGGCTGAAAACGTTAACACTTGTACACAAAGGTACAAACTGCTCCTGCACACAAGTGGAGATAGGGTAGAAATGGGGCCAGAGTGAGAATCTGGCCCTAATGTTCTCTTTGCTCATTGAAGATGAAATTCAAGACAATGAGCTTTTCACAGGAGATTAAGAACACAGTTGTGGGATGGAGTCTGTCAAGCTTAGACGTGTGTAAAACACGCACTGCCATATATTGGATCTGCTCAGCATTGTCCATAGTAGATAATAGTGGGCTTTGCTCTGTCCCTTCCACATCATAAAAAGCTCTGTGCTTTTAATAGAATACTTCACTCAAGCTGGAGGAGAGGGGGCAGGACCTAGTTACTATCACAGCCTATAGGTTACAGGAGATGCTTTGCTTTCTGGGACTGCGGCCAGTGGAACTGCATTGTTCACATTTGGGCATATCCCCACCACTTCCCTGCTCCTCCCACAACCTCACACGTGCTCACCCAGACTAAGTCACCGCAGTGGACAAGGGGCCGCTGAGTCCCCCTGTTTCTTCTCCCTCACAAGTACATTTCAAACTGCCTCTCCCCTCCAGGGTGTGGTGCCTAGTCTATTCTGAGCTGCTTCAATTGCTCAGTAAAGCAGGCAGGAACCACTTGCTAAGCTAACCTAAATCATCCCATCCACCTGCTCGAGAGACAAAAAAGGGAGGGGTGGTAGTTGGATCTGGCTGAAAAGGCGCTATCGTGGCATGCCTCACTCAGAATGCACAAGTCCTCCATTCCATTTTAAGCAGAAATCCAGGACCTACCCAGCAGGTAAAGAATTAGTTATGAATACATTTTTGCCTGATGTTTTATGTGGTGAGGAGACCTGAGCCAGATTTTTTATTTGCATTACACACTTTTTTAAAAATTCAAAAATATTTGGAATGAATTGTAGTACTCACGAAAGTGAGATTAATATGCTGGAACAACATCACCCCATGTGAAGCACTGCTGGAGGCAAAGGAATTACACCCTAGTGAATTTGGCCCACTGGCACACAACCAGGCATAGCATGGAAAGAGCTACTGTAGAGACAGAAGCTGCAATACAAACACAGGAAAGGAGGACTCTGATAAGGAATGGCTAACCTCTAGAAGTAGCACGTGTTTCTTTCCCTTAGATTCCTGTTACACCCATGCAGGCTGAAGTAATATTTTGGTTTGCATTAAAGGTAAATAGTGATTTTAGTTGCCTGTGTAAGGCATAATAGTAAGAGGCTCTGTAAGATCTCATCCACAAACATCTGCTAAACCACTGGCAACATAATTAGAAACCAGATCTTTTGCCAGAGTAGAAGGAGGGAGAGCTCCTTGTAGTATTAAAAGCAACCCTAGCAGCACTGAGCAAAGCTACAAAGGGCAAAGGAGATTCTACTGATGTTGGAAACTACTCAAGTTCTGCTTTTTGAACAGCAACAATAGATCAGAAACAAAACCTTTTGGACCTACTGTGTTTGCTATACGGGAAGAACAAGGATGTGGATTTTGTGCAGAATGAATCACAATCCATTTAACTTAATTAGGTCTCTCGCTTTGATTTCTATCCTGAGGGGGAAAAATAAGCTATATGTAGCTGGCAGCACTGTGTGTACAATATCTGTTTATATAACAATACAATCTTATCACTAAGTTTTTCTTTTGCGGAATAGGTGGCTACAAAACTCATACTGTTAGTGGTGTAAGTATATACAAGGTTACTTATATGGTGATTACTAAATTACAAAAGGAAATGCTAACATGAGCAGGAGAGACATGCTACTCTTAGCTTCACTGCCTTTCAGTACAATCTGCGTTCTAGTCATAGAATCAGACTGTTTTGCTATAGGGAAAATCCTCCAACACTTTATAAACAGACAAAGCCTCCTTAGGGATCAAAGTCTCTGGGCAGCCGCCTGCCATCCTGACACTCCTGACAACAGCTGTGTTGTCTATTCCCAAACTTGCACCAGTTTAAACGAAATCAGTTTAAAGAACAAACCTTCAGTGATAATGACTCTTAAGCTAAATCATGTAAATCACTCAAACTGAAATAAGTAGCCACATGGGGTTGCAATGATGTAACGACATCAGTTTCTAAACTGTACAACTAATCAATACAATTTGTGTATAGGTAAGGCCTATGTGGCTTATCTTAGTTTAGCTTGACCTGGCTTTGTCTGCTCTAAATATGAAAGATGCAACAGTTTAACTGAAGGGTGTTTAAAACCCATTTGATTAAACTCATGCAAATCTCTGAGTGGCCACAGCAGTTTATATAACTTATATTGACCTGTACTCAACCTGCATAAGCCAGCTGTTAAAGAGATATAAATGTCCATCCAGGCAGGGGTTTGCATTTGTTTAACTGAACTAGTTTTTAAAAAGATTTCAATTAAACTGGTGGAACTCTTGTGGGAAGACAAGCCCTAGAGAAGGCAAGAGTTCTCTGAAATGTAGGGATTTATATCTGCATTGAAAATTTCCTTTACATCCCCATAACATGCCTACTACCTCAGGAGAAATCCAGGCATTTTTCAGGGTTATCCAAGTCCTTATCAGCATTGCCATTTCCAAAGGTTATGAACATGCTACAACTACCAGCCTTATTTTGCTCATCTCATGCTGTCAGATAATGGAGAGCACGGAGCGGCAACTGTCGGATACCAGACAGAGTGCACTTCTGGCCACACCTGGTCTCTCTGAGAGCACCCCACCTCTATTCTCAGGCAGTCATCTCTCTTGGGATGGAATCATATAATTCTTCCTTTTTAGTCCCGTGTGTACCAACTATGACCACCCAAGCGGTCTGAGGTTCCTTGAAGCTAACCATTTCAAACAGACAATTTAAAGTGACAGAAGGACCAGTGCAGTTATAGGTTAGTGATTTTTATAATGGGGATTCTTCTCAGGTAAGTGTCTTGGTTTAAAGATTGTATGTATAAATAACTGGCTTTGTATCAGTTCTCTTGTAACATAATCTAAAGAGGACAAAATCAGAAAAGTGGTACCCATGGCCATGTGGATTAATTTAGAGAGTAAACTTGGGCTAAGGGTTGCAAAAATCACTCACGCTTGGCAGTCTCAGCCAAAGAGAGGCAAGAAATCTAAATGGGCACTCAAGTTTACATATCCTCCCACCGCTAAAGACTGTCACCTCCAGGTCCAGGGTGAGGCAACCTGAAGAAGATTATACTGTCAATGCATGTGCTGTACCGGTTTTGTGGATAAAAAGGACTTCAGTTTCTAGACACACTGATGCCTCAATACAGATTATAGAAGTGTCAAGTAATGAGTTGATCACATTGGTTATGAAGAGTTAGGATCAGTGAAATTAATGCAGCATAATGCAGTGGATAGAACATGTTACCTTACATATAATTGCATCTGCCACTGTACAGTCAAAACAAAAAACTTTTGATTTTTCCCTGCTGTTTTTCCTATTTTTATTATAGTTTAAATCAAAGAGCCTACAGGCTCTTGGACATGGAGAGTACTGTTATTGGAGGCAATCATGCTACTTTACAGTTTAAAATTATGCTGCTCTAACTGCATTGGCATCTCCCTTTTGGGGCTACTTACATTTGAAAAAGGTTGGCTTTACACAAAAGCTGCTTTTTTTTGCTCTGCTCAGAGAGGATTTTTCAAAAACTTCTGAATTCAGCTCTAGTGTCAAAGAGTGAATGTGATTCATGTATTCTTGCACAAGGCATTGCTGAAACATTTGGAGTATGCAGTGGTATTCAAGGGGCCAAAATGGGTCATTGTCCTAAGATTTTTGACATCACAACATGGGTAGAAATAAGGAAATCAGTGTAAACTTAGAATGAAAATGGTAGCTTATCCATGTCTATGAGCACCTGTGCAACACTTCCACTGCTCAAGCTGCATCTTTTTGATATGAGAGCAAATTGGAGAATGGAGCAAAAGGGAAATAAATTCCTGTAAATCTATAACCCATTACTCTAACAAAGTCCTCTTTGAAACTGGCTTTAGACAGTGTGACATTATTAGAAATTGTTTCCCAGAAAAGCTCTGTGTTTTACTTCTGCACAATCAGGAGAGGGGGTCAGGAGCCAGTCTAAGGAACTTACACTCCATTTTGCTTACAAAACTCCCAGTCTGCAATTGGAAAGACAAGGCTTGTTTTCAAGTAGACATACCAGAGTACTCTGGTGTTGCTAGAAATGACCTCAAATAATTGATATAGCTCTCTGAGATGCAATTGTAGGGGCCTCCACTTGGCTATTCTGTGTGTGTGTGCGCGCGCTCATGTGTCCCTCAGAGGAAGGGACAGACACTATCTTCAGTACTAAACCAATGCAATATGGAACAAAGATACTTGGTTGCCTTAATTTAGGAGATTGATTACTGATTAACAACAAAGTGATGTCAGAAACTAGCCAGTTTTAATTAGAAGTTGGCACATTTTAAAAATATGATAACCTTGAACCGTTCACTAGCTTTGTCATTTCCAGCAGCAACTTTTGCTGTGGTAGAGGAGATCAGTTTCAGAAAGGTATCTGTGGATTCCAACCCCGAGGTCTACAGACCTCATGTTGCTGAGGGGCTTATTTCCTGCTGATGGCCTGAGATTGAGACAGTGCACATTCCATGATCATATTGACTTTTCAAAGGTTTATAGCTGGTCCTGTAATCAGCGAGGCAATGTGACGTCACACCTAGGAAAAACAAGGACAAAATAGAACCCAACATGCTATTTAACAGCTATTGAACATTTTTATCAATGACCTGGAAGAAAACAAAATAATCAGTGGTAAAGTCTGCAGATGACACAAAAATTGGGAGAGTGGTAAATAATTAAAAGATCAGTTTGCTGATACACAAGCTGGGCACAAGCAAACAATATGCATTTTAATATGCCTAAATGCAAATGTATACATCTAGGTACAAAGAATGTAGGCCATACTTACAGGATGGGGGACTCTATCCTAGGAAACAATGACTCTGAAAAAGATTATTTGTGGGGGGAGGGGAGTCATAGTGGATAATCAGCTGCACTTGCGCTCCTGGTGAAGTGTTATGACCAAAAGGGCTAATGCAATCCTCCAGATACATAAGAAGGAGAATTCTGAGTAGGAGTAGAGAGATTATTTAACCTTTGTATTTGGCGCTGATGCATGTGCTGCTGGAATACCGTATCCAGTTTTGGTGTTGATGGTTCAAGAAGGATGTTGATAATTGGAGAGGGTTCAGAGAAGAGCCACAAGAATGTTTAAAGAATGAGAAAACATGCCTTACAATGACTGACTATCTACTTAATTTAACAAAGAGAAGGTTAAGGGATGACTAGATTACAGTCCATAGATACCTGCATGGGCCGAAAATGATAATGGGCCTTTCAGTCTAGCAGAGAAAGGCATGCCATGATCCAAGGGCTGGAAGTTGAAGTGAGACATTCAGACCAGAAACCAGGCATACATTTTTTTTATTGGCGAGGATATTTAAACATTGGACCATGTTCCCAGAAAGCATGTTTCTAGATTCCTCTTGTTCTGGGCTCAGAGCTCCCATTAATCGTGATCTTTACACAGAAAAGGGACAAACATACTTGCATCTTCTGTTCATTATCCCTTTGAGAACAGTGGAAAATATTCCCCTTAGCTCATGGAAGCTGCTGTCCATATGTTGGGCTAATTTTGCTATTTCATATATAGCTCAACACAAATGCTTACATATAAACTGAAGTAGAGAAGGGTAATAGTGTAGAATTCCAAGTAAGTATATGGTGAGGCCTATAAAAATGCTCTGTTTTATTCAGACACTTCAAGAAATCTTCCAGACAGAAAATACAATCATGTTGCTGGAGAGAGCTATAATGGCAAAGGAGTGCCCACTGAAAGTAGCTCAGACCCGTCTGGAGGGAAGAACAAGACGACCCAATGTAGAACTTTGCCGTGACATACCTCAATTTAAGTAAGTGCATGTCGTGGTTCACCCATTTCTCAAATGATAGTTCTAGGGATGAATTTCAGATGGATTAACTCTGGGCTATGTCAATGAATACAGTGCCCACAAAGAGAGAAGTCACACAATACTTCAAGATTGGAATGATGTTGGTTACATGATGATAATTAATTAAAATTGTAAGACCTAAAAGAAAGAGGTATAAATCCAGACCAGGTATGTCCAAATTCAAACTATGGGCCCAAACTTGAGATTCTGAGCATGTGCAATTCCCACTGAAGTCCTCCTACCTTCAATGTGTAGCAGGTGGCTGGCATCTCTTGAGATTCAATCCTGTATTTGATTTCTGTTTACTGAACTGTTTTGCAAGCCTATTCAAAAGGTAATACTAGGTTTTCTCTTCAACAATTGCGTAATTTAAAAATGTTAAGTTTTAAATAACATTTATCACTAGTGAGCCTGTATCTCTGTACCATACTAAAAAACTTATTACAAATGATTGATTGCTGGTCCGCATCTAAAACTTAGCTATACGTAATAGCATGAGATCAGCTCTCAAAACCCTGAAGTAATTCTCCAATGCTTGTATACTTTATCTATTCACTTTAATGATCACCTTTTAAACAGATGCTCTGCATATGTAGTTACTTTTGTGTACAGTGTTATCTGTGGTAATTGATTTGTGCAACCTAGGATGTTTCCACTCCTTCTCTAGAGGCTCAGGAGGCAGTCCAACCTTTTCCTTCTTCTCCTGCTCATTTGGAGCATACCATCTGTGTGCAAAAAGTTTCCTGCTGAACTTCATCCAGTATGTAAAACCTTTAAAAGTTACCCTCAGAACATGCAGTCCTGGTTTTCTCAAGTAATGGTGCGATACCAACACTCAGTATTTCTCTGGTAGACAGAGAGCACTTCAGACTCCAGCAGGAAGAATTTTGCAGATTTTTATTAAAAGCCATGCAATGATGCCTGTTTGATTTTAGTCCAAAGGAAAAAAAAACACAAATGGTGTATGCAGCAGCTTCATGTAGGATAAGCGGATTAATAATACATGTACTGGTTGGGCATGGGTGTTTAGTTATTTTTTTTAAACTGTATTGTGTCAGATCAAATAGCCTTTTTTCAAACTGGGATGTAGTAGTGAATTGTTCACTATATTGTCACCTTCGCACTTTTCCCTTCAACTCAGTGACCCATAAATTGTGGAATATAGTATATTTTTCCAACTGTACATGCCTCCTCAGGCATCAGTATGGATGGCTTTGAAATTCTTCTTAGCATGTCCACATATTAGGTGGCTTAATCTTTATGAAATTCACAAATCCGAGAGGGAGGTAGGGGAACTGCTTTGGCTCTAGAATTGGATATTACCTCAGCAACAGTTTCCTTTCTGAAGCTTCTGTCATATGAAACAAACTACACTTTTATTACATGTACAGATAAGCTGCAGTCTAATAGGATCAGCCACTGTTCTGTATTTCCCCTTACGAGAAAAAACACGTGAGCATAAACATTCACCTCTAGCTCAAATCATGCCTTTATTCGGAGGCGTTGAGTGATTGCCAAGATAGCCCACAGCTATGATAATGATCTGCCATTTACCATACCTAGATGATAGGATCTCACTGCTTGTGCTTGCCCTTCCCCAAGCTACTCTCCTGAAGATCCCTTTCATCTCTCATCCACTCTTTGTGCCTTTTTCCTTTACTGCCTCCTTGTCCTTGAAACCTTTTGATCTTCTGTAGCATTGAACCACCATCTTCTCCTTTAAACACACACCTTGAAAATTTGCTGATGAGAAAAATATTTATCAACCCTCCCTCTTCCCCCTAAAACCCTGCATCACTAAGACTGACCTCCAACTGGGCTTTGTGTATCTGAACTGCATGGCTTGCCTGATTTCAAAAGTAAGCTATTTGGAGAGGGATCACTTCATCCTTTGGGCTGTCCACTGCATCAGATATGCTATTGATGCTTCAGAATTACAACTATAGTTCCTGAGTCAACAAAGCACTCAAGTCCTATTGAAGTCAATGGGATGTAAGCATGTGGTTAACTGCTTTGCTGAACCGGGGCCAGACTGTGACAAATGAGCAAACGTCCGGAGGACAAAATTCAGATGGGGGTCGAAGCCAGATTGTTTCAATGCCCCATCAACTAGGTCATAGATTAAGAGCTTCACAATATTTGGCTTTTCAGACTTAGCTAAAGCAACTTAGGCCTGGACTATACACAGAGTTAGTACCAGTACAATTATTTTAGTTTAGAGTGTGAATTTTCAAAAAAACCCCAACAAAATACTTATACCAATACTATGCCTAGTGGATGCAGTTATGGTATGAAGATGCCTTATTACAGTACAGTAATTCCTCACTTAAAATCGTCCCGGTTAATGTTGTTTCATTGTTACGTTGCTAATCAATCAGGGAACATGCTCGTTTAAAGTTGTGCAATGATCCAGTATTATGTTGTTTGGCTGCCTGCTTTCTCCACAGCTCTCTATGAGCTCCCTATGCCTCCCCGCTCACCCCTCCCAGCACCTCCTGCCTGCCGGAAGACCCCGCAGATCAGCGCCTTCCCCTTCCTCCCCCTGCCAGTGGCAATCAGCTGGGTTGCGATATTTAAGAGGAAGGAGGGAGGAGCAAGGACTTGGCATGCAGGCTCTCCCTCCCTCCCCACCTACCTCCTGCCCGGGGCAATCAGCTAGTTGCCATGTCCAGGAGGCAGGTGAGGAAGGGGGAACCTGTAAGCCGAGTTCTCACTCCTCCCCCCTCCCTCCTGCCTCCTAAATGCCGCAAGCCAGCTGATTGCCGCAGGCAGGAGGAAGGGGGGAGGAGCAAGGACTCAGCGTGCCTCTCCCCTCCCTCCTCTGCCTCCTGCCCACGGCAATCAGCTGGCTACCAGCATTCAGAAGGGAGGGAAGGAAGGGGGGAGGAGCGAGGATGCAGCGTGTGAAATAAAGGGGAAGGAGGTGTGGGGGAGAAGAGGCGGGTCAAGGGCGGGGGCTTGGGGGGAAGGGGTGGAATGGTTGGGCCGAGGGCTGAGCCCCCTGCCCCTGGCAAAGTCAGTGTCTGTGCTTGCAAGAACAGCAAGAGGAGCAGCCAGACAATCCATTCTCATCCATTCTCTGAGTCCACCACCTCAACCAAGCTTCATATTCAGCAGTGATGATTGTAGCATTAAATTGTTTCTTTAAAATTGTTTTAAAAACCTTATACCTGTATTAAATTGCTTGTTTAAAATGGATATAATGCCTTTTGTCCGGCAAAACAACATTTCTCTAGAACCTGACCCCCCCCATTTACATTAATTCTTATGGGCAAATTGAATTTGCTTAACATCGTTTCGCTTAAAGTTGCATTTTTCAGGAACATAACTACAGCGTTAAGTTAGGAGTTACTATATAGCTTTATTCCACTTTCGAATGACGCAGTCATGTGCATCTTGACGCCAATTCTCGTGCTTTTAGATTTTTTTTTTTTTTTGGAGACATCAGAGGTTGAGGAGTTGACCACCCATACGATACTCAATCCCAATTCCATGGATAAGAATCAGGATCATGGCAAGGTAAATGAAGAAGAACGTAGGAGCACGGATACAGCCCTGCTTGACACCAGCATGCATGATGAATGGTTCAGTCTCTGAGCCGTTGCACAGAATGGTGGCAGTCATCCTATCATGGAATAGTCTGAATTTCTGTGGACAGCCAAACCTACGCAACACCTTCCATTGGACATCACAATTGATAGAGTCAAAGGCCTTGGTTAGATCGATGAATGCCATGAACAATTCCTGGTGTTGCTCTTTACACTTTTCCTGAATCTGTCATTCCACAAAGATCACGGCAGTTATGCCTTGGATGGCCTGAAGCCATACTGTGATTTGGGGAGCAGTTCCTTGGCAAGGGGGAGAAGGTGGTTTAGTAGGATCCAGGCAAAGATCTTCCTTGCGATGGAGGAGGGCAATATCTCTGTAGTTCCCGCACAAAGATTTGTCCCCTTTCTTGAATATTGTAACAAAGTTGGCATTCTTAAAGTCAAGGGAAATTTCTTTGCAGGTCCATATTTTGTCGAGGAGTTGGCAAAATTTGTGCTGGAGCATTGTTCCACCAGCTTTAAAAACTCAGCTGGGATGCTGTCTGGGCCTGGTGTCTTGTGATTTTTTTGTCTGGGTGATGGCATGCCGGACTTCCTCAGAAGATGGGGGATAAGCAAGGTGTTCCACTACTGAGTGTTGTGGAATAGACTAGATGGTGTCTTCAGAGACTGTGGATTCACGGTTTAGTAGGCTCTCAAAGTGTTCCTTCCAGCATTGTTTAACAGCTGCATTGTCACTGAGGAGGGTGGAGCCATCCTGGAAATGTAAGAGGATTGGGCCTTTGGAGTTTGAAAGAAGCTTCTTAAGTCATCCTGGTCTATGAAACCCTGGATCTCAGAGGACTTCTCTTGCTACCACTTATTTTTGATGTCACGTAGCATCCTTTGGACTTTGGCTTTGAGCATGTGATAAGCCTCACCTTTTTGTTGGTTAGAGGAATCATTTTGCCAGTTACAGAATGCAGTTCTTAACCTTTTTTCCAGATGCCTATCACAGCCTGGGTCTCTCTCTCAACATTGGGAAAACCAAGGTATGCTACCAGCCCCACCTGCACAAACTACTCTTCATACTCCACAAATCACCATCAGCAGAGAACCCCTGGAGAATGTGGACCATTTTCCATATCTTGGCAGCCACCTCTCCCAAACAGCCATCACTGACACAGAAATTGAATACAGGATCTACCGTGCCAGCACATCTTTTGGAAGACTACTCAAATGAGTCTTCAATAATAGGGATCTGCAAACTGACACTGAGATCTTGTTTTACAAGGCAGTTGTCATCCCCTCCCTTCTCTATGGATGTGAGACCTGGGTAAGCTATAGATGACATCTCTAGGGGCTGGAGGGTTCCAGCAGCGCTGCCTCAAGAGAATTCTCAGGATCAACTGGGAAGACTGATGCACTAACATCAGTGTTCTCTCTGCAGCCAACATCACCAATGTAGAAGTGCAGGTCATGAAACATCAACTCTGTTGGCCTGGCCACTGTGTACGTATGCCTGACACCCTCCTCCTGAAGCTAGTACTCTTCTCTCAGTTAAGTCAGGGAAGAAGGGCTCTCAGAGGGCAGTGGATGTGCTTCAAACACATACTGAAAATACACCTTAAAAAGGGAGTCAAGTATCAGAGGGGTAGCCATGTTAGTCTGGATCTGTAAGAAGCAACAAAGAGTCCTGTGGCACCTTATAGGCTAACAGACGTATTGGAGCATATGCTTTCATGGGCTAAAACCCACTTCATCAGATGCATGGAGTGGAAAATGCATTAGACAGGTATAAATACACAGCACATGAAAAGATGGGAGTTGCTGTACCAAGTGTGTGTGGGTTCAGTACTAATAAGCCAATTCAATTAAGGTGGAAGAAGGCTATTCTCAATAGTTGACAAGAAGGAGTGAATATCAAGGGAGGAAAAAAATCACTTTTGTAGTGCTAATGAGGCCAATGTAATTAAGGTGGCCTATTTCAAACAGTGACAAAAAGTTGTGAGCATCAGCGGGGGAATTAGTTCTTGTAGTGACCCATCCACTCCCAGTCTTTATTCAGGCCTAAGTAGCTAGTCTAGTATTCAGTTTAGTAGCTGTGTAGACATACCCTGAGATCCTGTGAGAGGCGAGGGTCCCCGAGCCTGAACGTCTACACTGCAATTTTATAGCCTTGCATCACAAGTCAGCAACTTTATCTGTGACTTTATTCTCATGCACAATTATTTCAAATTTGGTGACAATGTATACCTCCAGATCAGTGGCACTGCTATGGGCACCCGCATGGCCCCACTATATGCCAACATTTTTATGGCTGACCTGGAATAACACTTCCTCAGCTCTCGTCCACTGAGCCCCTTGTCTACCTACACTACATTGATGACATCTTCATCATCTGGACCTATGGGAAGGAGACTCTGGAAGAATTCCACCACGATTTCAACAGCTTCCACCCCACCATCAACCTCAGCCTGGACCAATGTACACGTGAGGTCCACTTCCTAGACACCATGGTACGAATATGGGATAGCCGAATAATTCCACTTCCACAGTATAAGCTGTACGATGATACAACCATGTCCACCCTTGGTGGGCTGTGACACTAACTGTGCTCAGTATAGTTAGAGATGTAACTCAGTTGAGGAAGATTTTTAGCTTCTATCACAATTTAATTGTAAACATGCTGAAGCCATACTTACTGCATTTCAAACACAGCTACAGGATCATAAAAGATACAAGAAAACCACAGCTGCGCTGGTTGGTTCTGATGAAATGAGCTGAGCAGAACATGACAAACTCAACCCAAACACCATTTCATTGTGGACACTAGAAAACGTTCAACAACTTTGCAAAGGGTGTGCACAAGATCTAGTATTCATATATTAAACTTTCAAAGTCTTTTTAGATTTTTCTGGGAGACATTTATGAAGCTAAAATGAAATCTGGTCTTCTAGTAATTCAGTTCCTGGATGGTGGAAATACTGTAAAGAGATCAGATAGCCCACATAGTACTTTATTTTCAGCTTAATTAATATCTCTGGCAAAGACTGTCATCATCAAATGTGCGCAGTCTATTGAGGACTGTTGCACCAGCCAGAATGACGACAGTTAATTGCATCACGCCGGGATTGTGCAGTGAAGTTCCTAGAACTGGCTCAGTCCTGTGAATCCACCAGTCTCTGAGGCAACCCTATGGGTGGCATCAGGTAGGCATGCACCCCTTCACGTGTTGATGGGAGAATTTGAGAGCACGGTGTGCTGGTGACATAGCCAGACAGCACTGCTGCTTTTAAATATAGTGAGTGATTGAAAGAAGGCCAGTCTCTATGAGATTATGACACAAAAGTCAAACAACTTAATGCTCATGATTTGGTACTACTAGAGCATATGGAATGCCTCTAGCCACTTCAAGTCTGCCTGTAAGTGGCCCAGGTTTCTGATCTGTATAGCAATATGGGCTGTATACACACATTTGATAAATCCTGAATGTTGTCTCAGCACAATGGCATAAGCGAGTGTCATGGGGTGTATGTACCCCATGCTAGTCCAGCAACCAAAGGGCTGATACAGGCACACCAAGCACTGCTGATTGGAAGCCTGGCAGCAGCTGGAGGAGAAAAGGGCTGGGAAGCAGAGGGGTGGGGTAGATACCAGACAAGTGAGCAGGCTGGAGAAAGGAGCTCCTGCCAGCAAGCTATTAAAGAGACACCCAGAGACAAAAGCTCAGGCGGGGACAAACTGACTGACAGGCAGGAGAACCTGCAGGATCTAAGGGCAAGTAGGAAGAAACGTGGGGGGGGGGCTGTCAGAGTCAAGCAGCCTTATCCTGCTTATCTAGCTCGAGCATCTTGAACTGGAACCCAGGGCAGTAGGTGGGCCTGGGGTCCCCTACAAGCTCCCTGACAGACTTGGGAGGGAAGAAAGGGTTTTCAGACTCCTGGGCACCAGGAATAGACTGACAGCGCCGCTGGGCTGAGAGTGCAGGGGCTGTGCCATGCTTGGCCAGAGTGGGGTGCTGTTGTACTGATGCCCCACCTCACAGCAGGACATGGACGTCATGCAGGAGACAGCAAGACCTATTCATTGAAGACCATCTGGTTTGCTGTGACTGAACTCTGCTTGCAGCCCAGGCTGATGAACTTGTCAGGGATCTCTGTGGTACATGACACTGCATGCACCGGAGGTTCTGATGGCCCAGCTCCGAGGTTCTGAACCTTGATCTCTTGCCATGGAACATTCAGCCCCAGTGTGGGGACAGTGTCTTGAGACCTTGGAGCTGAGGCTGAAATTGTCTGACTTCTCCACAAGCAAAGCAGAGTTCTCCGTGTCTTGGTCAGTGAGCACTTCTTGACCAACCTGGATTCTGACAGGAGTAGCGGCAAGTTCTAATAACCAACTGATGGCTCTACAGAATAGTACTGGGGTGTGAATGCATCCCTGCGGCACACCTGGGGTCATGTAGAAAAGTAGCTGGGAACCAACGTGGACTCTCACAGTGGCACCTTTGTGGAGATCAGCAGATTTAGAATGCCAGCTCTTTTCACTGCAAGCCAACGTGCTGGTCGGTCAGCTGAATCAAAAGCTTTTTTGATTTCAATACATGCCATATGAAGCGGGGGTGGGGGGAGGGAATGTTAAATTCTCAGTGCAGCTCAGCCAGGAGCTGAAGGATAAAGACAGTGCCCATTGTCAACCACCCAGCTGTGAAACCTGATTGCTGTGGACAGCTATGTTTGTAAGGAGAGGCTGCATCCTGCTCAGCAGAGACCTTTCCAGGGCACAACAGCAAATAGATCAATCTGTAGTTGTCATACTCAATGTGAGATCTGTTGCCCTGGTACAGGGACATTATGAGGGCGCCTTTCTATTCTGGTGGTACTTTGCCTGATGCCCATGCTTTTGAGAACAATTGAGGCAGGCCAATGCTCACTGGTTCAGAGGCATCTTTGAGTGACTCGATTGGAACACCCTTGGGTCCAGCAGCATATCCATTTAGTAGCTTTTGTATGACTTTTCACACAGAGGGTCAGTGTTCATCCCTGGGTCCACAGCTGTGTGGGTTGCCAGGTTACGTAGCTCTGGAGAGCTGTCAGCAGGTCCGGATTCAGCATGCTTTCATAATGTGTCTTCCATCTATCCCGGAGCTCATCCATCAATGAACAGGGAGAGCCATCTGTTTTCACGATGGGGATGTTAGAAGGCTGTTCATGGCTGCCAGCCATGTGCGTGATAGCTCTGTAGGCAGGATGCAGACTGATGTACTTTAGGCAATCCTTGATTCTGTCGGCCAGGGATTTCATAGAGATCATCCTTTTATGTTCTTGGACATCTCCCTGCTTGCATGCATCTGCCACCCCGCCCCCCTTTGCTACTATATCAGGCCTCCTCAGAAAGCCAAGGTTTCTTGCATGATCATCTGAAGCTGTTTATTTATCTACTAGGAAGTTGTGCTTCGTGTTTGATGCAGAAGTAGAAAAGGAAATGGGGGAGCGTGAGGGGGGGCTAGATAATCTTAACATTCTTTAAACTTAAAGCCAAAAACACCTCCTGATAAAAACAAAACATCAACCAAGGAACAAGCTGCAGGAGTAAAAAGAGAATACAGGCAGAAGTCCAGCAACAGAGTGGAGGCTACCCAGTTTATTGCACCCAAAGCAGCATGTATGATTACCTGCCCTATGGGCAGGTGGTGTATGTGTGCATTCAGTGCAAGGTGCTCCTGGCCCTCAGAGACCATATAGAGGCTTTGGAGATCAGAGTGGCTAAACTGAAGGAGCTAAGGGAGACAGAGAGGTACATAGATGAGACTTTCCAGGACACAGTAGAACAGTCCCACCCCTGCCTGGTCTGACAGCCTCTGTGCTGTTGAGGAGAATGAAAGTCTCAGGGAAGGAGAACATCCAACTAGAGCAGAGGGAAACAATCCCATAGTTGGGACCCTCCTTCCAGATGATGTTATAGTATCCTCTCGCACTGAGGATACCTCTCCAGGGGAGGGATCTCCAGTTATTAGGAAGAGACAGATAACAGTTATGGGGGATTCAATCATTAGAAACTTAGATAGCTGGGTTTGCGATAACCAGGAGAACTGCATGGTGACTTGCCTGCCCTGCCTAGTGCGAAAGTTGTGGATCTCTTGAGACTTCTAGATAGACTTATGTGTAGTGCTAGGGAGGAGCTGGTGGTTGTGGTATAGGGAAGGATATGAGAGAGGTCCTGAAGGCCAAATTTATGCTGTTAGGTAAGAGGTTGAAGTCCACGACCTCCATGGTAGCATTCTCTGACATGCTTCCAGTTCCATGAGCAGGGCCAGTTAGGCAGGCAGAACTGCAGGGTCTCAATGCATGGATGAGACGATGGTGTAGGGAGGAAGGGTTTAGATTTAGTAGGAACTGGGGAAACTTTTGGGAAAAGGGTAGCCTATACAGGAAGGATTGGCTCCACCTAAACCAAAATAGAACCAGATTGCTGGCACTTAAAATTAAAAAGGTCATTGAGCAGTTTTTAAACTAAGGACTTGGGGAAAGCTGACAGGTGCGTAGAGACATCCCTTAGGGGAGGATCTATTAATGGAGATTCTCTATGTCTTAGTAAGGAGGAGAGGACAGAAGATGATAAAATACAGGTAGGATCTGATGAGAAACAGTCAAATGAAAAAGAGGCCCATTCAATTACATCATGTAATGGCAGACAGCAAAAAAGTGACAAGTTTTTAAAAGTGCTTATATACAAATGCTAGAAGTCTAAATAATAAGATGAGTGAACTAGAGTGCCTCATATTAAATGAGGATATTGATATAATAGGCATCACAGAAACTAGGTGGAATGAGGATAGTCAATGGGACACAGTAATATCAGAGTGCAAAATATATTGAAAGACAGAACAGGTCATGCTGGTGGGGGAGTGGCCCTATATGTGAAAGAAATCATAGAATCAAATGAAGTAAAAATCTTAAATAAACCAAACTCTTCCATAGACTCTCCATGGATAGTGATTCCATGCTCTAATAAGAAGAATATAGCAGTAGGGATATATTACCGCCAACCTGACCAGGATGGTGATAGTGACTATGAAATGCTCAGGGAGTTTAGAGAGGATATAGAAATAAAAAACTCACTTATAATGGGGGATTTCAACTATCTCCATATTGACCGAGTACATGTCACCTCAGGATGGGATGCAGAGATAATCTCTTGACACCTTAAATGACTGATTCTTGGAGCAGCTAGTCCTGGAACCCAAAAGAGGAGAGGCAGTTCTTGATTTAGTCCTAAGTGGAGCACAAGATCTGGTCCAAGACCACTTGGTAATAGTGACCATAATATAATTAAATTTAACATCCTTCTGGCGAGGAAAACACCACTGCGGCCCAACACTGTAGCATTTATTTTCAGAAAGGGGGACTACACAAAAATGAGGAAGTTAGTGAAACCAAAATTAAAAGGTACAGTGCCGAAAGGGAAATCCCTGCAAGTTGCATGGACACTTTTTAAAGACATCATAATAGAGACTCAACTTAAATATATACCCCACATTAAAAAACATAGAGAACTAAAAAAGTGCCACTGCGGCTAAACAACCAACCAAGTAAAAGAAGCAGTGAGAGACACAAAGGCATCCTTTAAAAAGAGGATGTTAAATCCTAGTGAAGAAAATAGAAAGGGGCATAAACTCTGGCAAATGAAGTATAAAAATATAATTAGGAAGGCTAAAAAAGAATTTGAAGAACAACTAGCCAAAGACTTAAAAAGTAATAGCAAACTTTTTATTTTTTTAAGTACATCAGAAGCAGGAAGCATGCTAAACAACCAGTGGGGCCACTGGATGAATGAGATACTAAAGAAGCACTCAAGGATGATAAGGCCATTGTGGAGAAACTAAATGAATTCTTTACATCAGTCTTCACAGCTGAGGATGTGAGGGAGATTCCCAAACCTGAGCCATTTTTTTTAGCTGAAAATCTGAGGAACTGTCCCAGATAAAGGTTTCATTACAGGAGGTTTGGGAACAAATTGATAAACTAAATAGTAATGAGTCACCAGGACCAGATGGTATTCACCCAAGAGTTCTGAACGAACTCAAATGTGAAATTGCAGAACTTCTAACTGTAGTCTGTAACCTATCATTTAAAACAGTGTCTGTACCAAATGACTGGAGGATAGCTAATGTGACACCAATTTTTAAAAAGGGCTCCAGAGGTGATCCTGCCATTTACAGGCCAGTAAGTCTGACTTCAGTACTGGGTAAACTTGTTGAAACTACAGTAAAGAACAAAATTGTCAGACACACAGATTAACATAATTTGTTGAGGAAGAGTCAACATGGTTTTTGTAAAGGGAAATCATGCCTCACTAATCTACTAGAATTCGTTGAAGGGATCAATAGGCATGTGGACAAGGGGGAATCCAGTGGATTGGGGGAGGGGTAGCTCAGTGGTTTGAACATTGGCCTGTTAAACCCAGGGTTGTGAGTTTAATCCTTGAGGGGGCCATTTAGGTATATGGGGCAAAAATCTGATGATTTAATTGGGAATTGGTCCTGCTTTGAGCAGGGGGTTGGATTAGATGATCTCCTGAGGTCCCTTCCAACCCTGATATTCTATGATATAGTGTGCTTAGATTTTCAGAAAGCCTTTGACAAAGTCCCTCACCAAAGTAAGCTGTCATGGGATGAGAGGGAAGGTAACTCTCATGGACTCGTAACTGGTTAAAAGGTAGGAATACAGGTCAGTTTTCAGCATGCAGAGAAGTGTCCCCCAGGGGTCTGTACTGGGACCAGTCCCATTCAACATATTCATAAGCGGTCTGGAAAAAGGGGTAAACAGTGAGGTGGCAAAATTTTCAGATGATACAAAACTACTCAAGATAGGTAAGTCCCAGGCAGACTGCGAACAGCTGCAAAAGAATCTTTCAAAACTAGGTGACTGGGCAAGAAAATGGCAGATGAAATTCATTGTTGATAAATGAAAAGTAATGCACATTGGAAAACATAATCCCAACTATACATATGAAATGATGGGGTCTAAATTAGCTGTTACCACTCAAGAAAGATCTTGGAGTCATTGTGGATAGTTCTTTGAAAACATCCACTTAGTGTGCAGTGTCAGTCAAAAAAGTGAACAAAATGTTGGGAATCATTAAGAAAGGGATAGATAATAAGACAGAAAATATCATATTGCCTATATATAAATCCATGGTATGTGTACACCTTGAATACTGAGTGCAGATGTGGTTGCCCCATCTCAAAAAAGATGTATTAGAATTGGAAAAGATTCAGAAAAGGGCAACAAAAAGATTAGGGTATGGAATGGCTGCTGTATGAGGAGAGAATAATAAGACTGGGACTTTTCAGCTTGGAAAAGAGATGACTAAGCGGGGATATGATAGAGGTCTATAAAATCATGACTGGTATGGAGAAAGTAAATCAGGAAGTGCTATTTACTCCTTCTCATAACACAAGAACTAGGGGACACCAAAAACAGCAGGTTTAAAACAAACAAAAGGAAGTATTTTTTCACAAAGCACACAGTCAATCTGTGGAACTGCTTGCCAAAGATGTTGTGAAGGCCAAGACTATAACAGGGTTCAAAAAAGAATTAGATAAGTTCATGAAGGATAGGTCCATCAATGACTATTAGCCAGAATGGGCTGGGATGGTTTCCCTAGCCTCTAGCAGAAGCTGGAAATGAGTGATAGGGGATGGATCCCTTGATGATTACCTGTTCTGTTCATTCCCTCTAGGGCACCTGACATTGGCAACTGTCGGAAGACAGGATACTGGGCTAGATGGAGCGTTAGTCTGAGCCAGCATAGCTATTCTTATGTACAATTTTCATGGGCTTTAAGAACTGAAAGAAATCAGAAGCATTGGATAGTTCATGAGTCTGTTCTCTTGTCCAAGTCCAGTTTAGATAGAGGCTCCAAACCCCCCAAACTCAGGATATTTTCAGATAAATACCCAAATATTTAGATGCTTCCCTGAAGTATATCTGAGCTATCCACATAGTCTGGGTCTGCAAGAGATTTCCAGTGATTTTCCCCCACATTTGAACAGGCTCAAACTATTGCTAAGGAAGCAATTCTTACAGTATTTCATCGCTTCAGCTTCTGGCCTCAATCTGAATCAGTAGCTGTATGAATGCATAGGGAAAATATTCCTGACCCTCTATGAAAGGATCAGTAACAGGTTGTCAGCTTGAGGTACAATTGCAGTCATTTTACCCAGCCTTGCTCCCCCAGCCTTTGTTCATACAATCATCTGAATCCAAGTAATGAAGTCCTTACGTGGGCAAAACTCTGAGTTAAACAGAGTTTTACTGGGCTAAAAATTATACAATCCACCTTGTGAACTCCCGTCTAGCTAATGTAAAACCATTTACTGTCTATTTCCCCACTTGAAGGATTTATGCTCCTGGAATAATTTGTATTGGTTGTTTCCTCTCATATGGTTAAAAACAAGGATAATTCAACCCCAGAGCTCAACTATTATAGCTAGAGGAAAAAAATACCCATTGAAACACCCTTTAAAAGCTGAAAAGGTTATCAGAGTTTGCTGTTTATTTAGAAGGAAGTGGTAATATTGGCACTAGTTCTCTGACTCGGTGTGCTGCCAACAGTACAGCTGAAGGAATTAGATAAACTACTAATTAATAAAGGAAGGTTAGCTTTGCTGTGCATTTTACTGCAGCAACTGGGAATACTCTTCTATGGTAAATTAAGGTGGACCCTGGGAAAACTGCTGTTTATTATTTTACAGAGTAAGAAAACAGAAATGTGCTTTGAGCAACTGACAGAATTGACTGACGAGGGGCTATCCTGTACTATCTCTAAAGCTTCACATGTTCGACAACATCCAGCCCAGAAATACACTAGAACAGTGGTTCTCAAACTAGGGCCGCCGCTTGTTCAGGGAAAGACCCTGGCGGGCTGGGCTGGTTTGTTTACCTGCTGCGTCTGCAGGTTTGGCCGATCGCGGGTCCTACTGGCCGAGCTTTGCCTCTCCAGGCCAATCAGAGCTGCTGGAAGGGCAGCCAGCACATCCCTTGGCCCATGCCACTTCCCACAGCCCCCACTGGCCTAGAGCGGCGAACTGCGGCCAGTGAGAGCCGCGATCGGCCGAACGTGTGGACCCGGCAGGTAAACAAACCTGCCCAGCCAACCAGAGGCTTTCCCTGAACAAGCGTCAGCCCTAGTTTGAGAACCACTGGACTAAAACACCAGCTAATAGGGTGTTGACACTGCAGTGACATCGCTGGAAATGCTGCATTGACAATAGGCAATGGGGAGAGAGAAAATTATTCTCACCAACTGTCTCAACGCAGGGCAGCCCAAGCTGCTTTTGAAGGGGCTCCCCTTCCTACCAGGTGCTAAGGAGCAGAGGTGTTTTCACACTTGCTTAGTCCTACTCAAAGCCTCTTTTTAGCACTTAAATTCCCTAAGTCCCCCACATTTAACACTTAAATCCCCTAAGTCCTGCAGACAAATCCTGGCCATCCATCACCCTGAAGAAACAGACCATGGAAAGGGTTTGTTAGGCATTTGGGTAACTTGTCTCCTCTTCCCTTTTCAGACTCGTCAATGAAGTGTTTACTATAGACGACACATTACAGACTCTGAAGCTGCGCCTGCGGGAGGCCCACGATACTCTTCAACTATTGGTCCTTAACAAAACAAGACTGGAGCATGACCTTTCTGTGAAGGCCAACTCCCTCTTCATTGACAGGAAGTGCATGGACATGCACAAAGCCTTCCCCAGCACCCCACGGCTGGTTGGCTACACTTGAAAGGGCCCAAGTCTTCCTACATCCTTTCAGTATGTGACATAAAGGTTGCAAAATATGAAGGAAATACTTTTCATTTAGCTGTTTTTTTTAAAAAAACAAAACAAAAACAACCCAATAGAAATAAACATACCAAAACCAAAAACTGTCATAGCGCGTTCCTTACAGCAACTCGTTCTCAGCAGCTGCAGTCAGTCTGTGTAGTAGGATGAGAAACCTTTCAGACAGAAGCAGATCAACTTGAAAACAGTCCAAAAAGTCTGTGTGTATTGGTGGTAAAAGGAGTGGATGGTTGCCAAATCCAGTGTTATAGTGATGTGAACATCTATCAGTTGGGAACTAGAGTCAGATGAATCAAGCTTGATTCATACAGGTTGCAGAACAACTAGCAGTCAATGACTCCAAGTCACTGCTCACCTAGGCTGGATTGAAATTTATTTTCGGGAATTTTTATGACCTGGGTGTGATGTTACACTCCATATTCTTTATCGAAATATGCTTATGATATGGATATGGCATAACAGATATACTTTATGCAAGATGGCTTGTGTAAGATATCATGGAGAGATTATGATTTACTGAATGTGATTATCCAATTTGTATACCTGTATCATTTCTGTATCTGAAGTTAGGAATATTAACCATGTATCTGTATTTCAAATGTGCTTACTCTGGGTAACATCCAGAACTAGCCTTTCAGGTACAACAATGACAAAGCCAGACAAGGCTGATGGCCCATTAACAAAGGCAATGTACTGTAAAAAAGAGCCTAGTCTTCCTGTGGATACACCAGACTGCCTGCGAATAATGGCTGCTACAACCCTACAGAGAAATGGGTTTGAGTCACCTGGTACTAGACCCTCTGCCAGTGTTTTTCCACTGGAAGACAAAGGGGGAGCGCACTGCAGGGGGATAGCCTTGGTGCCAATCACTCAGATTAACTGTGCAATGTAGACATAATCTAAGGGTTTGTCTATAACAAACAGTTTGTGGCAAGCTGGGGTATGAATCTACTCTGCATGAGATTGCCATGCACCGTGTGCCTGCGTGGGCCCTCTCCATGCACTAAAAGTTCCTATGCACTTTGATTTACCTTACTTTGAAACAGGCATTTTAGCATGCAGCAGAGGGACATTTAGCGTGCACCAGGCTAGTGCAGCGCAGATTAACAACCCAGCTTGTTGTATACTAAGCATTCATATCAACAAGCCCTGAGTGAGCTTATCTTACTACTGCCCAAGCCTCCCAAGGGCCAAAAGCCACAACTGTCCTCTGCCAAGCTGCCTGTGCCTTCAGAGTCCCTTTGCCAACTTCTCTGTTGCAGTTTGTGTTCTCACTATAGAATTCTGCAGCATGCTGAAAATTTAGGGGCAGCATAACATGAATTTGTAAGATTGTAAGCTCTTTGGGGGCAGACAATGCCATTGCTGCTTAGCCATTTGTTTGATTTTATGTTTATGGAATAATTTTCTATTTAATTCAATAAAAACCTTACATTTTTTAAATTCAGCTGAAGATACCTAAGAATTCCCTGCTGCAAAAAGCAATGCATCTTACTCCTGTAGTTATCAAGTTTATACACAGTTAATGGGACATTAAGCTTGTCTGAAGTATGACTAGCAGGGGATATAACTATCCACAGGTATCAAAAGAGTGTAAATTCCACAGTGTGAGAGGAATTAATCTTATACAAATGGTTCTAACTACTAATAATGGTTGAATTTAAGAAAACATTTAGACTAAAAGGTAAACTTCCCAATTATGAGCCATTAAACTATGGGATAGTTCACCAAGAGAAATGGTGGAAGCCATAAATCATGAATGGCCTGTAGGGAACAATTCTCCTCTGGCAGGAGAGGTATTGGTGATGTTTTGGGCCACTGCTATGGTGATGATCCTCAATATAAGCCTTGATTCCAGATCTTACAAACAAACAGCAATTGGTGGCTGTCAGAGGGAAGCTTCAGAGACAGTTGTCTTGTGTCTAAAACTTTTTCTGAGGCTCAAATGCTGTTTCCATTGTGGTGCATTTTAATATATGTTACTGTGGTGCCTGGCGATCCCACTGTGCTAAGTACTGTATAGGCAGTCAGTGATCTCCAGTAGAGTACCCTAACCTCTAGAAAAGCACAGAATGAGACAGAGCTCCATCTCAATCTGTAAGGCATACTTTGACTGTTCCCAGAATGGCTTCCCTAGAAATACAGGAGGAATGCCAAAAAGTAATCATTTTCCTTTCCTGACTGAGACCCAGGTATAGCCTAGAATTTATATTCCACTATCTGGGCTACATTGAGATAGACTTGGACGGTGAGCAAGTTTTCAAGCCACATGACAATGGTAAAGAAACACAGGAAGCGCTGGTTTCTTTAAACAAAGGACTTTGTCAGAGTAAGGAAAAAGCTACAGGTTCATTCAAGAACTTCTGCCTCAGACTTTCTCCACATCCCTCGCCGGTCTGGCTTCTTACTACAGCTTTGAAGACAGAGTATGCATTCTCCCAGAAAGAAGGCTATAAGCCTACGTTACCAGTGGCCACACTGAGTAGTTATTAGATTGTAAATGTCTTAGGGTAGATACTGTCTTGATCAGCACCAAGCTATCTTTGATACTAAATGATATAATTAGGGTTGTCTCTGCCCAAAACATACTGCTACAGCCCCAGTTACTGGTGTGGAGACAGCAGGAAGAGGCCAGAAAATCCTAATACACGGCGATGCAAAACTTATAGATCACCTTGATTGCAAATTTGGGTTCAATTTAAAGGATTTACATTACATAGATAATTGCTCGGAGTCCAGAATGGCAAGGGAACCTACCCTTTTATCTAATTATTAAGAATAGGGTAGTGTACTTTTTTCTGACAGCCCTAGAAAAGAGACTCCATAAGTACTATGTTTGTTTAGAACCAAAGGAACTGTAGCTTACGGATAAGGAGACAAAATTGTTTCTAGTGTAACTTCAGTGATTGGAAACCAACTAGGAATTGTAATTATATCCCTCATTCGGAGCACTAATATTCTGGGCAATTACTGCAGAGACAGTATCTTTCCTTTGCAAAAAAATAAAAATAGAACTATATATTCATTAAGGTGAGAACTGCTCCAAGCATATGCAAGTCACAAGCTGGCCTAATCTAAACAGGTTTCCTGGTTATCTGGGCAGTTCTGGCACACACTTTTCTTCTTAAACTAAGGGAAGCTCTTTTCTTCTTTGCCTATTACCTTGCAGCCTGATTGGTTTGGATGGAAATAGCTACATTAAAGAACACTCCACTGGAATAATTATTTCTTCTCTGGATTTTTTTTTCTTTTAATTATTGAGTTTGTTCATGCCTCTTTACAGAGTAACCTGAGGAACAGGAGTTTTATGGCACAGTTAGACAGTAGTTCTCCATGAACATTCAAAATCCATTTTACTTTGTATCAAAGCCAGACTTGGAAGACTGCTGTATAAAACTGCTCTGCTCCTTATCCCCTGTATTGTGTTCTAAGATATGGGCTTTGTCTAACCACTGCAGTAAGTAACATGGTCTGCGAGTGGCAGGAATGAATCAGGAAGGAACTTTTGAAGTTTAATCCTGGTTCTAACTCTAAAGTGGCTTGTCCGAGGCCACAAAGTCCCCCTCAGTTTCATCAAATAAAAAACAATTATCTGTGTCACATGGCCATTGTGAGAATTCATGTCACTAAATCTCTCTTTGCACTCAAATAGGATGTTATATTTTCAAAGGTTCAAAATCAGAAAGAAAAAAAAAACAACACATACTTTACAGGTGAAGAGGGCAGGGCTGAATCACTGGCGCACAGGCCTGGGAGACAGGAGATTTGGGTCTGTTCCTGTTTCAGCTTCTGGCACATACACTGCAGGACTTTGTACCTTAGTTCCCCCATCTCTAAAATGAGGATAATATCTGCATTGCCATTGTGGAGTGAGCAGCAAGCAAGTCCAACAAGCTGATGCTAACCAGGGTTGCAGTGGCCTCCTGAGGATGATTTTCCCCTCATCCTTGGGAGATGCTGCAACATCTCATTTTTGCTTGGATTGCGTTGAGGATGGGGAATAGTTCTATGTTCTTGCCCCTATCTGTAGCCGGATCTGGACGAAGTTCTATTACTGGAGTCCTTACTAGTAGCCTGCTCTCTGGGCTTGTAGTAGCACGTCACTGTATCCTATTGTGAAACGTTTGCTAGCACACCCCCTACCCTAAGACTCCTGTTTCAATATGTCCTTGGGTCGGGGGAATGTAGAATTCTCATTGTGCTCCTCTCCTTGATTTGGGTGTCAGAAAGGGAAGCTGATTCTATGGACACTGCTTTCTCCCTGTGCTCTGAGGTTGAGGGGATCTCACTGCTTGCTTCTGTTGCTGCCCATCTTACTAGGGGATAAAAAAGTAGAATTTGGTGGCACTTGATTTAAAAAAAAAATTATATATAAATATATATATACATACACATATACAGAGAGAGAGAGAGAGAGAGAGAGAGAGGTTTGTCTTGAAACTATTAAATGCTGATAGTATTCCATCCCATTTACCAAACATTGCCAGCTGACCACGTGAAGGAGCAAAGACTATTTAGAATTTTTTCCCCATTTCAAGCCTTAAAATAAATTTAGGAAAATTGGCGGCTTCCCCAGTTCATACAACTACTAATGGCTAGAAATAATTTCTCTCTCTCAAGCCAAGAACTCTTATTTTGAAACACATAGCAAACAAGGTGACATTCTGAAGAGAGATGAGCTCTGTTCTGTCTCTGGAGTAGAGAGGAGGGGGGCTCTTTGTCTGAAAAGGTGCATGTCAATGAAAATAGAAGTAGGCCTGAATTAAACCCCTAGATTTGAACACTCTAGGGTGACCAGATGTCCTGATTTTACAGGGACAGTCCCAATATTCAGGGCTTTTCCTTATATAGGTACCTATTACCCTCTCCATCCTCTGTCCCAATTTTTCACACTTGCTATCTGGTCAACCTAGAACACTCTGAACTGTGTATGTGTGTGGGGGAGGAGTGTCTGTTACAGCTGTCCCCCTATTCCATTTTGTTTCTTACAGCTGTCCCCATACTCCATTTTGTTTTTGTTCTCCTGTGGCCTTCCCTCTCTGGCTGTTAAGTTGTTTACCAGGGCCACTGCCCTTCTCAAACGGAGGGCCCCTTAAAGTTGTTTACCAAGAGCCATAGCCCTTCTCAAAGGGATGGCCACTTGTCTAAGTGGGAACTGCCCCTGTTCAAGGGTTAGTCCGGTTATCACCTTGTAAACTGGGCTCGGTGTAGGGTAGGCGCAATGCTCAGAGCGCAAGACCCTTTGTGTTTTTAAGATCTTGGCATGAGTTCATTAGCCTCATGTGCTTTGAGTAACCTACTCACAGACCTCTGCCAGACATGGTCTCTGTGCTGCACCTACAGCTTGTCCCTGCCTCCTCTCCTCCTCCTGTGACAGAGAGAGCCTATCAAAAGTATTGGCGGGAAACTGCCTGAGTTTGCCTTTAGAACAGACATTTAAAACTAAGATCAGAAGTTCCTGCATTGCTACCTGTCGGATCAGCCGGGGTTCTGGGGGGTCCTTTCTACCTCTCCTTTTTATTTTTGAGGCGTACGCTCCATTTTGAACCCCCTCCCCCCCACGAAGAAGTGCGAATGGCTGGCTGAGAGTCTCCTGATTATGAGACCATACCTAGCCTCTGATGTTCTTGCTTGCTTTTTGCCTCTGCTGCTCCTTTGGGGCTGGTAAAACCCTCTGTGAAACTCTTGTACTTTTATTTTATTATTTTTAGCTGCTGGCGCTGTCTCCCCATCACACAGACTCAAGCTAAACCTTGGTTGTGTCTTAAAACCTTCCTAAACTCTGCGGCAACTTGCGCTAAAATAAGTTTGTGCCGCTGTAGCTCTGCTCCGTGGGCTTTGCCTTGGGGCCTCTGCTTGCAGCTGTGTCCACTGCGTAGGCCACATTCCCTGGGCACTACACTCTCCGTGTAACTTCCCCATAGCAGAAAGTGCACCATCTGGTTTGTTTTTTAGTTTAATAAGTTATAGTTTGTTAAGAATATAGAGCTGTAAGGTTTCACCCTGCCTTGTTATTTGTCTGCTTCCGTATAGATTGAAAGCTTGTAATTTCACGTCTGCCTGTTATAGTTTTGGCCTGTTCTGTTGCTACCGTAGTTGCTGTATAGCTTGGCCTAGAATTGTGATATTTGTTTGTTTTACCTAGTTGTTGGTTAAGAAGATAGGTTTTTGCTGCTTCTCACCTCTGTATAACTTTTTTTCTGTTTTTCCCCGCTCCAACACCCCCCGTGTGCTTCCGTGTCTCTGTTACAACTCCTTCTGCCGGCCGAACTTCCCAACCCCTTGCTGTTTTCTCCCTGTATAAACTTTGCCTGGTTTCCCCCGCCTCATATCTCCCCCGTGAGGCTTAAACCTTCGTCTAGCCTTACTATGCAGGCTTCGAAGTGTCTCGCTGCTTCCAGCTGCAACTCTCTTTTCATCGTTGCACTAATCATACTCACTGCCCCCCTCCTGTTCCTGTAACCCAGCTTTAGGTACACTCTTTGCTATCACACAAGCTCACAATTAAGTCAGTAATTTTCCTACATTGGCCATAATTCACTTATCACCCATGATTTGCTGATATACTTTGTATTGGTACATTAATACCATTGCTGTTACATTGTAATAAGGCACCACCTTATAACTTCTTATCAAGATTGTAACCATTTTATATAGAGCTACTTTTATTTTGCATGTCTTTTGGTAACATTAGCCCATTTCCAACGTATGCGCTAGAATTTTCTATATAAAGTTTAAGTTGCTTATTGACTGTACTGTATTCCCATTTGGCTGACCCCTCACTGTACTGTACCCCACTGTTAGAACTCCCTACACTGTTCAATAAGAACCCCCCCCATCATTGTCTATTGTAAACACCCTATACACCCCAACCCATCGTATTTTATTGTTAAATTCCCACCACTTCCTTTTTCCTTTAATAAAGAAATTAATTGGCACCCCACCTGTGTGGTAATTGCTCCCCAAGATCCCATATACCTGCTGGCAGGGACAAAATTGGCACCCCACCTGTGTGGTAATTGCTCCCCAAGATCCCATATACCTGCTGGCAGCGACAGGTGACCAGATGTCCTGATTTTATAGGCACAGTCCCAATATTCAGGGCTTTTCCTTATATAGGTGTCTATTACCCTCACCATCCCCTGTCCCAATTTTTCACATTTGCTATCTGGTCAACCTAGAACACTCTGAACTGTGTATGTGTGTGGGGGAGGAGGATTTCAGACACTGGATCTAACCGTCATACTTTCATATTTCTTTCTAATTAAAGCTAATCAGACTCCTCAGGGCTTCCACTTCAACTGTGATTTCGCTAAGGCTCTGGTCTGCTTTTACATATGGCTGTCACCTGGTACCTCATCTGTGTTTAAATAACATTGTCCTTGTCTGAATGAGATTGTGAACGTCTAGCAGAAGGGACTGTCATATGCATTTTCTCTGCCCTGAGGGGGGCTGATGGTAACTTTCCTAAAGACCACCATCTTGGGGAGGGGGTAGGGGAAACCCCTTGAGTATCACTCCCCAGAATAGATTACAAAAACCTATCCAGAGCAATGTAAAAATGACAGCACCTTACAAAATCTTTCCTCTTCCCCAGCAAACTTGGGTTGACTTGAAGACATTAGATGTTACCCTACCAGGACAATTCAGCCAACAAAATGCTCCTATCTGTGTAATTTGGAGATACAGCAAGTTTAGGAATGCAAGTACCTTCTTTGTAAAGTAAGGGAACAGGCAGGACATGTTCTCATCAGACTAACTGGGAGGAAAGAGAGAGACACTTCCATATGCTTAGACCACATGCCTGTACAAAAACAGGAATGCCTGGAGCATGTGTATCTAGATTTAGGTGGAAAAGACAAGTCACTTTTTGCTTCATAAAAATGAATGTAGGGTATCATGAGCCAATGGATGGGGAAGGCAGGAAACCTTGGTTGTATTCTCAGCTCTGCTATTGATTTTCTATGTGTTCTTCATAAGTTTCTTCACTTCTGTGTCTTACTTACCCCCTCTGTGAAATAGGATAATGATACTTCGCTACCTCTGTACACCACTGAGATTGGTGGAGGGCAAGTGCTCCATGAAAGCAAAGTACTATTATGAAATATGCCAGAACGTGAGTCTGGGAGAACAAAGTCCTCTAATTCAGTCCACAGGAAAAATACAGCATGGGCAGCATCAACAATTCTCCTTCACTACCTCACACATTCCTCCACCGTGAGCTGGAGTGAGTCTCTAGCTATGCAGTGTCATGTTCAGTTTCCATTTTCACTCAGCCTGTGGTACTTCTTCCACAACTACCAAGAGTGGTGCCAATGAATTCCAGTTGTGATGTGGATACAAGTCTATGTAAAATAGATCCAGTTCCTAATGGACAACTAGATACTCATTCCTGGCATCTGGAGAGGTTCTCAGATACAATAAAATCAAAATAAAAACTGTGCAGCTTTTTAACTTTTTGAATCTCTGCTAATGAACCAAATTTCGCCCTCATTTACATACGTGAAACAACAGATTTCAATAAGTAGGTCCGCCACATTTTCATGGCTGAAGAAGTTTAATGAGCACCCAGAGCTGGTGCTCAGAAGACAAGATCTGTCTTATAACAAATTGGCTAACACCGGCAAGACTAAAACTTCCCCTGCTTGTGTCAAACAATGAGATTATTTTAGTTTCAGGCAAGATATTTCCTTTCAATTATGTAACAACAGCTCGTGCAAGTGAATTGACTCAATATTAGCATACAGCATGAAAACAAAGGATTTAATAACTTCACTAATGATAGTCTCAGTACTGGGCCACAGGGTGAGTAATTTGGGGTGAAGAGCACCGTATTCTGGCAAACATAGCAGCAGCTTGGCTTTTTTGTTATTTCGGGTTTGTCTAGTCAAACACTTGAGCTTGCAGCAAGCTAGGGTGTAAATCTACTCCACGCTAGCCTGATGCACATTCATGCTTCATCTGGACTCTCTGAAGCACACTAAAAGTTTCCTAGTTTACTTTGATCCACCCTGCTTTAAAACAGAAGCAGATTAAAGTGCACTACAGAACTGTTAGTGCGCGCTAGCCAGATCCATGTGCACACTTAGTGTGTGGCCGGGTACTGAGGGGTAGATTTATATAGACAAGCCCTTATTTAGCACCACAGAGGGGAAGCACGTCTAACAATCACAATAAAGATGACTTCCTTGCCCCAAAGAGCTCACAGCTGAAGCCCCAATCCTGCAAACCCGTAGGCACATGACTAAAGTTACTCACATGATGAGCTGTCCCATTAGAACACTCATATGAGTAAAAGTAGGCATGTGCTGATAGCACTGGGCCTAAAGTTAAAATGAGAACCACAGGAGACAAAGTGCTAAGAAATGGTAGCGGTTTCACTGCTGCTGAATTAGGTTCCCACAGCATGTAGGAACATGCATCCTGTTTTTTCTTAGAGTCATAACAATAACTACTCCCTTGCCAGTTCAGATCTGTTCTCTGGCCTGAGGCCTGCTGAAAATCCTAATACATGCATTGCTTTCTGCTCTTAAATTGTCACTTTGAATTTAGTCAGGAGAGTAATGTACAAGTCAGAGCACAGAAAAAAAACCATCATTTGGTGAACGGGAATTCCCTTAAAGTTATTTGGAATCCTCAGCTCAGATGAGTGTTGGATCCATAATGTTTGTCCATCACATACGTGATCTCCTCCAATCGCCTGTGATCTTATTTGTTAAAAAAGACCAACTATAGTTTTCACATTCCTAACAGACAAATAACCAGGTGGGTCGAAACACCGGTTTGAACTTTTGATGTTCAGTTAGAACTTATGAGCACTCCTGCAGCCTTTTACTTGCTGGCTGTGGGCATGGAGATCAGTGCCGATAATGATATATCCTCACACCTAAGATTTCCAATGCCCATTCTTAACCTGAGCAAACAAAGTAGACAAATATTACATAACAAATAAGGCTTGCAGTGGTGAAAAGAGGCATCCTCTGTAGTCTTACTATCCAGGCAGTCTCTAAACAAAATGGAATCTCAAGATGAAAGTCAGCAAGGGAATATGTTTAGACAACAAACAAGGGGGATTTCTGATGGGAACTCTCACTTATGAAACAAGTATTCATAACCAAATTCAGCATGTGAAAACCAATTTTTAAATGAATACAAGCAGCTGTGAAAATAGTCTATCAATGGGAGTTTAGCCCTATAAGCCACCTGTGGTCAGGATAGGTGATATAAAATTGTGGAGTATTATCAGAGACAGCGGTTTCTTTGCCTAGTTCTCCCAAGTTCTGGTTTAAGAACACGTTGAGCTGTTTGCTTAATGTTTTGTATTTAAATTGAGCTAGTGCAGTCTGTAGTAGAAGCGGGTAGCTCTATAGGGCAATTTGACTGAAAAGCGCTTCATGATTACAGACACTACAGCCATCCTACATCCTTTAAACCTCACTAGCAACCTCAGCCAGCCTGTAACCAACCCACGACAATGGTACTGTTTGCAGAATATGCCTTGCTTTAGTCTCCTGCAATAGGAATATACACTAAAGATACTTAGCAAACTTCAACAAATAACCAATACACCCATTAGAGTTGGGCCCGACACAGGACCCCAGATGCGACGGGAACACTTTGGGATGGTTCAAGACTTTGACCTGACTTTTGTGGCCCAGGCATATCTAAGTAATGGCACTAATTAGGCAATGAGGCACAGGAAAAAAAAAAAGTCTGACTTCATAATAAATGTGGGGCTTTATGAATTTACAGTGTTACCATTTGGACTATCAGTACAGGAGCTATCTTTCAGAGGCTTGTTAACCAGGTGTTACATGGGCTACAGGACTTCACACATGCATATAGCGATATCACATCACCATTTTTGAAGCACTTGGAAGACCACAAAAATCATGTGGCTATTGTATTGCAAAAACTCAAAGTGAAAGTTTGACTGTTAAGATGTCAAAATGCAAAATAGGATCAACTAAAATCCCTTATTGTGGTCATTGGATAGGGTCATCCTAATCCCCTAAAGGTGGAATCTATTGTCAAGTGGTCTGCATCCTGAACTGAAAAGCAAATACAGTCCTTCATAGGATTGGCAAATTATCACAGGTTTGTAGAGGGGTTTAGTGATAATTGTATCAGTGAGAACAGATGTTTGCAAGACAAATAAACCAGAAAAAGTTATTTGATCTGAAACCAATCAAAAGCAGTTTCGATAAAGTAAAAAAGATCCTGTCAGAAAAGCCAGTTCTGCAAGTCCTGATTTTAGTAAAGTGTTTGAGCTGTGCAGAGATGCAGCCAAATATTGGATGGGGCGGGGTGGGGACGAAGGTGGGATGGGTGGGCAAGGGGCGGTTGTAATGCAAACAGGGGAAAGCAACAAGAAACACCCTATTGCATTCTAAGTGAAAAACTAACCTCCAGTGAACAAAACTACTCTGACAGAGAGCGAGTGCTGTGCAATTATGTGGGCAAACAGCTGAAACATCATGTGGTCAACAGAAAATTTAGAGTGTTGAAAGATCACTCTCCATTGATGTGGTTACACAGAACCAAAGGTACCAGTTATTGGCTGTTGCAGCGGTGCACAGTGCTGCTGGAATACAAGATAAAGATTGTGTTTATCAAAGGGAGAGAAAACATGGTAGCAAAAGCCCTGTCCAGAAAAAAGTCCTGAACTGATCCCTGTGGAATAGCCGGGGTAGCTCTACTGGTTAAATATCACAGGGGAGGTGTGACATAACGACCCCTTGACAAACAGTCTCCTGTTCTTTGGAAATAGCTCTCACTTCAGACATGTCAAACTCATTACATCAAACACATAGCTTGCAGGGTATTTATCCATAAGAGATATCATCTGAGGTATCTTTAGAAAGCTCATAACTTGTCAAGATGCAATCATTGTGAGATGTACAGACGGATGATGTACATATGGATAACCCACAACAGCTGGATCTGGGCATCACATAGTCTCTGGCTCTGCAGAGCACACATCTAAGTGCACACTCCCTGTCTGCAACCCTTCCTTGGGATGCAAGACACTGCAGCCCAACTGCCTGGAGCTTCAAGACCAGTGCTGACGCTCCCAAGCCTGCCCTGTTGCTTACACAAGCTCCTCCACAGCTCCACCGCTGTGAGTATTCTGGTGTTTTCAGGGACACCCTGCAAGTAAAGTAAGGAACTGAGGCTTTTCCAGCAACTTCTCAAACAATCCTTCTCCCACCCACACACCCTTTTTAGGGTTTGTCTACATACTGCGGCTACACACACTAGGGGTATGTGATTTCTAAAGCACGCTAACATGTTGCCCATTCATTTGTCCATGTAGATCCTGCTGGTGTGCACTCTAGTGAGCTTTAATATAGTGCTTTACTATGCTAAAATGCACTGGGGAACCTTCAGTGCACTCCAGCATGGGCTACACTGACCATTTAATCCAAAATGTGTTAATCTGCTTTAGAAATGACACCCCAGACTGTGCATTACCCCACCACGTAGACAAGCCTTTAGAAAGCACATGAGAGAGTTACAGATCTATACAAAATAAATTTGTGAATGCAGCCCTGCCCTCCCCTGGGGCCTCAGAAATCCTTTCTCTTTCACTTCTCCAGCCACGTTTTCTGTTGCTACCCAGGGACTAGCTTCCTTGCTTAGAGCACTTGTCACTCTTAAAAGCAGGGTCTTGCACTGTTTTCTGTTTCTCTTCTTCTGCTGGGGGTTTTCCGTGCTCCAATCCCCCTCTGGGAGTGTTGGGCTAATAGTTGTTAAACTTCAGTGATTCTGCTAGTTGCAACCCCATTGTTCTATCAGGGTAGAGCTATTCCCCTTGGATGGCCCTGTCATCCCTTTGCAGACATACCTCCTCACTGAGCCAGGTGTTGGCCATCAAGTGGTGATCGAATTCATGACTGGCCCCAATCAGAAATGCTATTTATGAAGCACAAAGGAATTAATAAATTAACGATATTCCCCCAGGCATCATGCTTACCTTTCATCTAAGGCTTTCTATGCACTTCACAAATATCAAGTACAACTCAACATCAGAATGAGCAAGGGCAGTGCAGATCTTTTTTTTTTTTTTATTAAAGGAATTTGTAAACTGAATCTGTAGCAAAGCTGGAAACAGGCATTGGTGCTGATCTCTAACCTCTAGATGATACTGCCTTTTGATGGGTCATTTTTCTCCCTTTTCCTACTATATGTTGGGAAAGCAGAGATTAATTTCAGTGAATTTAAAATAAAGTGAAGTCAGTTTTGCCTTGGTACGTTAAGCTAGCATATTCATAAAGATGTGGGGCTTACCACCTTCACGGATCCACCTAGAATTGTAACACTTGCACAAGTTTTCAATAGCAGGGTCACTCAAGTCCTCAGCAATGTAGGATTTAAGTTGTGCCTGATTTGGACAAATACGCTAATGTAAGTACATAATAATCTAAGCACTGTCCCACAGCCAACTATTTTTACAACCTATTCCTTTAACTTTAAATTGGGAAAAAGAGACATTTAAATTTGTCAGTGCCATGTGTACTGATTCAACTGTATGAGAATTGTTACTCTTGACTGCAATACAGTGCATCTGATCTCATTTAAAGCCACACAAACCAGAATGGGCTCATTGGTTGGCAGTCTTAGCAAACAGGCATGAAATCTGAACTAAATTTCTTCCCTTGCAATGTGTTTTTCAGGTCAAGGGTGTAACACATTGGTGGGACAGGAAGGGGAAGGCCGCATTTAATGGGATATTCTCCTGTAGCTTGGGTTCACAACAGAAGATGTTGACTTTGTATCATTGCTTCCTGTTGTATAGCACTGATGTGCGCTATTATCAGGGCCAGCTCCAGGCACCAGCGCAGCAAGCAGGTGCCTGGGGCGGCCAATGAAGAGGGGCGGCAAGTTCGGCTCTTCGGCAGAGGGAAGGACCCATTGCCGAATTGCCGCCGAAGAATGAAGCAGCGCAGTGGAGCTGCTGCCAATAGCGATTGCAGCTCCCCCCCGCTGCTTGGGGCGGCAAAAACCCTGGAGCCAGCCCTGGCTGTTACATTGAAAATATGTTGGCCCATCAGTGGTGCCAACACACTCACTGGATGAATGATAACAAGGCTCAAAATATAGCCAAGAGTTTTAGAAAATATAAATCCTCGTGCTTCAGAGCATAAACCAACCTGTATCTAGTGGGCATTTGGAAGAAACCCACCCTCTGGTGAGGTTATTTGCCAGCTGGCTACCCTGTAGGAACATGTATGTTCCCCTGAAGTACTCTGTCAGCATGAGGGACTAGATACAGACTAGATGAACTACTTGTCTGATCCAGAATGGCAATTCCTATGATCTGAGCTAGCATAACAGTCAAGTCCTCCAATGCTAGGTAGGGTGAGATTTAATAGTGCCTGAATTCATTCTCTGGAACAATGGCTGCTGACTTAGTGAAAGGTAAAATATGCACTGATAATAAAGATGCACTTAGGTGAGTTATCAACTTGTGTGGGAAGTTGATTAGATACTTTGGTCCCTTACTGGTGTCTGGGAAGGTAAATGGCTAGCAAAGAAGGCTGAAAGATCGATGATAAAAACAGAAGGAATCTGATAAAGGGACTGTTTTTTTTTTCCAACTGGTAAATGCTGCATCCTAAACCTCTGCTGTAAGAGGAAGCAGCAGAGAATCCTGTGGCACCTTATAGACTAACAGACGTTTTGGAGCGTGAGCTTTCGTGGGTGAATACCCACTTCGTCAGACGCAGGTAGTGCAAATTTCCAGGGGTAGGTATATATATGCTAGCAAGCAAGCTAGAGATAACGAGGTTAGTTCAATCAGGGAGGATGGGGCCCTGTTCTAGCAGTAGAGGTGTGAAAACCAAGGGAGGAAGAAACTGGTTCTGTAATTGCGGCAAGCCATTCACAGTCCTTGTTTTAGTCCAGAGCTTGATGGTGTCAAACTTGCGATGAACTGAAAAGCTCAAGCTAGTTCTCTTTGAAAGTCTGGTCCTGAAGATTTTTTATGCTGCAGATGGCCATCCTTAAAGGTCTGTTATGTGTGGCCAGGGAGGTTGAAGTGCTCTCCCTAAGGTTTTTGTATTTGCCATTCCTGATATCTTGATTTGTGTCCTTATCCTTTTCCGTGTGGTCCAGTTGGGCGCCGATGTACATAGCGAGGGGCATTGCTGGCATATGATGACGTATATTAACATTGGTGGACATGCAAGGCGAATAAACATGATGGCATGGCTGATCTGGTTAGGGGGCCTGTGATGGGTGTCGCTGGTGTAGATTGTGGCATAAGTTGGCAATCAAAGTTTGTTTGGCATAATGGATTGGTCCGGAGCTAGAGTTATCTATGGGTCCGGTGTGCATTGCTGTGAGAATACGTTTCAGGTTGGCAGGTTGTCGTGGGCATGGATTTGCGTGCCACCCAAGAACCTGTGGAAGTTTGGGATCAATTGTCCAGGATGAGTTGTAGATCCCTGATGATGCGTTGAGAGGTTTTAGCTGGGGGCTGTGGTGTGAAATGGCCAGTGGGAGTCCTGTTGGTTTCCTTCTTTGGGTTTGTCTTGCAGTAGGCAGGCTTCTGGGTAACACGCTGGCTCTGTTGATCTGTTTCTAAATTTCCTCGGCGGGGTTATTGGTAGTTTTGATAAGAAGAATCCTTGTGGAGATTTTGTAGGTGTTGGTCTCGCTGCGGGGTAGAGCAGATAGCGTGTACCTCAGTGCTTGGCTGTAGACAATGGATTGTGTGATGTGCCCGGGAATGGAGCTGTGAGGCATGAAGGTAGGCCTAGCGGTTGGTATCAAAATGCATCATCAGGGATCTACCTATCTCTCATCTGGACAATGATCCAAACCTTTCAACAGGTCTTGGGTGGGCACGCCAATCCTTGCCCCACAGACAACTGCCAACCGAACGTATTCTCACCACAACTTCACATCCGGACAACAGTAACTCTTACCTCAGGAACCAATTCATGCAACAAACCTCGATGCCAACTCTGCCAAATCTACACCCGCCATCCCCCCCGACGACCAACACAGGCTGACCCTAACGCAGATCAGCCATGCCATCACTGGTTCAATTCGTTCTTGCAGTCCACCCAATTAATAGACGCCTTCAATATCCAGCAATGCCCTCTGCTATTACATCAGCAACTGGACAGTCACTACGAAAGGATAAATGGAACACAATCAGAGTATCAGGATGGCAATATACAACCTGTAGGAGAGCACTTCACCTCCTGGCCACACTATAGCAGACCTAAGGGGCCATCCTGCAGCAAAAAAACTTCAGGACCAGACTCAAAGAGAAACTGCGAGCTTCAGTTCATCTGGCAGTTTGACACTCATCAGCTCTGGACTAACAAGGACTGTGAATGGCTTGGCCATATACAGAACAGTTTCCCTCCCTTGTTTTCACCCTCTACTGCTAAGACAAGGGTCCTCCACTGTTGAACTAATCCTCGTTATCTCTAGCTTGCTTGCTAGCATCATATCTTAACCCTGGAAATTTCACTACCTGCGGTCTGACGAAGTGGGTATTTTCCCACCCACGAAGCTCACTTGTCTCTCAAAACGTCTGTTAGTCTATAAGGTGCCACAGGATTCTCTGCTGCTTTTACAGATCCAGACTAACACGGCTACCCCTCTGATACTTGCTGTAAGAGGGAAACTCATTCCTTAAATAAAAAGCAATTGTAACACTTGCTGGATGCTGTGAGAGTAATTTACATGCCAAAAAGTTATTGGGAGGGAATAAAAACTGCTAAGACTGATTTACAAGAAACCTAAAAGCAATGAATTTATTTTTAATAATAAAATGTTGAGGCAGTTGACAGATTTTGTGCTCTGGGACCAGGAGGTCTTACTGTCATCTTTTCAGAACAGCATGCTTCTTGGTAATATGTCGCTCCAGAGATGATATTTTTTAAACAGAGAGAAGGTGGCTAAGGAGTGGAAAGATCTCCCTGCCCTCCCAACTCTGCCTTAGTGCCTTTAACCCATCTAGCTTAGTTTGCAACTCTTACGGATGGCGAGAAACAAGTTATCCGGAATCTGAGTTTATGTAACAGTAAAAGACACTCCATTCTCAAAAGCTATGTAGCACTGAGATGGAATTTAAGTGAATAACCTGAGACTGCTTTTTAAAAAATCTCAAGTTTAATATTGAAAAAAACATTTTAATTAAAGTTAACTCTAGGGTCTTGGCACTGATATCAAAAACATAGCGCTGACATCCCTGTAATGGAGAACATTTGGGTTAGCTGCAGTAACAAGAGTTCTGATATTTTTATTGCCTAGCAAAAAGCAGTGAAGTCATACACTGCAGATATTACACGTTTATTCCTTTGTTCTTTGCCATGGAATATTTTGGCTGCCATATAACTGCAAAGATCAGTAACTCTGTAAAGGCAAGGGAAATTTTCAGAGTCGATATGAGGAAACAAGAAAGATAACCCTCATGTTCGGTGGTATAACTTTTTCTTCACAATCGAGTCAAGGACAAGGACAGGCCATGACATGAAAATGAAACAGCAATCCCCTGAAGGCCTGTAACCGTCATAGTAAGAGATTTGGAGGTCCCTCTGTGTTTCATCTCTTGTCATATTTAACTTCTCTGTTTTTAAGCTTTATATTAAAACATGACCATTAGACAAGTTCACGGTTTCATTTTCTCTTGAAATGGTGCCAGGGTAGAGAGATTAACAGCTTCTCATGAAACCAATGTAAGTTCTGTCACCACCAATTTATTAACTGTCCCAGAAGAATTAACTGATCATTTAATTGTAAAAAACTGGCTAGTGCATTTAACGTACCACTAATCTTTGCCAGTGGGAATCAGAGCTGCTCAACTGCATGTCATATACCTTATAATACTAACACCTAAAGGCAAGTCTCCTTTCCTCGGGCATTAGTGGTTTGTACTATTGAAGCAAACAAACAAAGGTCTACATTCTATCTTGTGAGATATGGCTGCACTTACAGCTCTTCTGTTGACTAATCTATGAAGAGCTACAGACATTTCAGTTTAAGAAGGAGCTATTGAAAGGCTGAGTACCACAACAGTGACTCAGAGTTGGGGAGGGGAGGCGAAGAAAGGGTATGTGAGAAAGTTCCTCCTCTATCTTGGTGGGTCCTGCACTTATTGGCAGATTTGCTCGCCTCACAAATTTACCCTGTGGGTCAGGAAACAGCCCAGAGACCTTCCCCTCTGCTAGAAACCACAGTCCAGGTCAATTCCTCCTGTGTTTGCTCAGAAGTTGGGAGGTTTGTGGGGAAACCCGGGCCCACCCTCTACTCCGGGTTCCAGCCCAGGGCCCTGTGGACTGCAGCTGTCTAGAGTGTCTCCTGTAACAGCTGCATGACAGCTACAATTCCCTGGGCTACTTCCCCATGGACTCCTCCCAGCACCTTCTTTGTCCTCACCACCGGACCTTCCTCCTGATGTCTGATAACGCTTGTACTTCTCAGTCCTCCAGCAGTATGCCTACTCACTCTCAGCTTCTTGCATGCCTCTTGCTCCCAGCTCCTCACACACATTTCCTCTCCTCTGGCTCCCTTTGGTCTGACTGGAAAGAGCCTTTGATAGCGTCAGTGGGGCCTTAGAGTCAGGTGCTTAACAGACTCACTGACTCTTAGCAGGTTATTTGGAGTCAGGTGTTCTCATTAGCCTGGAGCAGCCCCTGCTCTGGTCACTCAGGGAACAGACAACTGCTTCTCCAGTGGCCAGTAGATCTCCCTTCTACTACTCTGCTGTTCCCAACTGGCCTGGGTCTATCACAGGTAATAAAACTCTAAAGAAAAATATAGATAAGCCAAACTGCTATTCTGCTATAAAATTAGGGATGTAATTGAAAACATATTAGTAGAAAAACAATAAACCTAAATGTTTATTTCTAGGGTGCTCTTTATTAATTTATACCCATATGAACACTTAAAACATGCCTAATCAAAATATAACCGGGCCTGAGAACAAACATTTTCTTTTTTTAAATTACATATGGCCAATCTGGCTACACATATCAAACAGCTCCTCACTATCCTCCCAGGCACACCTTCTACTGAAATAAAACCCCTGCTAATTAAAAGCCATATTGTCCTATGCCTGAAAGTCAGTACAACTTGGGCTTGGTTAAATAAGGGCAAGCTCCAGAGAGGAGGTCCCTCCAATGAGAATGACAAGCCATCAAGCTCCACAAGTTTCAGTTAAGGGAACAGACAAGAAGAGTATTTCAGGAGTCTGGAATTACCTTAGAAGCAGAGTGATGTGTTATTGTCTTTTCTTAAAGAGAATCCATTGAGATAGTAGGTGGGGAATGAGAATGGTAATTAAATATGGATTCTAACTTTAGGTTACTGATTCAAATCCAGTTCAGGTAAGTGGATACCAGAAATCAACATCTGATTACCTTTAAGATACCACAACTACCCAGAAAGTACCTATGAGACAAGTTGTACATTCTTAGCACACTAGTGCAGTACACAAATCTAAGACACCCTTGTTCACAAAGCCAAAAACTGAATGAGAGATGGATTCGTCTTCTCAGTCCTACAGGCAATCCCCTCCAGGTCCCAAGTGAGGAACAACAACAGGGAGAGTGTAAGCCTCAATGTCTTACTGTATGCCTACGGCTATAATAAGGACCTGTGTTTCCAGTGCTACAGATCTGATATGTTTTGCCCCCACTAAATCCTTTAATACAGAAAAATTGTGACATTAGCTTGCTGATATCGAACTCTTTATGGCAATGAGGTCCCAGATAAGGTGACTATCAGTCTTGACTTATTCCGTTTACCTGAAAGAATTAGATTTCTGTTAAGTGCTAACTACAGTAAGCAACCACAACAGATTTGTTCATCTGCCTCCGAACAGCTTGTTTGGCTTCTATGGTGCTGCAAAGAACAGTATCTCATCTATGTCCATGGCATCATATTTTAGTTGCATATTTCATCATCAGTTAGAACATTTTGAACATAATATATATACACAACATAAAAGAACATATACAAGAAACCCACCGATCACCACATTACCTCCACAGACCCAGTAACCACCCCAGACACATCAGGAAATTGGTTATCTACTGCCAGGCAACCAGATATCACAGAATATGTTTCAAGGAGAAAGTCCAGTGTACACACACCTCAATGCACTGAAAATTGCCTTCAGCAAACAAGGATACTCCATCAGAGAAGTAGATCGCATCATGGAATGCGTCACCAAATACTCTGAGAGAACTGGCTTCAATACAGAAGTAAACCTCCCGCCCCACCAACTGCACACTCCTAGTTGTCACTTACCACCCCATGCTGGAACCCATGCAGGGTATCAAGAAACAATTACAAGCCATACTTGATGGGGACCACATCCTGAAAGGCGTACAGAGGTGACCGATGTAGTGCAGGCGATGTACTATACAAAGTGGAGATGGGCGGGTCATGTAGTCCGCAGGCAAGGCAATAGATGATAACCTGCATCAGTGACTGGAGCCCCAGGGACCACAAGCAACCACTGAGCAGACCAAAAATGTGCTAGGCTGATCTCATGACAAAACATTTTGGTCAGAAATGGAAAGATTCAGCATCTGCACTTTAAAGCATCCTTTTCCTTATAATTCATAGAACTCTTTGTTTTGAATGTGTCAGCCTTTCTTACTGAAAAATAAATAAATCTTTGTATCAGAATTTAAATATCAATAAGTGGCTTAATCATAGTCTCTGCCAACAAAATCATAGTCTTGCAACAAAACAGAATGGTGTGGTGTCAACTTGTATCCATGGAGGGACGGATGAGGACAAGACAGACAGACAGAGGTGACACCCAGAAATAAATATTTCCAAAACCGTCTCTTCTGGCCTTCAAACACCCCCTCCCATACACACACACACCTTATCATCAGAAACAAGCTCGACACAGACCAGGACACATCAACTCAAAGTGGCACCAGACTGCCAAGACAACAGATGCAAAACCTGTAGAGATGGCATAATCAACACCCTCAACACCCCTTTCAAGATCCAGGGGTCCTACTCCTGCACATGCCCATCACAAGATATGGTGTAATTCATCCAGTGCATCAAATGCCTCAAGAACAACTATGTGGGTGAAATCAGACAATCTCTACATTCTCAACAAACTCCCACAGCAAAATGATAAAAGACAAAATCACCCTATCATCCATGGGTGACACTTTTCACAAGACAATCACTCTATATCCAAGCCTATCAGTCCTTGTCCTCAAAGAAAAACTGCACAACACCTTCAAAAGGCAAGTTTCAGAACTTAAATTCATAATTCCGTATCATGGGGGTGCTCTACTCATGGCTAGGATGGCACCTCCTCCTGGTCACTCTGGGGAATAGCTCACCAGGTCAATGCCCCTACCCACGGCTGCACTGTGTGTGTCTGTCTCTCTGTCTGCAATCAAGACACAAGAAGTAATTCTTCCATTCTACTCAGCACTGATAAGTCTCTGGGCCCTACATTTTGGGGAACCTGACTTAAGAGGAAAGTTTGAAAAAAGCACACAGGGCGGGGGATAGGGGGTTGTTTAGCCTGAAGAAGAGAAGATTGAGGATTATAATAGTCTTTGAATGCATACGAGGTTGTTATAAAGACAAAGGTGATAAACTGTTCTCCTTAATCACGGAGGACAGAGCAAGAAATAATGGGTTTAAATTGCAGCAAGAGAGATTTAGGAAGTTTTTCTTAATGTCTAACCTAAATACTTAAGCACTGGAATAAATTACCTAGGAAGGAATCTCCATCATCAGAGGTTTTTAAGAACAGGTTAGACTAACACCTGTCAGGGATGCTGTAGATAATACTTACTAGTGCCTCCATTCCTCCATTTCTACGATTCTATCACAGACCAGAAAGAGCATCTATTCACAAACCTTCTGTGTTGGAGGAGACTGACTTTACAGAACTCACAACTTGGTAAGCAAGAACAGAACTTTTTGGTTGTAACATTTGCATTTCCATCATTCAAGAAAATGGTTAGGAATAGAACTGGCTGGGAAATGGAATTTCCTTCCCACTAAAAATTTTGTCCTGGTTAAGGATGAGAGGACAAACACTCAACATTTTTCATGGGCAGCCAGGGCAGGCTGACAGGAAACCAGGCAGGAAGGCTGATTGGCCAGCCCGACCTTCTCAGTTTCCATTGAAAATTTTGATGGAATCAAAACGTTGCTGCAGAACGTTTTGATGGGAAATGCTGAGTCGACTGTAAACAAGAAAATCTGCTTAACTGGAAAATTTCCCACCAGTTCCAGTTAAGAAACTTGTGATGTTTTTTTCTGCACACACATAAAGTAGAAGGGTTAGTCAGATGTGTGACTGAGAGGCTGGACCTCGAGACCACGACAAAGAACCCTGAGACACAACACTAGCAGGGGCTACCTAACAGATGCGGCAAAGGAAAATTGTCTTTCACTATCTTATTAGTATTCTTTCAGCATGTCAAAGTAATGGATAAAGTACTAGTATTAGGTGCATTCCATTGCCACAGGATGTAATTAAAGCAAAAGGTATAACATTAACATACTGCAGGATATTCTTGTTATCCGTATAAATGTTCAATCTGTTTTCAAATCTTGCTAACAGATTTTGAAAGAGATTAAACTTCATGCTTCAGTGCTTAAACCAGCCTTTATTAGAGATTAGGAGGAGACAATGTGATTATCTCACATCGGCAAGATTTCTTGCCCTTTCCTCTGAAACATCTATTGCTGGCCATTGTCAGAGAGGATACTGGATATTGTAACCATGACCCGCTGCGTACACAGACCACAGAAAATCTAACAGGCTGCAGCCTCATGGCTCCTGATTGGCACCCTACCATGTACAAACCCAAGGGGCATTCCAGGAAACGTCCAGGCAATGACGTGGATCTTCTGTAGCTGCCATGACCATTCCTGCTGTTGAACTCCTGGCTTTGACCTTGGCTTGATTTGGACCTTGCCCACTCACCCAGACCCTGAAACCTGACTGGGACTCTAATCCTTGGTATCGACCCTGGCTTAGAACTTGACTGCAAACACCTCTGCTATTCTCAGCCTCAGGTTTCACCCCGCTCTCGCCCTTGGTCCTGAAAGCTCTTGTCAGGATCCTGACACAAGACTTCTGAAGCTGATTAGGTGTTTCCCAAACAGTAGCTGAGCTGAGTCTCTGGGAGCCTTACAGCAGCCAGTGTTGCTGTCCAGGCTGCCAAACCAGGACCGGACCATCTTGCTGGCTGAGGTAAATGACGGCTTTGTCTGCCTCGCTGCATGGGGACCTTTCCTCTCCTCTCCTGCTTCTGTCAAAACAGAGCTGGGGAAACATGAGACTAGAGTGTGTTGGAGGCAGACAAAGAACGGAGCAACCCCCTCATGACGTGGCTGGATGAGGGGATGCTGCAGGCGGTACGCTTCCTGTTCTGTACAAGTGCCCTTAACAGAATCTTAAGATACAGGCTGAGAGAGAGTGCGGAAGCAGAACCTGAAATACCCCTGAGAGGAAATGGTCTTGTTTAGAAATTCCATCATTCAGCACATTCACTAGCACAATTGATTTTTAAATTACTAGACTTTAGTAAAATTCACTGATTAACTGGACACAAATATGCACAATTCTAGTTCTCTCAATTTCTGGAAATAGGAGGTCAGGAACATCGTGTTATTTTCTTGGGGGAAGCAGAAAAAAACTCTGGCAAAGGGTGAAGAGGGGAGGAGCTTTGCTACAATTTGTGACTGACAGGTCTGACTTTCTGACCAGCTTCCAGTACCAACAGAGAGGAGGTACAAACCATGGCTGGATTTCAAAACACTCCAAAAATAGGTGAAACTGAGATTTCCTGAAATAGCTTGGAACCCAGGGAGGGAGGCAACATGACCACCATCAGAGGCTGATTAAAATATTTTTAAGTCTTCTTTATTTGCTAAGTAAGCTTCTGTGCCTAAGCCCTGGCCTGAAAAGTTGAAGTTTCTTTTCCTGCTGCAGTTTCATTAGCAGCAGTTGAGTATAAATCTTAAAATAGCAACACAGGCATGTTACATATTATAATACAAACTGAATTTTAACCTTAGACTCTTCCTGGTTTTATTGCACAACTTTCCTGCTTCATCATACATGCCACTGACATCAACATGTCTTCGTACTTGGTGGACAAAATAGCCTAAGCTGGCTGCATTATCTACAACCAAAAGTATGTACTATATTATCTACAACTAAAGCAGCACCATGCTCATTCAACAAAAAATTTCTTCTACAGAACAGGAAAAAATTCACAAGGAACAGGGAAAGGCCTTTCATTTCAGTATTCACACAACTACCTATCTATATTAGGTATTTAAAAGCAGAGTTGGAGTTACGAGTTAAAAATCACAAATCTAGCCATTAAAAAAAAAGTTCTTGCTTTCCAAAGAAAATGACTGTTTCCCTATTCCAAACTCTCCTGGCCTCACTTTCTAGAGCTGATGGAAAAAAGAGCTTCGTATTAGTTAGTCCCTCATATGGACTAAAACCAGAGTATATGGGTATGTCTACACTGCACGATTATTTCGAATTAGCTTAAACCGATATTACAAAACAGATCTAATAAAATCAGTTTAGCGCGTCCACAGTGGGATCCTGAAATCGATTGTTTGCATCCATGGTCCAAAGCTACCATCGATTTCAGGAGCGGTGCACTGTGGGTAGCTGTTCCTCGCAGGGACGTTTTCACTAGGTTTCTGTTGTTACAAAACAACATTTAAAGTCATTTTGTTGCATATGGCTGATGTCAGGGTGCAGTCCAGATAACAGGGTAAGATCTTTGCTACTTCAGATCTGTTTGACTTTGTGCCAGTAACTGCATGATCCATTTAATTGTTTTTCCAATAGTGGTGTGTGTATATTTCTTGGGTGGTGACTCTTCTTAGATGCTCCTGGAGTACAGCATGAACTCAGCGATCAGTCCACAAATTTCAAGGAAGTTCCATTGTTTGGCACATACAGCTGATCTGAAGTGCCATGCAGTGCTAGTTTCGGGTAGCAAGCATTCTCACCATGGCAATAAGCCTTTCAGAACATTTTGCCAGTAAGAGACACTGGTACAATCTTCTTTGATGCTGATCATCTATGGTGGCCTTTACCTTAGTCTCATCTCAAGCTCTTTCCACCTATTAATGCTCTCTGGTGATTTCTTCCTTCTCATGGCATGCCAGATTTCTAACCAGGATTTTTTCCTGTCCTGTTCCTGTAGAACCCAATGTGGCTGGAACATTAGACTGGAAGAGTTTGCAACAAAACAGTATGCAGCATTCTGTTTTTGAGTACATAAGCCATGGCCTCTCCACTTTGTCACCATTGGGATTTCACACCAGTAATGTGTTGGATGGAAACTTCTATTTTCATGTTCTTTGGGAACATGAGATTTCTCACTGCTGTGGCCCATGCAGTACAAGGAAGTTCCTTAGGCTCATTGCTCAAGTGGGCCCACAGTCCTGAATCATCTAGACTTAAGGAACTAAACTCAGCAGCCTCCACCACACTCTTCTCTCATCTACACTTTTTTTCAGGATGTGCATGGTTACACCATTGAGATGGAGATATGGATGCTGCAGTAGCTGCCAGGCACCTGCACTCTGACTAACTTGAAGTCAGGCATCTCCTCACCACTCACTCCTCACCGGGGCCGAAGGCTCACCATCAACATTTGTGGCTAGATCTCAGGAGACCTCCTTCCTGCTCAGAGAGAAAGCTTCCTTGCTTTCTTTCTTCTCTGAATGCTGCCCCAGAGGGGAGTTTTCTTCTTTCACCATGACTGCTGTTCTGTGCAGCTAAGTGGCTCTCAACACTCT